>NC_136485.1:82455098-82715098 GCF_053919585.1 Euprymna scolopes
AAACAATACGGAATACATTGGATAATAAAGGTCCTTACATCATTATCGTTAGATTGAATGAAAACTTTCTTATATACGAGGGGTGCAATCAGTTGAAAAAAAAATGAAAAAAAAAAACGACAAGAAAAAATACAAGGAGAGAGTTTGCATTGTACGGATCCTCCTAAGTTATTCTTCTTTTTTTTCTGTGTGTGTGTGTGTGTGTGTGTGTGTGTGTGTGTGTGTGTGTGTGCGTGTGTGTGATACCACCCTTAAAGATATTAGGAATCAATAATTAACTAGGAAGTAAGATTTAACGGTGACATTTTATCAATGCAAATTTTTAAAAAACTTAAAATCCCCCCCTACTCGTGTTTAAGTGTTTCTACGTATTTTAAAAATGTTTGGAACCTATGATCCAACCGCACCCAATTTTTCCTTTTCTGCCCCCACCCTGCTACCAAACTTGAGAAAATTCTAAAGATTACACGTCCTGCTATAGTAGGGTCTCATTTTTCGTAAGATTTATATAGGAAATTGATCTCTCGCGCTAAAATGCTACATTTTAATTATTAGAAAAAAAAATATTTGTATAGGCCGTTGAAACGTATTGGCCTCAAAAGTAGATTTTAATTGCTCTTGAGGAGGTAAACTACGTTGGGTTTTGCTGTAAAAAACCCAAATATTATTTTTTAATATGTAAATTGATCAAGAAGATTTTTTTTTACATTAGAAAAACATATTTGCTTTGTGTTTTTATTTAAAAAAATTCCAGCTTAAAATCAAAAATACAAGTAAGATAATCGTAAATAAATAATTTTGGACATTTAATTTTTTTTTTTGTACACAGTGATCACCACTTATCAAGGCCCGGAAGTTACTCAGGGATAAGGGTTATTGCAAGTACATTACGTTAGTGTGGAGATTTGATGAAGTGTTTACTTAAGGGTGCGGTTCATGAGGAATTTGTTAACGTTGGACTTGACACATCCAAGTTGTAGTCAGGTGGGAAGCAGGCAGACGGAACAGAGTTCCACAGACGTGCAGTTCTAAGAAAGAAGCTTTGTTCATGGAATCCACGTTTTGATTTAGGCACAGATAAAGAGTGGGGGAAGTTTTTCACAGTGAATTCGGCTAGACGGGTGTTTCTCGTGAAGGATTGGCGAGGGGGGACCAGGGATTGGAGTTCAGACGAGCACCTGCCATGGAAATAACGATAAAACAAGGATAGGCTCACAACGTCTCTTCTGTGGGAGAGAGATTGCAGGATAGAGAAAAGGGCATCCCCCACTAAGCCACGAAGTATATTTTGTACTCTGTCAAAGCAAGATAGGCTGTTTTTTTGCAGCTCATGTCCAGAGATGGCAGCAGTACTCCATCCTTGGACGTACTTGGCTTTTATATAGATAGAGAATTGCATCAGTAGTGAGATATCTTCTGGAGCGGTAGAAGGATCCCACCATCTTTCCAGCGACCTTGGCAACAGACTTGATGTACGTATTCCATTTCAGATCAGGAGTAAAGGTCAAACCCAGAAGCTTGTCAAAATACGGGGCCTCACCCAGACGAGAGCCATCCATCCCAATTGATGCCAGATGAGGATCAGAGCGTTGATGATGTAAGGATAGGAGTTTGGTTTTAGACGCATTAAAGGTAATCAGCCACGTCTTCCCCACTGAACCACGGGCTCGAGATCAGAGGAGAGAAAATCAGAGAGAACTTTATCATTTACAGCCTTTGATGTGTTTCCGTAGATGGTCGTGTCATCAGCATAGATGTCAACGAATGATTTAAGTATGTGTTTAGGGAGGTCACTGATGTAGATCAGGAAGAGAGTTGGGCCCAGGATTGACCCTGAGGAACTCCAGCATTAATACTGCAGGCCTCTGGTTTTTAACCATTGACCATTACTCTTATGAGCCTATTGGAGAGAAATGATTTAATGATTGAGAAAACATTTCCAGTTATACCGTAGATGGAAATCTTGTGAAATAGATCCTTATGCCATACCTTGTCGAAGGCTTTTGATATGTCGAGAGCAATTGCCCTAGAAAGGAAGCCTTTGTCAAGAGATTCGCTAATCCTGTGAGATATAACCGTCAGCACATCTGCGATAGATCTTGTAGAGCGGAAACCATATTGTGTGTCACTAAGAAGGTTGTTTCTGCTGAGGTGGTTGACTACTTCTCTATTTAATATGGATTCCAGCAACTTACTCATAACACACAGGAGACTGTACTGAGAGGGAGATGACTTATCACCTGAATTCTTAAATACAGGGCAAACTGATGAGGTCTTCCAGGGAGTCGGAAAACACTTCTCCTTAAGGCAGCGCTTTAACGGTTTCGTAAGTATGGGAGCAAGTTCTGGTTGAAACTTTTTTAACACTATTATTGGGATGCCGTCAGGGCCAGTTGCTTTACTGGAATCAAGGTTCTTGATTAGCTTGGCGCCCTCATTCACGGATATTTGTATGTTACCTAGCGTGTTCTGTGTTATAGGAGGAAATATGGGGAGTTGATGGCCTTCGTCGCATAGGGTAGAATTAGCTGCAAAGTTCTTTGCAAATAGTTTGGCCTTGTCTGATGCTGACGAGATCACCTCTGGTCCATTGATAATGATTGGGATAGAACGCACACTTCTGTTCAGGATCCTATTTGTTATTTGCCAAAATTGGTGGGAACCAAGCCGCTGATCAGCTACTTTGGATTTAACAGACTGGGCGTATAGCTCTCTTGCATTTGTATTACTCTTTTACAGTGGTTGCTGGCAGTCCTGAAAGCAGCTTTAGTTTCAGTGCATCTATTACGTTGGTAATTACGGAAAAAAGTGATTTCTGTGCGCGATAGCAGCAGCACATTCTGAGGAGAACCATGGCTGGCTGTTAGGTTTTTGTTGGAATTTTTTAGATGGTATGAATTGATCTATGCCTAAAATTAACCATTCTGTCAGATCTGATACTATAGAGGACACTTCCTTTTTAAACATAGAGTGCAGAGGTAAATCAGATATGAATGTACGGAAGCTATCCCAGTCAGCCATAGAGTATCGGTATACAGTACGGTGGAGGGGTACGTCAGGGGACTTATTATAAATAAAATAACGTCCTTGTTTTTATTACGCACAACTTAAAAGATAAAGAAATAACTTTTAAAAACATGTAAATGTACCTGAGCACATTTTTCCTTTTCGTCTTTTTTCAACTATTTCTGCGGGTTATTGGTCACTAGTCTACGAGGTTAGAAGAAAAAAAAACTGAAAAAAGAAACTAAATATTTAAAGATTTCGAATGAGGTTCAGTTTCACGTATAGCGTTCTAGTAAATAGATCTTCCATCTTCAGAATCGACTTACAGCCCCGATCTGACGTTGTCTACTTCAGACCCCCCCTCACCGTCCATTATTTTTATTTGTTTTTTTTTTCTTTTTGCGAATATTCACTTTAAGAAAAGTTTGGTCTGCCTCCCCCCCCGTCATTATTTTATTTATTTATTTATTTCCGACTTGTTAAAGGTGTTTTTCCATTTTACGACCCGCGCTATTTTTAAAATAGTACTAGTCTACGCGTTGGCCTTTATAGGATAAGATAAAAAAATTTCAACATAAAAAGTCATTTTGAGATTATATTGTCTTTTATTGTCTTGAGAAAACATTAAATTATATTAATGCATTTACTATTAATTGAATCTTTAAATCAATGTAAACCCAAAAGAACCCAAACAGTCTTCGAACACAAGGATCACATGCGAAGCAGAATTAAATTTAATCGTTGTTTATTTATAAATTTATTTTTTGAAAAGAAGGGTAAAAAATAAAATTAATTCGCCGTAGGTAAAAAAGTCATCCATTTATCACCAAGTCCTTCGAGTCAGATGTTGTTGCAACTAAAAAAAATGGCTCTGTTTTTTTTTAAACCGAAGTTGTGTGGGATTTATAGTATAATTAAAGTATAAATTAAATTAAAAAAATAAATAAAGAAATTACCGTTATATAATAGCCCTAAATAAAACAATTAAAACAAGTGTGTTACAATAACCGATAATTACATTGCACATTATTAATATAATATGTAAATTAGCTTACCTCTGTAATGTAAATTTCCTTCGAATAAACAGTACATATAGAGCTAATTGAACAAAAGTTCATTATGTTCGTTTGTCAATATTAAAATTAATTTGTTAAACAGTGCAATTTTTGTATATATTAATTAAATTGTAAGTAAACAGACAGAAACACGAATTTATTATAATAAAAGATACACCGTTTCACAAATTAATTTTCACACGGTAAACGGGCGTTTACATACTTACACACCAGCATGATTTCTATATATACTATTTATTCAAAGAGAAATCTACATTCAAGGACAAGTCGCATTTGTATATTACATTAAAACATCTATTTTAATAATTAGCTCCATTTTATTAATTGCCTTTTCTAATAGAATTGTTTTAATTGTTCTATTTAAAAATAAAGTTGATTTATTTAATTTATTTGTAATTTAATTTATATTTAATTTAATTTATTTTCAATTAGTATTAGCCCACACCACTTGCCCAGTTTCCCTTAAAAACGTTTATGAGTATCAGAAATAATGAACATTCAAGGATCGATTGCTAAGTTACTTCCGCACTGATATTTTGCCGATCAGAGGGAAATTTGCTTTTGCGAGATGATGGACTAATGCTTGATTGATTAATGCGCCCAAATTTTAGCGAGTCGTAGGTGAAGATTGATAAGAGAATAATTGAATGGATCAGATTTCTTCACAAGAATTATTGTACACTTGTAGCACAGACAAAATTTTCTAGCTATTAGGAAGGAAACATTCAGCGAGGCATTTGTTATAGAGTTTGAAAAATACAGGAACTAGCTCATCTGAGCATTTCTCAATTAGTATAGCAGAGATCGGATCAGGCCCACGCACTTTGGAGGTAATGTCTGATATCGTAGCCATGAGAAATGGTGATTTTCAGATTACCAAAACTTGCGTCCACACATGGAAATTTGGGAGGGAACTGATTGTAAGTTCTAATGTAAAGTTGGGCGCAAATCTCCAGGCAAGCAGTTCACCCTTCACAGTTCTCGTGCAAACGAGCTCCTGTGTGTATGATAGTGGAGAGATAAGTTGTTGCCACTTTATTTAATAACAATTATAAATTTTCCAAACATCGCGAGTTCCTTCTGCGACTCTATATGTTTTCTGCTTATTTTAGCTTTTTTGGCTGTTGTTATTTTACCCTTACAATAATTTTTATCATCTATATATTACTGTTTAGTTGCAATTGACTTATGACGAACGATCCAACATATATATTTTTCATAGGGAGTCAAAATAATAAATAAATATATATTGATTATTATAATAAAAACTGCTTTCATTTTAGTGAAAATTAGTTCCTATATGAAAAGTATACGGATAAAACACAAACTAAAGTGTAATTAATAAAGGAAAAAGCACGGCACTCTTGGAATTTTCATTGTTGAATTCTTCTTGCTTCGGAAATTGATTGATTGATTCTTTGATTTTAATTTGTTATTATATTAAAATTCTTTATATTTATCGCAAATGAGCTTCCTATACGTTTTTTTATTTTTTTATTTTCGAAATTATTCTAACCATTAATACTTTTTAAACGAGTTATCCTCTGAAAAATAGCATATCTTTAGTAGTATGATCCTTTGTTTGAATTTGATGGATCAATAAATATTGTAATTTTTTATTTTAAGCATCAACTTTACCCTATATATATATATATATATATATATATATATATATATATATATATAAATATATATGTATGTATATATATATACACATATTTATATATATATACATATTTATATATATATATATATATATATATATATATATATATATATATACTAGCCAAAGTACCCGTCGTTGACTGGGTTCAAAAAAGCCTACAGAAAATGGCCTCTGATTTATTAAATTATGACAGATTATGAAAAGGAAGGGTTGTAAAGAGATAGCTTCGAATTTGGGGGTATCAAAACCAAAGCAAAATATGATGAAAGTAAAAATAATATAGATAAACCCCATAATTTATTATACTATACCTGTTAACACTGAAACGCTTATCACAATATTCTGTGGATCTATATTAAAAAAAAACCTTGTTAAACTTTGTGACATATTTCCATTATATGGCGGCTAGGCGCGAACGAACACCCCATAATTTTACTATATCATATTTCTTCAAACTGAAATATAATTATCGAAATGTATACTTACGCAGATAGATATGAAAAGTCTTTATAAAAGTTTGTGTCTATTTCCATTCTATGGAGGTCAGGCGCGAACGCAGACGCCACACTCTTATTATACCATCCCTATTTAAGTTAAAACATACTTATCAAAGTATTCTTATGTACATCTATATCAAACACACTTGTAAACGTTTTTTTTTTTCATTTAAATTTTTTTTATTTCCATACTTTGTGGACTAGGCGCGAACGCAGACCCCACAATTTTAATAAAACACCGTTGTGCCAGATCAAACATCCCCATTCGTGTGTCTCGATACATCTTCTACACACCACACACACACACAGAAATTCATTTATATATATATATATATATATATTCATTTATATATATATATATATATATATATATATATATATATATATTTGAATACATTTTGAGGGTACAAAAATCCATAATAGCTGAAAAAACCCCAATTAATATGATGGATTTAAAAAAAATAAAAGGGCTAGCTAACCGGGTTTCGTTCCTTACTCAACAGAGCTACATCAAGGAAAAATTGCGATTAAAAATCCTTGTCATGAATAGGACGAGGGAGAAAAATGCAACAGTAAATACATAAACGGGGAAAGCATAACATAGAAATAACAAGAGTCCTAAAGGGTTTTCTCTTTGGTTGCAAAAAGAAAGTCCCAAGGACTTAATAAAAATGGTTTCTAGGATTTTAAAATGGAAAGGCGAGTGCGACCTGCTTAAGACCGTGAATATGTAGACACTATTATTTATTTATAAGGTGATCGCAGATCGCAGACGCCAGAAGGTGAAAATTTTGAATATATATATATATATATATATATATATATATATATATATATATATATATATATATATAAGGTGAAAAATTTGCATATATATATATATATATGCAAATTTTTCACCTTATATATATATATATATATATATATATATAAATCAATCCAAATTCAAATGACATAATAAAAGAAAAAGCAAAAGGTAATTGCAACTTCTCTTCTAATTTTTTGATTTTGTAATCATGCCCAAATGCATTTTATTTTATTTTAATGGATTCATAGCTACTATTTCTTCTAGGAAGTTAAGGGCAAAATAGATTTATTCATCGATATAATAATTAAATGGTTTATTTTGCGCTACGAAACAGTTATTGTTAAGGATTGTGAATGTCAACGTACTTAAAGGAATACATTGTAAGATGGTCAACATCATGAAATTATGAATATAGACATTTTTCATATATTTGTTATATACTGTACTTACATTGACCTTCATAAATTAAGGATTTGTATAAATAAAAGGTGAAACATAATTAATAAAAACATGTCAAGAGTAGTGTATATATATATATATATATGTATATATATATGTACGTATATATATGTATATATATGTATATATATATGTATATATGTATATATATGTATGTATATATATATGTATATATATGTATATATGTATATATATATGTATATATATGTATATATATATGTATATATGTATATATATGCATATATATATATGTGTGTGTGTGTGTGTGTGTGTGTGTGTGTGTGTGTGTGTGTGTGTGTGTGTGTGTGTGTACAAGGTTGACAGAAAAATCTTTGTGGTTTTTAACTTTTAAATTCAGATACAACATTTTGACTCAAACAAAAAGAATATTGATCGAAATAAGCACTACCAGACGAAAACACAACTTTTCCAACTCAAACCAAGTGTATTTATGGCAGTAACGTAAAAATCTTGCGTTCTGGTGGCGATAAAGTCGTGAAGGCGCTTTTAATATCACTTAGGCTTTTGAAGCATTTCTCACCCAGAGAGTTATCGAGATGCTTGGAAAAATGGTAGTCGGTAGGGGAGAGGTGTGATGAGTATGGCGGATTAGGCAGAGTTTCCTTGCTCAATTCGTTCAACTTCTGCAGTATCAGTTTTGTAACATGCGGTTCGGCTTTATCATGGACGAGAATTAGGCTATTTCTGTTGATTAAACTGAGTGTTGTTGTCGAAGATTCTAATGCATTTCATCCATTTGTTAGCATTACTTGTCTGCCGTAATGGTTTCGTCTGCATTAACTGTAACGGATGAGAACGGTAGAAGACCACCAAACAGTCAGCAGGACCTCTAGCAGCAGGAGTGTCGTGGAGCTGATCGTCGCCGTTTGTTGTAAAGAACCCATTCATTCCTGATGCGTAAAAGAAAGGAAGATGACACTTCATAACGGCGTTTCTTTTGATTGTTGTTCAATTCGTGAAGCATTCATTTCTCAAGTGGTTTTGTATTTCTAATGTCTTTCAAGCAGTTAGAAATCGTCGCATACGTTATGCTAATTCAGAAGCAAGTTCTCAAATACTTGAGCGTGGATTAGCTTCGACTAAGGCTCTTGCCTGATCGTTGTCAACATCCTATAGCCGACCACTGCGCTCATCATCTTTAAGACTCTCGTCGCCGCGACGAAATTTCTTAAGCTACCATTGTGTTGTGCGTTCAGTGGTAGTTACTAGGCTAACCACTTCGTTGATATTGCGGGCTATTTCAGCGACTTTTCGGCCTAGCTTGAATTGAAATAAGGAACTTGTGCGAATTTGACTTTTTTTAAATCTCTATTCAACGCCCTGAACAGAAGATATAATTGTTTTAAAACGATTGTAAATTAAAAGAATAAATAGAACAAAAATTGCTCTTTTAAAACGATAAAGGTATTATAACGAAAATACATCATAATAATTCCGCAAGAACCTTCTTGTCAACCTAATATATATATATATATATATATATATATATATATATATATATATATACAAAAGTCTATATTCCGACTTCCATGATGTTGACCATTTTACAATTTATTACTTTAATTAAGTTGACATTTATAGTTCTTGACAGAAACTTTTTCGTAGCGCAAAATCATTACTTTAATTATTATATCAATCAATCAATTGAATCAGAAGTAGTACCAACTATCAATCAACCAAAATAAAATAAAATGCATTTGGGAATGATTACAAAATCCGGAAATTGGAAGAGAAGTTGCAATTACCTTTTATTTTATCTTTTATTACGCCATTTTGAATTTGAAAGTAGAGACACTAAATTTTAAATATTCCTGTTGATTTTGTATTTTATTAATTTATTATCTATAATTGCTCTATACATATTTACTTAAATAATATTAATAATGTCAATATATATATATATATATAACATACGTCTATATATTATATATTTTTTTATGTAATGACATGTATGCCTGTTCCATTTCAAAAACAGAAAAAGTCGTTGCAAATTCAAAAGAAAAGAGAGGGCAGAGAGTTATGAAAGAGAGTAAAATTTTTTTATAACGTCATATAGTCGTTAATATATTTAAAAAAGATATGATGCAACTCATATTCTTTTTGGAACAATATATCCGTTATAATTCAGATATTGGTGTGTAACTGAAATGAAATAAGTGCATTTTTGTTATGTATCATTATTTATTTACTGATTATACGTATACATTAATATAGCTGTTTTCTATGGTATGAGAGAGTTTACCTCCGTTTAAAAATAAATTATGTTCTTTTAGTAGAATTAATGACGATACATTATAAAATCAGCCAATAAATTACATGACAAAAATACACTACTTTTTTCAATTTCAAACCATATTTTCAGTTTCTGAAATGGAACAAGGTTATACATTTCATATCAAAACTATATTTTCGAATATTTATATTGGTGTTTTGTTTTCTTAATTTCATTCATCCAGATGGAAGTCTCGCAATATAGGGGAAACGTTGATGAACACATAACTTGGTTTGTTCCCCTTTCTTTCTTTCTCTCTCTCTCTCTCTCTCTCTCTCTATATATATATATATATATATATATACTAGCAATCGGTGCCCGGCGTTGCCCAGGTGTTTTGAGGTTAATGCTGAGAAAAAAAAAAAAGGGTCAATTTTTTAAAACTTTGACCCCTATTATGACCTTTTAACATTTATTGTTTAGGGATCAAGTAAAGTTAATAAGTTAGATCCATGTCCAAGGAATCTATATCTAAAATATCACGTGTTTACTGTTTAGACCCAAAATTGTAGGAGGAGTTTGGTAGAGTTCTCAAAGGTCAAATCGTTGAATATATTAAATATTATTTTTTAAAGCAGTTTGGCCTTCAAAATTTCTGTTTGGCCTTTTTTCTTCACCGATGAAATCTGGAGACGCAACGGGAATTTTCGGCAAAAAAATGTTGTTACTATGCACATCTATGTAATGAAATACAATTTGTGGCAAAATTTCAGGAAAAACTAATGGATGGTTATCTCGCAATAGTCCGGACAATTCGCTAAATTATCTCGTCAAAACCTTAAATCTCGAATTTTTGTGCATTTTTTTTTGGAGGGGGGGCTAATTTGGCATAATAGTGTCCATTTAATAGTATTATCTTGAAAAAATAAAAAAATAAGGAAAATTACCAAAAAAAACAAACAAGAACAACAAAAGTGTGCCGTATTTTTAAAAGTTTTATTGCGTTGTTTTTATTTGCTTCTTTTATTTCATCGGTGAAGAAAATGGCCAAACAGAAATTTTGAAGGCCAAACTGCTTTAAAAAATGGCCAAATTCGCGAAATTTGGCCTCGCTATAAAAAAAAAGGGGGAAATCCCCCTACTTGAACTTTCTGTTTAATTTCGCTTGTAGCGTTGATTTTTTTCTTTTTTCGCTATAAAAAAATAACTACTTGATGAAATTACGTGATTTTTTCTGTAGGAAAACTTTATCCCATGACGAGTACGTACAATATATTTTTTTAAAAAATATTTCCATTTTTTAATGTCAATGGAAAACTGCACACGTACCCATACCCGAAATGTAAAGACCACGAGTGAACGCGGGTTTTTTTTTTTTAGTTTAGTTTCATAATGACGGCCGTGATGTCGGAGGTTCGATTGTTAGATTGTAAGTTAGTTTCGTATCTTTTAATTTGTAAATCGCAAGTTAGGAAAAAATTAAACCCTTCCAAGATGGACAATAAATAAAGCCATAATATTTTATGGTATCGTTAAAAGCCTACGAACCATAGTTTTTTTAGGAGATGTGATTATTGGATTAACCAATCAGAAATCGTCTGTGGCACACACATCTCTGTTTTTATAGATATATAGAAAGAATAGATAGATAGATAGATAGATATATATATTTATATATATAGATATAGATATAGATATATGTATATATGTAAATATATATATATATAAGGAAATAATAAATATCCTTTTATACTTACAGTTAGTAGTGTTTCATGCCTACACAATCATCAGTGTAGGAGGTGACAATTCCAGGCTGTCCTGAGATTCGAACCTGTACGTCCGGGCCACTAAACTGTTGCCACGAGCATGAACGGAATTAATAACTAATAAACGCACGATTCAGGCGCAGCAATTAGACAATCACGTAATCGTGAACGTTGCAGAAACGCTAGTTGACTGCCTCTAATATATATATATATATATATATATATATATATATATATATGCAACTTTGTCTGTCTGTGAGTTGTTCCTTATAGACTCCGAAACGGCTGAACAAATTATCATTTAAATTTACAAAACTTTACTGTATAAGTCTGGGAATGATCTTAGTTAAATTTTGTCTCAGACTACCCCCCGATAATTACCAATAATCGATAATCGAAACCGTTATTTTAATTTATCTATCATCGAAAAAGCCATTTGTCCATATCCTCGCGTAGCAACACTGTCAGAACATCGGACCGTGAAAATTCTATTGTGGTAAGTTGATAGCGTGTTTTTTTTTTGTTTTTTTTTTTGCATGACGTAGTCTGTAGGTTCAAACTCTGCACGTAAATTTCTTAATTTCTTTTTCATTACCCGCGAAGAATTTTATAAAATTTAAAAATTTACGTTCCTCTTTATTTTTTTTATTTGTGCATTACGTAGTCTGTAGGTTCAAACACCGCAAGTAAATTTCTTAATCTTTTTTTTTTTCATTAACCGGAAAAAAGTTTATATAAAATAATTTTATAAAAGAAACAGTAGGTTCTCTAGAGTGCAATGTAGAGAAATATATATTTGGGACAAAGTTACTGTATGGAGGCATGTGAACCTTCGCCCTCGGCGATTTCACGGACTTACATGACAATACAAGAGTGTGAAATATTCGTTGATCATCATTCAATCCCGTGCAACGTCGGGTCCTCCTGCTAGTATATATATATATATATATATATATATATATATATATATATGTACATATATATATATGATTATGATATTAATATCTATTTTGACTCACTTAAGTATTAGGTAGAACAATTATGTTTTCATAATTGTCTGTACCCAGCGATACTTCCGACCTAAAATACATGGCGACATCTGGTAAATATACTACCTACTATTCATTTTTGTTAAAATCTAGATTATTCTAGCGTAGTTAAAAATGTCGAACTCGTTTTTTACTCACATCATATGTGTAATAATAAATATTTTAAACTCAAAATCGTTCATCAATACACAATTTCTTTTTTGTTGCATTCTGTTTACACCTTCGAACTTTGCCAACAGCCGTTTTTAACTGATTTCTACTTATCAACGACAGTTTGTCTCCTCTGGATTCTAGTGACAATAAGCCTCAATAATCATTCAGTAGAAGTTTGAAGCTGGCTGCTCTCTTTGCTCAACCTTTACACTATTCTTGACGCTTTTCAATCATTTTTTGTCGTCTCAGCCTATTTGTTTTTGGAAAACCTTACATAACTTTACACTTAGTTATTATGTAGATGCTTTAATCTTTTTCTCTGGGGAACACGCACAGTTACTGGCATTTGTATTAGGAGATTTCATGAATAATTGAAGGCAATAAATGTAAATCATCTCCAGTAAAATCAAATGTAATTAAAACGCATGATTGTCATAACAAACAGTGTAACGTAATTAACCTTTCTAAATTTTTTACATGTCAAATATTCATACATTCGAGAATGCTTTTATATAAATTATACTTAAAGGAATGCAACACGGAACTAATTTGATGAATGACAAACATTTTTTGAAGACACGTAGAACATGATAACACTGGCATTATCATTAACGCATTCAATCCGTATTTTAAAATAATAGTAACGTCAGATGATAGTAATTATGGCTTTGGAGTCAGTAGTTGTCATAAAATCAATGATGATAAAATAAACACTCTTTTCCGTGCATATAGACGCTAATCATAATGGACAGCAGATTATAGACATTTCGGAAAAAAGTAGTTATTCTTGTGTAATTTGATGTCACAATGAACCACGTTTGGGTATGTATTCTGCAAATAGTTCACCGCCACTTATGGAGAATATTTGTTTAAAAATACTTTTGTACACGTAATGTCAACAAAAAATTCTTCTCTACACGTAATGCCAACAAAATACAACTATTAAACCTCTTCAAACTTTAACTCTTTATAGAATCAAATAAGTTCTAAAATGTAGCACACAAAAAAATATACGACTGGTGTTCACTCCAAATCAAAAACAGAAAATTTACATTGCCTGTTGCTAAGAACGCCGGAAATAACGATTTTATCATTCTCCTACCATTGGGAGTATCTGCCTCCAGATTGTAAAGTATCAGCAGGACGACGTATATTTTAAAGCATCCCGGTTGTTACTTCAATGGGGGTGTGACGCCAAGACCACTCCGATCTTGTAACTGGGCGTCTTGGGTTCGATTTCATCTCTACACAGATTAATTAGAAATGCCCAATGATGGAATACTGCTGTCACATCTGGGAAGAAGTCGAACAGAAAAAGCTTTCTTTCCTTGGCAGGCTAAAAAAACTACTATAGCTTTTTCCTACAACACAATTCTCATAGAAAACAATACATAAAGCATCTTTCTTCAGATGTTTAGCCCCAGGCAACATTTTTATGGACATAGATTCTTTTCAAAGCTTCTGACCCGTGAAACATATTAGCATGGTTTTTTGCCTTGATGAGTGATAATCTGAAATATAGAAAAGCAGCGTTCGTGATGTATCGATATTCACACATCATCATCATCATCATCATCATCATCATCATCATCATCATCATCATCATCATCATCGATCTCCTAAATCACATGCTATCATTCGTCGACATCTATGTAGTTAACAGTCATCTATGACAACACTTCGAAGAGCAGCAATGGCCCAAATTTTTCTGATACTCTCTCTTTCGGCATTGAGCACCTGATATAATGAGATAAAAGGTAACTGGTTATTTTTCATGCGTCCAAAACTAAGTTTCTTTCTTTTCGCCAAACACGTCGTGAATCCAATTTGGCCCCGATTAAATTAGATTCCCCGGCCCTCTTGAGGAAGCCTAGTGATTTGACAAAACATTGGAACTGACCTTCACTTTAGACCTGCAATGGAAGTCTTACATAAAATCCGTTGTAAGATCGTTGGGAAAATGGTCGAACTATTCTACTGTTTCAGAAGGTATTAACCCTTTTCGCAATTCTCTACATGTATAGGAGACAAATACATCTTTAGAGTAATTGTTGTTATCACATCTGTGTATGTGCTGCTAAGAGCGCCATTTTTTTTTGCCTTGGCAGAGTAAAAAGCGACTTTTGAATGCCGTTTTCTCTCCTACTACCTCTTTCTCACATAAGAGATATAGCTAGTTTTTCTCTACTCTATTTTTATTTTAATGGCAGATGCTAGACTGAAGTACAATCTATGGCTGCTCTCTATAAAGCATTAACAAGAAATCCTCATCTAGATGCCTTCGATATATTCTTTTTCCCTTCTACGCCTAAAATTAAACGAAACTTCCACAAGCAAAGATTATTTTCTAGGGCTGTCTGTTGAACACAATACCGAGAAATTTCTGTCTAGCTGAATGGAACGTGCTATTTTAAGTCTAATGTAAATAAATTCTTGATGAGCCGCCCTCTTAAATAAGCAAATTCTACCCAATCACCGTCATCAGTACCAATCATCTTAACGTGCACCATTTAACCCTTCTCCTCAAAAGGGATTTGAAATTCCTATATACAATGCCTCCCCACGGGATCGTTTTTTTTTAACGTTGCGAAAAGGAACAAAAATAAAAATTGTCTCAGTCGTGAAGGATTTCCTCTCCACTAGGAGACAGCAAGAAATTGAAGTACAGCATCTTAAGAACAGATGGTATTTATTTGCTCCCCCACTGAGCAAATTAGGCACAAGGCCGTTTTTAATGTGAGGTAAAAACCAGCTCCCCTAAAAGTAGGCAAAAAGGGGGCACTCTGGTTACCAAAAATAATAATTGTCCCAGTATAGAGGGTTTCCCCTGCATTGACTGGTACAAATTATCTTAAGTGCAGTATAGCATCTTAAGAACAGATACTTCACTTTGATCTTGGCCTGAAGGCCAAGTAGTTTCTTTTTACAATGCCTCCCCACGGGATAGAGTTAGACACCAGG
Source organism: Euprymna scolopes (assembly GCF_053919585.1). Classification (NCBI taxonomy): domain Eukaryota; kingdom Metazoa; phylum Mollusca; class Cephalopoda; order Sepiida; family Sepiolidae; genus Euprymna; species Euprymna scolopes. Next base: position 82,470,773 of record NC_136485.1, read on the forward strand.
GTCGTTTTTTAACATATAGAAAAAGAACTAAAATTAAAAAATGGCTCAGTCGTTAATGATTTCTCCTCCACTGGCAGAAAACAAGAAATTGAAGTGCAACATCTAGAGAACAGATACTACACTTTGATCTTGGTCCGAAAGCCAATACGTTGTGACACTCCATTAAAAAATGATACAAAAAGCAAATAAATAGACACATTTCCCTCGATTTTTAAGTAATGAACCAACAACGCAACGATATCGCTTCCGGCGCACATTAGCAACGGTACACTTTTTTACTGTAATAAAAACGATTGTAAACACTTGTCGTCACACCAGCTACAATAATAACGAATACTCTATATTATTGTAAAATGTGGGAAATGATTATAGGCATCGTGAGTATCAATCTGAGAATCTTGATATGTCTCGCATTCTAGAGGCATGTCTACATGTTTTAACAGGATAGATGTTGGAGGGTGCACAGGCATAATTATCAAATCAGCGAGATTGATGAATACATTTTTCATTGATTAGTATTATCAGTGTATTACTTCTAGACGTGCTGGTTACTCTACTCTTTACTGGTTATCCCTGCACAGTGTTGTTCTGGTGTGTTATATCATTTTATTTTACACTAGCCGTTCAGCCCGGCCTTGCTCGGGCCCTATGTACTGTTCATAACTTTATGTGCATATATATATATTGAAAATTTTTACTCATGTTCAGGTAATCTACATGGCCCAAAATTGGCGGAGGAGTTTGGAAGAGTCTGCAAACACCAACTCTTTCAACTTTGACTTCTTTGCACTCAAATTTTTCCCCAAAAATTTATTAAAAAGCTTGCTGCATGTTTGAATACACTTTATGCTAAATTTCAAATGTTAGACCCAAAATTGGCTGAATAGTTTGCTAGAGACCGCAAAGGTAAACTCTTTTAAACTTAGACCATTTGACAGCCAAATTTTCGGCCAAATAACGATTAAAATGCTTGCTCTATGTCTGAATACACTTTATGTAAAATTTCAAATTTTTAGATCAAAAATTGGCTGAGTAACTTGGTAGAAACCGTAGAGGTCAACTTTTTAAAGAACTTTCACACCAATTCTGACCCTTTAACATCTATTGTCTTAGGCTCAAATCAAAGTAAAAAGTTTGGTCCATGTCCAAGTAACCTACATCTAAAATTTTAAGTGTTTAGACCTAAATTTGGTGAAGGCGTTTGGTAGAGTTTTTAAAGGACAAATGGTTGAACTTTGACCCTTTGACAGCCAAATTTCTGGCCGAAAACCGATTTAAAAGATTTTTCCAAATCTTTATGTCAAATCTCGAGTTTGTAGACTGAAAATTATCAGAGTAGCTTAGTACGGAAATGTACACAGATATACACTCATAGTTAATTTCACTTTTGTAGATATATAGATTTGTATTAACTTATGCTGCTTTTTCACAATTATATTTTGTTTTTAAACATATTTTTGGAAAATTTAGCATCGGACTGATTTGTATTGTTAACGCTATTCAGACTACTGTTCTCAACATAAGTGCTATTTTCACAATGTTTCGGCCTATGTAACCTCTGTCCTCCTTCAGGCGTATCTTGGTAAACTCCGAAATCTTTCTACATGAAATTTCGAACGGGAACTTTCATTTAATTCACAAGGGTAGCATGCTCTAGTTTCATCACCCATTGCTGCGTAGAAGTCTTAAGTAATTCACAATTGTATCTGGAGTAGAGCTCGCAATCAGGATTGAACTTTCAACTTCCAGAGGAGTATTTACAACTGAATTTTATTAGTATTTTATCCGTTACGCCGCGGATCCTTTTCCTTGTGGATTGTTCTAGTATGATTTTGAAAGCCTTAAACATGGTGTTGCTTTTAGAGGAACAATCGTATTGCTTATCAATATGAAGCACTTCTTATTACTATACATATCCATATACCTATAGAGTTGAATTCTTTTTTCACTTTGACATTGATATTAAAAGCTTACTTTTCTACTTAAAAATTATTCAAATTAGAATATTTTAACATACTAGTAATGGTTATGCGAGCAATTGCATAAAAGTTAACTAATTTGCATATTCCTTTGAAAAACGAACGTTAATTAATTACCTATTCATTCTTATGGTTTCTGATTAGATGACTAATTTCATTTCACTATTATGATATATGAATTCTATTTATGCACAGTATCTACAGTCTGCATAATTGCGCAGAATTTTAGATGGAAACATTCTACCACGCAAATGCGTTTATATCTATATGTATATAAAAGTGACCTTGTTTGTGGGTTTGCGAAAAATCTCTACTAACAATCCTCTCTGATTATTTCGTCTCCAAAGTTAAAATTTGACATATAGGTATTTGGACCTACAGAATTCTTTCAATTTGGTTTATAGCCGGAAAAAATAGATGTTACGGGGTCAAAATTGAAACAAGAAACATTGATCTATGTCTGGTGTAAATCAACCCATTTTCTTTTCTGTGTATGCGTTAATGAAAGTTATAGGTTAAACAACGTTATTTTTGCGGTTTTGTTACACGTATGAATTTAGATCATACGCTGATGAGTAAGGTTTGAGGGCAATATGTTTCGATTCTACTTGATGACACACAAGTTAATATTTAACTTTTGAAATCATTGCTATATAATAAGTATACTATAAAATATAATATTTAAATGTATTTTACGACCGGGCAACTCTTGGCCGCCTTATAGTATATATATATGCATTGTTGTGTGCACATAGGTATATTTATATGTATAAAAAAAAAAGGAGAACGACCACCTAAAACCACTAACCTAGTTCTAAAACAGATCCTTTGTTTGATAAAATGCATGCCCATTGGCTGGTAGGAAGGGGCGCGGTGGATACTAGAAAGCTGATTGGCCGACTAGAAATCCTCAACATATATAAAAACAAGAAGCAACGACAGAATTCGCGCATAAGCCTGACGAATCCTATAGTTGCATGAAACGCAGAATATTCAGTGTAGCTTAATCGCCATATATATTTTATAAATTACTATATATATATATATATATATATATATATATAACAGAGGTTACATCGGCCAAAACATAGGAACTATTAGTTATAAATTATAGATTACGTCAATAATGAAATTATATATATATATATATATATATATATATATATATATTGTCATAATTTTACATAATTTAACTCAGAATTTCCATTTACATTATTGCTCTGTCTTGCATATTGAACTTTCTGCATCTACTTCGTACCCTCTCATAAATATTGATACTAATATTTATTTGGACTTTATGTTTACAGTATTAGACAATCTGTCATCGTAAGGTATTTCAATATTTCAGTATTTAATTTATATATATATATATATATATATATATATATGTAATTTTATCATTGACTGAATCTATTATTTATAATTAATACTTCCTATGTTGCATTGAATTCGATACTAAGTCTGCTCAGTAGCTCATCGTCAGCCAATATACACGCTTCTATCTTAAGTCGTCTGTTCTTCTTTCTTTTCTATAATTCCTCTTTCCTACCATATGTGATCAGCCATGGTTAACGTTTTAAAATTGCCACGTATTATAGATTTTCTCTATTTCTTTAATCTTACTTTCCATCGACATGTCTCACCTTTGTATATTTCCTCATTTACATGGATTCCCATACAGACAGTTCTTTTGAATAGTTAAGTCGTTCCTGAATATTGTTTAATCTTATATGGATTACATAATCTTTACATTTTTCAACCATATTTTACTGTATAGTATACATTCTATGGTGAGTTTTTGAACGGTGGCCTTTGGTGTTGGTTCATATATTTGGAGCTGATCTCATGTACTCTGGATAGTTGTTTCGATGGAGACTTTCTCTTCAAATAGCCATCTCTTATCTATATGAATTGCTGTTAACGCCTATCGCTTTCGCCTGGTGTTATAAGCAACAAATTGTGTTTATTACTATATATAGATGGTGAGAGTAGAAGTTTAGATATTGTCTAATGAAAGTTGGCGTTAGATAAACATATGATACAAATCTCTGATCAGTCCGATGAGATATCCCTTAAGGGGGTCCAATGATACATCAACCAAAACTTTGTGAAATCAACACTGAAAAGAAAAAAAACAGTAGTCCGAATAATCCAAAAACCAATTATCGACCCTCATCTAAAACAATTCAGAAAGAAATATCGAACTGATTTAACCAGATGTTAACAATATATAATTACTTGTTGGTAAAATGTCATTATACTCTGTATTTATAAGACTACCAAATGTAAATCGCTACCTAATATTTCATCCTTTAATGCACAAAGAAAAGTAATAATTGTAACGTTAGTTAATATTACTTTTTATTTAACAAAATATATTTTTTAATATATTTTTATTTAATATTCTTAAATGTTTCATAGTTGCTGTACATATTTGAATAGTTACTAATTCTATGTTTCAGATTAATAAAACAATTTTTTTACAATAGCCAATTTATTTACGAAGAAATAGAGGCGATGTGATTTTTATACATCTTTATATCAATAATTTATGTATAAATAGTAAAAAGTAATAGTGAAAAAATAAATAACATGAGCGTCTACACTTTAATTGAAATCGGTACCTTAGCTTTTCTATATGATGCTCGCCCAACTGAGATAATTTAGTTGGCTATATCGCTTGTAATGTTAATCATTTAATATTTGTGCACGCTCTTCTCTCGGCCGCATTTTATGTTATTGTTTAAATCTATTTAAAAAAAAAAACTTTACTTACAGATAAATTATATCTGAAGACATTAAAACGATATATTTTATTAACAACATAAACTAATGTTGCACAAAAAAATGACAAATTCGAATCAAGCATTGTTTTTGTAAGAGGGAAACTATTAAGAAAAAAGTTCGAGAACCAGACTCATCTAGTTTATACAGGGTGAAGATGACATGATTCTATTTCCGTTTGATGAAAACCAGTTTTCGTTTTTTGTTGCTGACTATCATTTAGTCGTCCAGTTGTGGACAAATGCCAGGAGCAATTGGAGCCTTCTATCATGTATGAAAGTAACATTATGTTCAACGAGCGAAATAGGAGATGCGCCGCTTTACAACATATGCTCTCTACCGATCCAAATCAACTACAACGTGCTATTGTGATAGATATTTCCACATTTGACGCAAGCAATATAATCGTCTCGTGGAATAACATGTATAATGTGACGACGAATCCGGATGACACCAAAATTATTCAGGATCACATGACTGAGTCCAAGAATTCAATGGTATAAAGTTATGCAAAGAGTTAGTTTGCCATATTTCAATAACGAACTCTCATTATTATGTGTCGCACACAACTGCGTGCTTTCGACTCCGTGAAGAAGCAACAGTAAAAGCAAGAAAAAGAAAAAAATAACAAGAGCTACCAATGCTCAACAAGGGCTGAAGAAAGGGCATCTTAAGAAAGCTGATTTGTGTCTGAATCTCTTAAATACGTCTGCTTTCCGTATAACAGCAACCTAACTCAAATACGTTAATGACATATACACAAAAAACGGAACGTTGAAACAAACATGTATCATTCTGACACTCATATACTTCCTGATGCTATAATCAAAAATGCACCCACCGTTCCCAACGAACTCGCCCCAATGAAAATATCTTTAAGGCCATCATAAAATTATTCATAAATATCCTTAGTTTATAAACTTTCTTACACCTCTTTTTATTTCGCAGTGTACCTTAAACTAAACGGATCTACCCGGTTACGGAAAGCAATACAAGGGGTTTCTGGCTACGACATGATTGTTTTCGAAGTCAAATGGTATAAAATTCTTGTTAAGCTGTCTTTATAAATAATCAACTGTTGGATACTTTGAACTATCATCGTCAATCTGCTTCGGTCTCACTTCACAAGCTGTATCATCGATTTGACTAAGAACATTGATGAACAATGACGTATTAATTCAAAATCAACACTTTGTTTCATTCAGCAATTACTAAAGAGTGCCTCGTTCTGAATCATTCTACATTCATATATTTTTATTCGTCTTTTCAAAGACCCAACAGTCTCTAACACATTAGCCAAGCCAGAAGCTAAATTACTAATCATTGCCAAGCATATTAAAGATCTCACAAGTCAGCATATCAATTATTCTGTTATGTTTTCTATAGACCTTGTCTTTGAATGAGGGACTGGTAACGTGTTGATCTCAATGGAAGATGGCAACAATTGCATCAATGAAAATAAAACGTTCCACAAGGAAGGCTATAAAATTTACTGCAATAAAAGAAATTAATAGGAGAAAATAAAAAAATGGAAGAAAAAATTATATATTTCCGATCAAGGAAAGCCGTCGGTGGTACCACACGTAAGTTAGTACTACGCCGGTATGTCTTTAATATATATATATATATATATATATATATATATATATATATATATATATATATATATATATATATATATATATGTGTGTGTGTGTGTGTGTGTGTATATGTGTGTGTGCGTGTGTGTGTGTTTGTACACATGTATACATGTGTATTTATATATATATATATGCATGCATGTATATTTATATATATATATATGTATATATATATATGCACGCTATGTGGATATAAATGCGTGAGTCTCTATATATGCATATTTATATATAGACATAATATAATAGACATAATATAATAAATATAGGTATATATGAATTTATTTGTCAGTAAGAGAAAAATATTAAGAGGGGTTATAAGTATTCTTTGTACCTAGGCATTTCGTAGCCTAATTCTTCTCATCAGAAGAGAAAGAAGAGGACTAGGTTACAGATGTAAAGAAATGCGACATCTAGCTTAGGAAACATTAGGAAGTAGATGTAAATTAAAACATTAAAATAAAACCTGAAAATAAACATAAACAGTTCATATAGAAACGACGAAGTTTTCTATAATCAGCGCTGGACTTAGATTATGTAACAAATAAGAATACACTTTTAGATGTAACTCTGAACCTAAACGAAGGCTGTTACAGCACTTGCCATTGACCTAAATTCTCCAAGTTGTATGTCCATAAATTCTATAACCACCCAATATCTGTTATTGAGACTATAATTCTATCTGTTTAAAATATTATTTCTAAATTATCTTCAAATGATTCCATCGTCGAAGGTAACTCGAATATGAAATGTCGCTCTGGCAGACGCCGGATACACTCAGAAAATATATAATAAGAATAATAGAAACAACCCTAGAAACTCCGCTAGTACAGTCACTCATATTATGACCATAAAGCAAGATGAGCATAAAAGTAGAATTATCAAAAGAAATGCCTCCGGAAATAGAAGATAAATCTTACTAAAATTTATACGAAAGAAAAATGTATGGTTTTACCCTCATACAACATTAAAGTAAAAAAAAAAAATCGTAAAGAATTTTATAAATTATTGAAAACTCTTTAACAAACCTACATAGATACTAAACAAAATTCTATAAAAACTTCTCAACTTAGACTAGACATGTTAAGTTTTGAGACATTGTGTTGAACAAAGATGGCGGCGTAGTTCAGATCAGTAACCAAGATTGCGGCCAAGAATCAAATGCGGTCCGTGACGTAGTTAACCTGTTAAGTTCTGAGATATTGTGTTGATCAAAGATGGCGGCTTACTTCAGATCAGTAACCAAGATTGCGGCCAAGAATCAAATACGGTCCGTGGCGTAGTTAACGGCGAACTGATGGAATAAAAAATTCAACAATTTTTATAATAATTTGGAAACGTTTTCATTGGTTGTTTAGCACAGCCGTTGGTTATAAAAATGATTGGCGAATCCATTCGTCTCATACCCCCATTACTCGTCTTTTGGTTGTATACGATATTCATTGCGCTGATACTGTTATTATTATTGTTATTATTATTGTTATATATTTGTTAAATTTGTTATTCCTCTTTCTTCTCTTCCCCCGTTGTTACCTTTTTAAGTCCCGGATCTTCGCGTTTTTTTTTTTCTCATTTCCCGTCGGCCATGGCATCTACCAGCTGTGAGCCGTCGGAACCCGTCAAGGAAAGGCAAGAAGAGGAGAATGCAGTCTGGAAGAAGCCGCCAGCAGTAAAAATAGACGTAGAATCGTTTCTTGAAGAAGCCAAGAAATGCATAGAGCATGTCACCACGAATGGCATCAAGGTGGAACAACTACGGATGGATGAATTTGCCAAAAAGACAATTTCACTTTTTGTCATCGACAGAAAAACCAAGAAGCTGATTAGATCAACCAAAGACACCGTGACAAAGTTAATTGCGACTGTGGGAATGAGAGCGGAAAGGATAACCAAGACAAAGGGCTACAACACCTGGGCAGCCCTATTTAAATCTCCAGAAGATTGCATTAAGCTCTCGAAAAACGAAATCATCACTCCAGAATACATTCTGAGGATGGAATACCTGGGACGGAGACGGACAACCATTTCCATATTCGAAGTCCCAGGTGTAATACCAGGGGAATATTTGGCGGCGTATTTACTGCAATACGGAGACATCTCTGGAGTAAACGTCGACCAGTACAATGGTGTCTGGTCGTTTGATATTTTGCTGAATAAGGAGGCATACTATAAGATACCATACTACATCGAGGCACAGGAGGAGAAACTACCTATAGTAGTGGCAGGAAGGCGTCCGGCTTGCTGGATATGCGGAGAAGTGGGCCACTTAACGTATACGTGCCCCAAGAAGCAAACAACGTCGAGAAACCCAAAAAATCGGGTATTACCACATTTAGAGCCGGGCGCACAACCTGGATTTAAAATACCAGAACCGACAGATAAAACTAATCCTCCCAGTCTATCAACTGACGAGATCGAAGCAGTTTATAACACCGAAGCTGCATCACCAGAGAAAGGTGAATGGAAAACCGTACCAATCAGAAAAGCAGCATCACCAACCTATGCAAAATCCTTAACAAAGGAACAAAAAGTTGAAATACGTTCGAGCAAAGACCCCGGAGGGAATAAATATAAAGAACTGCTAAAATTAAAAGAATCTCTCGATGAAAAACGAAAAGAAAAAATACACGTTCCCTTCCCAGAGTCCCTGTTCCCGGAAAAACCTAACCCAAAAGAAAAACGTTCCCCCCCAAAAATTCCAGCCCCAATAGTTTCTACACCCCCGACTAGAGGGAAAAATATGACCTCTCTAGGCGTTCCTCCCAAAAAGAGAAGCCCGAGACCTTCCCCCTTCTGCACTCCTACTAACACGCCTCAAAGCACTCCTCCCCCTTCTCCCATGAAAACAGATATGCCCCCTCCACTCCGACAGATAAAAAAAGGCAAAGGAGCCCCTCTTCCGAGAGAGAATCCCGAAAAAAAAAATCTCCCCTTTTTTTTACAGGCAAAGCAGTTTGTCAAATCTCAACCGAAAGAGAAACTGTGATGAAAGCACACAAGAATAAGGATTATAAAAATTTGCTAGCCTTAAAAAATATAAAGAAAAAGGATACCACTAACCCCGAAAACTTCCCCAAAGCCCCAAGATTATTGACTGTAGTAAGGCCCAGAGCAGAGGCCAGAGGAGTGTGGACAATGATGGAGGAAGCAAATAGCGCTTTTAATTTGTTTCCTCCAGCCGTTTTTTTCAATGATAACGACATACAAAAAATGAAAGAATCATGTATTGGACGGGTCCCTATCAAAATGCATCCATCATTGTATAGGGCCATTAAACTAACCTTTCCTCTTGACATCGGCGGTTTGTCCCCTGACGGGTCAATCACCACTGAGATGACCACTGGATCCATGGGGACAGCTGTCGGTGTCTTGACACCGTCTATGTTTGATCAGGATTCCCAACCCTAAGTAGCTCAGGATGGCTTCTTTAAGATTAGCTACTTTAAATGTCCGAGGGTTGAGGGACGCCTCTCGTAAACTTCGAGTTGCACGCGACCTTCAACGCCTTGGTGTGGATGTATGTTGTCTACAGGAGACTCACTTTATTCCAAGTGACTATCAGGATGTGCTCCTTAGAGACTTTCAGCTCTACTCAGCACATTATGATACCCACGCAAGGGGGGTTACCTGGCTAGTTAAGCGCACTCTTGATGCATCGTGTGACCCTATTTATGCAGATCCAGAGGGAAGATTGCTCGTTCTGGATGTTACCGTAAAGGATGTGGCATTTCGTTTTATTGGGGTTTATGCGCCCAATAACCGTACTGAGCTAGTTTCCTTTTTTCGGCGAATCGAGCCTTTCATGAATTCGTCTCGACGGTTAGTTTTAGCGGGAGACTGGAACGCGGTCCTGGATCCCGAGTTAGATCGTGGGGTTAATACCACAAGGGATACTAACCAGAACCGGGATGCTAAAGCGTTTCGAGACTTTGTCGACAAGTTTGATCTTGTCGATAAATTTCGGAACGAAAAACCCGGGGATTTAGCATGGACTTGGACAGGTAGACGCGGCTCCGATCCGGTGCAGCTTTCGAGTTACATCGATCGGTTCTTAGTTAGGAGAGTCGACCTAGGGCTTTTAGACTGTCCAAGTTTTCATAGTATAGTTTATTCGGACCATAGGCTTGTCCGGGTTCGAGTAAACTTAGATAGTGTTAAACCTAGGATGGCTAGTTACTGGAAGTTCAACACGTCGTTGTTCGATGTGAAGGACTTCCGGGAACAGCTTCTACTAACAATACAGAGGGAATTGACGGGGGCTATCATCGGGAATAAGTGGTGGGGCAACCTTAAAAAAGTCATTAGGTCCTTCGCTGCTGATTTTAGTCGCCGGCTCAACCGTAGTTCTAGAGCAGCGAAAGCGGCGCTAGAAGATAGATTAGAAAGGGCGGTGGAGGAGGGGGATAGTGCTAGCTATACTATAGTTAAGGCTGAACTGGACTCCTTGGATAACAGGGAGGACCAGGGATTATTAGTTAGGGCTAGATTAAAAAGAGCGCCAAACGAGGCAACAAACATGGCCGCGTCACTGCGTGCGGAGGAGTTTCGACGTTCTGCAGATCGACACATCGCCAGTGTCACATTGCCGGACGGACGAACCGTAACTTCAAACGACGGAATCTTGGAGGGTTTTCGGACTCATTTTCAGGAGCTTTTTACCAAGGAGCCCGGTCTGACTATTGAACAGTTTGACACCTATTTAGCCGACTTTTCTCGCCTGGAGGCGACCGAAGCAGCTAGGTGTGAAGGTAGCATAAAAGAGGAAGAAGTCATTGAGGCCTTGAAACAGGTCGGGCTAGACAGGACCCCTGGGATAGATGGTCTGCCCTACGAGGTGTATTTGAGGCTGTCGCCCATTTTTATTCCTTTGCTGACCGTACTTTTTAACTCCTGGTATAGGAACGGGTGCATACCTCAGTACTTTACCAGGGGGATCATTAAATTGTTACGCAAAGATAAAAATGGAGGGGATGGGATAGGTAATTTCCGGCCCTTAACGATGTTAAACACAGAGTTAAAGATTTTGGCCAAGATCTTAGCAAATCGTCTGCAGATTGTCTTACACCGTCTAATAAGTCCCGAACAGACTTGTTCTGTTAAGGGCCGGACGATTCAAGATAATTTGCACACGATACGCTTGATCGTAGAAAAAGTCGACACAGAAGCCGCGCTGATTAATTTAGATCAGTCCAAAGCATTCGACAGAGTAGACCATCATTACCTAGAGGCTGTTCTTCGCTCGGCTGGGTTTGGTCCCCAGTTTCGCTCTTGGATTTGCCTCTTGTATGCCAACCCCGGTGCTATGGTTGAAGTGAATGGGGTGAGGTCGAAACCCTTCATGTTAACAAGATCGATCCGTCAAGGTTGTCCGTTATCCCCAATGTTATATGTGCTGGCGCTTGAGCCATATTTGCGCCAGCTTCGGGTGAATCCGGTCCTTCGCGGGATTACTTTGCCAGGTGGCTCTACCCCGGTAAAGTATACCGCCTATGCTGACGACGTGACTGTGCTTGTAACGAGCAGTGCCGAGATTAGAGTCGTTGACATAGAAACAAGTCGGTATGCCAAGGTCACAGGGGCCATAATTAACTACGTTAAGTCTATTGGCTTACGTATCGGTGCCTGGAGGGGTATGCCCCTTCAGGGACCCTTTGGTTGGGCTGATGGGCCATGCAAGCTACTCGGCGTCTGGTTTGGTCCCGGTCTCCAGCTGGAGAAAAATTGGTCGGAGGTATTGGAAGCGGTCAAGGTCGCATCTCATTTGTGGGCCTTGAGAAATCTGTCTTTGAAGGGTCGGGCGGAGGTATGCAATTCTCATATCTACCCCCTGATCCTTTACCGTCTATCAGTACTTCCACTCCCGGAGACCACACTAGTTGATCTGGTGCGTGCTCTTTTCGCTTTCTTATGGCGCGGAAAGCAAGCCATGGTTACCCGGGAGGTCTGTTACCTGCATCCGTCTGAAGGCGGTCTGGGTATGCCTAGTGTAGAAATACGTAGACACACTCTTAGGCTGATATACCTGGATCGAATGTGTACACCAAGTGAGGGAAACGGTGTCTTCTGGATAGAAGACACTAAGAAAGCCTTTCAGGCTTTGGAGAGTGTGCATTCGGCTGAGGGGGAGGCACACAGGTTGCCCCGAAACGAGTGCCCTTTCTATCGCGAGTGTCGGCAGGCCTTGAGATTTCTTCTACGGGTCAAAGAAAGCCTCTCTGACACCCAGCTGTTGTCTCGCAAAGCGCTATATCGGGCGTTAGTGAGGGGATCCGTTCGAGACGAAAAGATTGAGGAGTTCGGTTTTACGAAGGAGGAGCGCCGCTTAATATGGCCTTGGGCGCCTGGGTCGAGCTGCTTCGATAATTACGAGGCATCACTCACCTGGCTGGTAATACGAAATGCTCTCTGGGTCGGCAAAAGACTTTACGCAGCGGGTTTTACGGAGACACCCAATTGTGTCCGATGCGGAGAATGGGAGGAAGACCTTGATCATGCTTTCTTCCACTGCGCCATCGTTCGACCGTTGTGTGAGTTAGTTGAAGGCTTCACGGTTCGCATGCTGAGCGAGCGGTTTTTTGTGCTGGAGTCGGTTTCCCCGTGCTGCAACTGGGCACCGACCATGAAGAAAGAAGAACGCTATGTTTTTCTGTGTTTACTAGCAGTTATGAGAGGCGTGATTTGGACGACGCGACAGAAGGAGGTTTACGGAGATGAGACCTTCACTGCTCCCCAGCTTGTCCTCATTTTCAAATATCGATTGAAAATGCGAATTAAGCTGGAGAAGGTGAAACTCGCTCCTGTGAATTTCAACGACAGGTGGGTGAAAGTTTCGCGACTGTGTAAAGTGAATGGAGCTAGTCTTGAATTTCTTTTTTGAGTGGCTTAGGTTTTTTAAGGATTTTGGGTAACCTGATCAAACATAGACATGCATCGGACCTCCTAGAGTAGGCTAGTTAAGCATTTTTGTTCGATTTTTAACTTAGCTAGAGTATGCATGCTGTCATCGCCCCAATCTCGTTTTTTGGTTTTCCCTGTCCCAGCGTCCCTCGTTTTTTTTTTTTTTTTTTTTTTTTTTTTTTTCCCCACTTTTGGTTCGATAACCCCCAATCCCGGCCCCTTAGGTGACGGATAAACTGTTTTGCCAGAGATGTAGGCCATTTTTGTTGTGTTTGAATAAAGTTAGCTTTCGTGGGACCTACATTTTTCGACTGACAAAACTTTTTATCCGCCACAATTACTAGTGAGGGGGTTCTTTTTACTAACCACTTTTTATCATTATATATTTTTCATACGATTTTGTAAATAAGATTTTTATCCCCAACCCCCCACATCATGTATATATATTTGTAACTTTCGGGTTTAAAGTAGGATGTCCACAGAGTGATTTTGGTATTTTGGTGAAAGAGTCTAGTTAAGTTAACGTTATGTTAGTTAGGTCAACATTAACCCCCACCCCCTTTTTCGGCCTTGTGCCACATTTTTATTTGTATTTTTGTCAAATAAAATAAATATTTACCCCCATTAGGAGTCAAAAACATTTTACAGCCCCCCGTTTTTGATATAATGGAGAAACCTTTCGGATTCAATTTTGGTTTCACTTGAGAAAAGAAAAGAAAAATAAATAAATAAATAAATAAATGGTGTGTGTTAAATGTTTTTGACTCCTAATGGGGGTATGAGACGAATGGATTTTTCCATTATATCAAAAAAGGAAGTGTATAATTTTTTTTTCTTTTGTTCAAAACCCTTTTGTAAACTTCCTATTTGTCAAATAGTTCTTTTTGGGTTTTTTTTAAAACATTTGTTAAAACAAAAGAAAAATATTTGTGAATTTTTGTACATATGTTTATATATATTTGAAAAGTGTTTATTTTTATATGTATCAAAAAACCCCTCAATGTCATAAAATGGCTTCTTTTTGCACACATTATGCCAATATATTACTAATTCTTTTTGACCCAAAGAAAAAAAAAACATTTTACACCCCCCCTTTTATTTTTGGAACAAAAACTGGAAACATTATGTTAGGTATTAGTTGGTTAATTTGGTTAGTAAAGTAGAAATGGTCGCAGTTTTACGTCGTGCCCGTGACAATTTACATTTGTTTGTGTAAGATTTTGACTGTTCATGCTTCTCCTTTTGGGTTTCTGAAAAGAGATTTATTCATAATTAGATTCCAAAAAGTTCGGTTATAAAATGTCTTAATTTTATTCTTTTTATAGGTTTAGTGAAAATGTCGGCTATATTATTTTCAGACGTCACATAAACAAGAGTAATAGATTTTTTCCTTATTTCATCCCTTATAAAATGATATCTGATATCAATATGCTTCGACGTTTGATGAATCATAGAATTACTTGCTAATAAGATACTGCTCTGATTATCACAATGAATTACTATAGGTTTTTTTACTTAGATCTGGTGTTAAAATAGATTTCAGAAGAGTGTTCAGAAAAATTGCCTCCTGCGCGGAATGAGTAAGAGCCACATATTCTGCTTCACAAGTAGAAAGGGCAACAATTTGTTGCGTTTTAGTTTTCCAAGAGATCATAGGTCCAGTCTTCGACAGTCAAAAACAATACCCCGCTATACCCTTTTTATCCTCAGAGTTAGCCCAATCTGAATCCGAAAAGTCTTCTAAATTTAGAGGATATGTAGACTTTTTAAATCTTAAAGATTGTTCCTTGGTTCCTTTTAGGTAACGAAGGATTTGTTTTGCACGATTAAGGTCTTTAATTGACGGTTTCGATAAGTTTTGAGACAGCTTTGTTACAGTGTAACATATGTCAGGCCTTGTTGCGGTCATCAAGTAGATGAGGCTCCCTACCATTTCCCTGTATATTCGATTATCTATGGATTTTGTTTCGGTCCCTATATTTTTATTTATGTCCATTTCGACGGGAGTTGAACGCGGCTTACAATCTTGCATTCCGTACCTGAGCAGAATTTTTTTCAATGTATCGTGATTGGTTCATAGTTATAGTTTAATTTTCACAGGTAAATTTTATACCGAGGAACCATTACAGTCGTCCAAGATTGGCCATTTTAAATTTTTTATTTAATTCATTTTTAACATCTTTTAAAGTGTTGTCACAGTTTGAGGCGAGTAATATATCGTCAACTCAAAAAACCAAAATCAACAAATTATTACCTACATTTATGGTATACATGCACGCGTCTACAAGACATTGTTTGAATTCCCGTTCTATTATATAATGATGGAGTGGTCAATTCCAATTGTGTGCACTTTGTTTTAGTCCATATAACGATTTATTTAATTTCCAGACTCAATTTTTAGTTTTCATTTTAAATCCCTCTGGAGGGTAAATGTAGATTTCAGAATCAATCGGAGCATTTAAATAAGCATTTTTTTTACATCCATTTGATGTATTTTTAAATTGTATTGAGCGGAAAGTTGTAATAAAATTCTAATTGTCGTTAAATTTGTCGTTGGTGAAAATGTTGCAAAATATTCCACTTCAGAAATGTGTGAGAAACCTTTTGACACAAATCTTGTTTTATAAGTTTCACTGCCAGAAGCTGTGATTTTTTTGGAAAAAAACCCAACGTGAAGAAATATTTTTATCTGTAGGTTTTGCAAGTATTTCGCATGTGTTATTTTCAGATAAAGCTTTCAATTCGGATACCATAGCTTGTTCCCATTCTTGGTGATTTTCTGAATTAATCGCCTCATTATAACTTTCCGGTGCCCTGTTCAACGAATAACAATAATCCACGGCGTAATCTTGTATCTTTACAATTTGTAAGAAGTCTGCCCTTTTTCTCTCCCTTATTGGGTATCGACGTGTCTGGTTAATATTTTCGTCAGAAGTTCTACTGTAATTGTAGTCGTTATTAATATTTTCATTGTGATCGATTAAGATGCTAGGTAATATTTCACGTTTTTTATTCACTGGATCGCCATTTTTTAAAGTTAATGTATCATTGAATTTTACATATCTAACCCTTTTTATGGCATTTTGAGTTGGGAAGTAGATTAAGTATGCCGGGCTATTTTTAGCGTAACCTACGAGAGTACCTTTTTCGCTTTTAGCATTTAGTTTAGTGGTGTTTTCTATAAATGCAAAACACTCAGAACTAAATAGATGCCTTCTGTTCATTTTAGGTTTTACATTTCAAAACGCTTCATACGACGTTTTTCCTAGCCTCTTATTGAACGATCTATTTCTGATATATGCTGCTGCCATTAAAGCGTATGTCCATAAACTATGCGCAAATTTCGATTCGATAAGTAGGCATCTTCTCATCTTAAAAAGGGTTCGCCATGCCCTTTCAGTGGTGCAATTTTGGAAGGTGGAATACGGCGCTGATTTCTCGTGTTTAATACGATTAATAGAAGTTCAAAGTCTTTACTAGTAAATTCAGTTCCATTATCTGAGCGAATACATTTTACTGAACCGTACGGGGCAACATCAGCTAAATATTTCTTACTAGTAAATTCAGTCCCATTATCTGAGCGAATACATTTTACTGAACCGTACGGGGCAACATCAGCTAAATATTTCTTAGTGGCGAGGATAGTGTCGGATTTGCTTTTTAGAAAATAAACCATAATTAACCGGAAAAATCGTCAATAAAGTTATTTCTCCCCATCGGGCTGATCGGATCTGCTAAGTCACAATGCACAAGTGAGAGAATTTTCGTAGCTTTTTTGTCTGGCGTTCGGCCTATATCTTTTGTCATTTTCCTCTGTGCACACACATCACAATTTGGAGAGCGTCTGAAGGTATTATTTTCATTACTTCGACTACATTTGGTAATTTTTTAATATCAGCTGTATTGCAGTGCCCTAGAATTTTATGCCAGGTTTCCAAGTCGTGACAGGCAGTTTTTGAGGGAACCATACTTTTTAAATAACATAGTCGGCCATTTTCTTTAATGTCAAATACTGTTCCATTGGGGTATATTAATTTTGATGTATTTTGGCCAAATTGTATATTCGCGCCTGGTTTAATTGCAGTCTGCACGGAAAATATGTCTTGCTTAAATGTAGGTATGAACAGAGCATTTTTTAGAATACAGTTACAGATTTCGACTTTAATATTTTTTAGGGATATTTTAGCATCGCCTC
The DNA here is from genome assembly GCF_053919585.1 of Euprymna scolopes. Taxonomy (NCBI): domain Eukaryota; kingdom Metazoa; phylum Mollusca; class Cephalopoda; order Sepiida; family Sepiolidae; genus Euprymna; species Euprymna scolopes. The sequence continues at coordinate 82,488,265 of NC_136485.1, forward strand.
TTTTCAAGACTATATCATTTATTTGACTACCGTCGGCAAGTTCGGCAAAATGACTTTGAGGATTAAAGTTTGAATCAAAATGAATAAAATCAGATTCCTTGGTGATAACGTGCGCTGTAGCACTACAGTCTACAAGGAGATTTTTACCGTTTGTGGTATTGGTAAAGTTACATGTGAATAGAAATGTATGTCCTTTCTCAAAGTTCTCAACGTTTTTTACGGAGTCTATTTTAGAGCGTTTATATCGACATTGGAAACTTTTGTGGTTGGGTCGTCTACAATTATAGCAGATAATTTTATTCTTTTTCTTGGGAAAATTACTTTTGGAGAATACGTTGCGGTGAGGTGCGTAATTTGGTGGTGTCTACTTTCTAGAAGCATTTTTGAACTTCATAATATTGCTGGAGTTATTATTGTTCACGAGCATACGATTAGTCTCTTCATAACTGGGCAATGCCACTTTAAATTCGCTGAAATTTATGGGTTTGTCTTTCTGAGTTATAACAGTTGTAAATGGTTTAAAATCGGCTGGAAATCCCTTGATGGTCATTGATGTCAATAAGCTATCGCTTATTATTACACCTGAGAGTTTTAAGGCATTAGCCGTTGTTTCTGCCCTTATAACGTAGTCGGTAATCGTTTCATCCTCGTTACGTTTCAGAGACGTTAGTTCTGTATATAGGGATATTATTTTCGGTTTCCTTTTTGAAAAAATAATGTTCTCTTAATATGTTCAATGCTTTCCAACCATCATCCAATGCGTCTCTTATAATCAGAGACAGACTTCTGTCGTCTAAACATTGAATCAGTTTTGCAAAAACAGTCACCTTCTTTTCGAGAAATTCGGGGTCATTTGGATTCTCTGTTTGAGATTGTATGACATGGTGTAGTTTTCAAATCCTTAGATATCCCAGAAATTTGACCTGTCACAATTCGAATTTAGATTACGATCCATCAAAGAAAAGACGGTGGCTGAACGCATAACCTGTTAAGTTTTGAGATATTGTGTTCAACAAAGATGGCGGCCTACTTCAGATCAGTAACCAAGATGGCGGCCAAGAATCAAATGCGGTCCGTGGCGTTGTTAACGGCGAACTGATTGAATCCAAAATTCGACAATTTTTATAATTTGGAAACGTTTTCATTGGTTGTTTAGCACAGCCGTTGGTTATAAAAATGATTGGCGAATCCATTCGTCTCATACCCCAATTAGGAGTCAAAAACATTTTAGAAGACATCAATAACCTGTTTCCCAGACCAGCAAGAACAACATGCATCATTTCTAGATCTGTTTCTGACCACAGTTCCCGACGACTGGGAACACTGATCATGCAGTTGAAATCGCCCTAAATTCTAGAGTCCAAACCGAAGAGCCATTGCTCAAAACAACAAGATATTATAGAAAGGCTGACTGGGAAGCCATTAGGGACCTCATCAGAGACGCCCCATGGCGAAATATATTTTCTCTTCCTGATGAACAGTGCGCAAATGAGACCACTGAATTGTTCCAAAAGGCAATTGAAGCACGTGTTCTCACGCGGAATTTTATAGCAAGCCGCACTCTCCCCAATGTTTACTTCTACTTATGCAGCTGCCATTGCGCAACGGCAGCATGCGTACCGCGGATTTAACCGACATAAGTCCAGTTCAATGAGACAGAAGTATATAGAATCCAGAAGTAACTGTAAGAAAGAAAAAGCGACAGCTAAGAGAGACTTTACTGAAACCACCAAAAAACTCATCGAAGCATAGAAATTAGGAACCAGTAATTTCTGGAAAATCTACAACAGTGTAGTAAATAATGAGCAATCAACAATTCCCCCACTATCCAACAATCATGAGGTTGTTTGCTCAGCAACTGAGAAGGCTAACATGCTTGCCAGTTGGTTGCTTCCAACTTCACACTGGGCCCTGCTAAACATCCCATCCCTGAATTTCCTTTCCGGACACACACCACACGACGATCTGAAAATCACACCTTCTCAGATGCATGCTATCATAAAAAAGTCTGTGGACCTGATCTCATCCCCATCCCAGCTGTGCTATCAAAAAAGTGCTCCGCCGAAGTAGCTCCAGTCCTCTCCAAGCTTTACAACAAATGCCTTAATGTATCTTGCTTTCCTGACTGCTGGAAAACTGCTTCTGTTGTACCAGTTTTCAAGATTTCTGGCGAAAGAACTGACCCGTTAAATTATGGCCCCATTAGCTTCCTCCCACTTTTCCCCAAAATATTTGAGATAAACCAAGCTCTAGTTCATAACCTTACTGATGCTAAACTTCTGACCGACTAACAATATAGATTTAGACAAGCCCTTTCCACAGCACACATCCTAACTGTAATCTCTGTAGGTATATACTATTCACTGGACAAATCAGGGGAGGATAGAGCGGTAGCTCTAGATATAACTATGGCTTTGGACATGGTATGGCATGAAGGTTTATCCAGAAAAATCAGATCATACGGTATCACTGGACGAATACTTAACATAATTAAATCCTTCTTAGATAAGAGAAAAATCCTGGTTGTCTTCGACGGGCGTACATCTAAACAATATGATATTAATGCGGGAGTGCCTCAGGGGTCTATCCTTGGATCTTTATTATTATTATTTTTTTTTTTTTTTTTTTACAAAGGCATCACCACATTATCAAGGCCCAGAGGCCACTCAAGGATAAGGGTTAAAGAGTGTACAGTAGAAGTTGGTCAATATAGTAATCATTAGTAATGAAAATTTGGTAAATTTAATAACTTATATGGAACGGCTCATCAAGAACTTATTTACCTTAGACTTGAACACAACCATATTGTAGTCAGCCGGAAAGCAGGAAAACGGAAGACAATTCCACAGGTGGGCAGTTCTAAGAAAGAAGCTTTGTTCATGGAATCTATGTTTAGGTTTAGGCACAGATAAAGAGTGGGGGAAATTATTGATAGTGTTTACAGCTAGACGAGTGTTTCTTGTGAAAGTTTGGCGAGGGGGGACCATAGATTGAAGCTCAGTTGAACACTTTCCATGAAAATAACGATACATCAGAGACAAACTCGCAACATCTCTTCTGTGAGATAGAGGTTGCAAGGAGGAGAAAAGGACATCTCCTACGAGGCTACGAAGTCTATTTTGAACTCTATCAAGGCAGGACAAGTCCTTTCTAGCAGCTCCTGCCCAGATGTGGCAACAGTATTCCATCCTTGGACGTACCTGGCTCTTATATAGATAGAGAATAGCATCAGCAGTGAGATATCTACTGGATCGATAGAAAGATCCCACCATTTTTCCAGCGGCCTTGGCAACAGATTTGATATACGTGTTCCATTTAAGATCAGGAGTAATGGTCAAGCCCAGAAGCTTGTCAAAACTTGAGGCCTCCTGAAGACGAGAGCCATTCATTTCAATGGATGACAACTGTGGATTAGAATGTTGATGATGTAAAGAGAGAAGCTTGGTTTTAGATGCATTAAAAGTAACCAGCCACTCCTTTCCCCATTGTACTACATGCTCAAGATTAGAGGAGAGAGAATTGGAGAGTACTTGCTCGTTTACTGTCTTAGATGTGGTACCATAAATGGTAGTGTCGTCAGCATAAATGTCTACAAATGATGTAAGGATATTATTTGGAAGATCATTAATGTAGATCAGGAAAAGAGTTGGGCCCAGGATGGATCCCTGAGGGACACCGGCATTAATACTGTGAGCTTCTGATTTTTGCCCCTCAACTACTACTCTTATGAACCTATCAGAAAGAAATGATTTAATAATTGAGAAGACTTTTCCAGCTATACCATAGCTAGCGATCTTATGAAGTAAACATTTATGCCATACCCTATCAAAGGCTTTAGATATGTCAAGAGCAATTGCCCTAGAAAGATTGCCACCGTCGAGAGATTTGCTAATCCTATGCGATATAACTGTAAGCACATCTGCTGTAGATCTAGCAGAACGGAAACCATATTGAGTGTCACTAAGAAGGTTATTTTTGTTGAGATGTTTGGTTACTTCTGTATTTAACACAGATTCTAGCAACTTACTCATGACGCACAGGAGACTTATTGGCCTGTACTGAGAGGGGGATGAGCGATCACCTGAATTCTTAAATACAGGGCATACTGATGAGATTTTCCAGGGAGATGGGAAACTATTCTCCTTAAGACAACGTTTAAACAGTTTTGTAAGTATGGGCGCTAGTTCAGGTTGAAGTTTTTTGAGTACTATAATTGGAATACCATCAGGGCCAGTTGCTTTACTGGAATCAAGGTTTTTGATTAGCTTGGCAACATCACGTACAGATATACGTATATCACATAGCGTGTTTTCTGATACAGGAGGAAATATTGGGGGTTGGCGGTCTTGGTCGCAAAGGGTAGAATTAGCTGCAAAGTTCTTGACAAAGAGTTTGGCTTTGTCTGATGCTGACGAGATTACCTCAGGTCCATTGATAATAGTTGGGATGGAGCACACGCTTCTGTTCAGGATTCTGTTTGCAATTTGCCAAAACTGGTGGGAACCAAGCCGCTGCTCAGCTACTTTGGACTTAACAGATTGAGCATACAACTCTCTTGCGTTCCTTATTACTTTCTTACAATGGTTGCTGGCAGTCCTGAAAACGGCTTTAGTTTCCATACATCTATTACGTTTGAAGCAGTGGAAAAAGTGATTTCTGTGCGCAATGGCAGCAGCACATTCTGGAGAGAACCATGGCTGGCTGTTAGGTTTTTGCTGAAACTTTTTAGAGGGTATGAAATGGTCAATACCTACAATTAACCATTCAGTTAGGTCTAATACTATAGAGGACACATCCTTTTTAAACATGGAATGCAGAGGTAGATCAGATATAAATGTACGGAAGCGATCCCAGTCAGCCTTAGTGTATCGATATACTGTACGATGAAGTGGTACGTCTGGGGACTTATTACATTTCATTTTTATTTTAATTGATACAACAGAGTGGTCGGAAGATCCAAGAGGCGACAGAACAGAAACTGAACATAGTTCAGGGCAAGTTGTGAGAAAAAGGTCTAGTAGGCTCGCATACTGGCCGTCATTATCGGGCACACGGGTAGGTTCCTGAACAATCTGAGTGAGGTCATAGGCAATGGAGAAATCATGACAGAACCTCCCCTCATCATCGGTCTTGTTTGAGTGGGTCAACCATTCGACGTTGTGAACATTGAAGTCTCCACATACGTGAATGTTAGCTGAAGGATAAGTAGAAAGGACTTGGTCAATTTTCTCAGATATGCTTTGAAAGATAGTAACTCCGCTGTTGTGGGGGCGATAGAGAGTAAATATAAATGCAGTAGTGTGAGCTAAAGCAACCCGGAAGCACATATAGGGTAAGTTAGGATCTTCCCTGGAGATGTCCCTCCCACATGGAAAGCTATCTTTAATATAGGCACATATTCCATGCCCATGGCGATCTAATTTCTAATATTTATTTCTAATATTCATAAATAACCTCCCTGACAAAATTGTCTGTGAGATTGATATATATGCTGATGACACCACCCTCTATAACAGACACGACAGAAAAACAAATTAACACATCTCTAAGGAAATGGCTAAAACACTAGAGGGTGACCTCCAATCTGTAGTGGAATGGGGACAAAAATGGATGATCACATTCAATGCTGCCAAAACTAAACTTGTTTCCTTCAATAATTACAAGAAACCGTCTCTACTACCAATAGCAATGGCCAAAGACTCTTTATCTGAAAGAACTTCTTTTAAACACCTGGGCCTAACGTTTATAGAAAACATGAGTTGGAACAATTACGTTGAGAGCATTGCCAGGACCACTGCGAAGAAGGTAGCTTTTCTCTACCGTACTAGAAAGCTACTAATGCCCGAAAGTATCCTGTACCTCTATAAGGCCACCATTCGCCCATGTATGGGGTATTGTTGTTATATTTGGGTTAGTGCATCGACTAATATTCTCTCACTCCCAGACAAGGTTAAAAAGAGAGTGGCCTACCTGATAGGTCCTGAACTGTCACCTAAGCTTCATCCTCTGTCCCATCGACGAAAGGCATCCCTGTTCCAGTTCTACAAGTATTTTAACGGTGAATTATCCGACGAATTGCAAGCACTTGTACTTCCTCGACATAAATACTCTCGACAAACCCGACAAGCAGCTAGATCCCATCCCTTTACAGTAGAGTCCCCTAGATGTTAGAGAGGTTTCTACTCCAGTAGTTTCTTCCCCAGAACCGCAAGACGTATTATTAGACCCATTGCGACAAAAGTGCACAGATGTTCCACTACTATCTTTTAGAAATGTGGCAATTTTTGATTTCGAGCATGCTTTTTATCTCTAACGACGAAATGATTCATTTCACGTCTCATTGAGGCAATAAACACAGACGATTGTTGCTCCCCCTTTACGAGTAGAGTTTATATTTCGTTACGCTTGTTATCGGAAGTTAGCCGGAATTTATGAAGTGCTCTCCTGTCAAATATTCAGTAGAGACTAATTTTTAATTTCTTTAATCTTACTCAAGTAGCTCGCACTCACGCGTACACGTACGACTCCAATCCGAAAGGGTTAATTTGATTGGACAGCATTTCATCGCGAGGCTAAAATGTTCACAATACCTCAGACTCTATCTAGACATGGCGATTGTTGCTTGATTGTCGAGTTATTTAGCGTCGATAGAGTGAGGAACGTCACAATATATATATATATATATATATATATATATATATATATATGTATGTGTGTGTGTGTTTGATTGACATATATACTGATATACTGACACGCTTACAGTAATAATTGGCTTGAATAATTTAATTATATGCTCGTTTTTGGACAACAACACGATTTTCTTCAAACGATAAAGAAGAAATGATAAAGAGATAAATCAAAGTTAAAATTAAACGCTATTAATAAAATAAAACGCTATTAAATTTACTTATCTTTATTTATATTTTAACTTTGATTTATCTCTTTATCATTTCTTCTTTATCGTTCACTGAACACTTCATTATAAAATAATGCATTTATATGTGATAAAATGGCAAGACATTTATTCATAAGACTACATTATCGGCAAGTGTGCTCAAATAGGATCAGTTTGTGTTCAATTATAAGAAAATGCAAATAGACAGTTATGAGGCTTAGATCATACAATCCATTCCGACAAACGGCGTGTGATGATGCGCTCTGGAATCTAGTCATTTATTATATATCCGCAAAGATCTAAGTATAAGTCCTAGTACTGAGAAACATTATAACAAAAAGAGAATATGATTGGAAGGCTCCTTATTGGTATTTTTAGCCATTGCTTATCTTCTGCATGATAATGCCCTCCAAATAAATGGCTTTAATTGCAAAGAGAAGTTTTTGTTGAATCAGTTCTCTCCAACCAATTATCTATAATATAGTTACAGTTTTAGATGGATGAAAAAGAATGGATATGCGGTAAAATCAACCAAAGAACATGTATTGATGTATTAACTATAAGAAACATTTTGACTCATTTGTTAACAAGTCTGTCATTTTAATAAATATTCATATACTAGCAGGGGTACCCGGCGTTTCTCGGATGTTTCGAGGTGTGTGCGGTTTTGAGTAAATCAAAACAAAAGAATAAAAAAAATCGTTGCCCGGGTGTTTGTTTCCGGGGTGGGGATTGTTTAAAAAAAAAGTGATGTTTGGTAAGTAGGAAGGATCAATCCCGGAGTATTGGGGCGAAGTTGGAAAATTAAGTGTGAAAAAAAAATGCGATGTTAACAACTCGGCCACCAAGAAAATCCATTTTAGGTGTTTATGAAAAAAAAAGACTACGGTAGGTCAGCGCGAATGTGAAAATATAATGTGAATTGTCCGGCATGCTAACCACTATGCCACGGAGCACTGCAACTGAGTTTAGTGATTTTAAGTAACTTAACATGAAAGAAGTGAACGGTTGTATTAAATTAAATTTTGAATAGAAAAAGGTACACATTCTATAATGAAAAAGATTAGAAACTTCCCATAAGAATTTCCTATCAGAGTTTTAAAACATTGACCTGACAGGAATATGGGTGGAGTGTGGACAATACTTATGAGACTGACATGCTGATAATTCACAGCAAAAAATAACTATAAATAATAATAGAAGGGAGAATTGGCTTTCCTATTTGTATAAAGCTCTTGGATACACAATGTTTGATGTTCTACCCTCTGGTGCTAATATATATATAGATTGTGTGGGGAACCTACCCGTGAACATCCTACATAAAACTGTCCGTGACTAAAGCAAGAAGAAGCTAAGTTCAGACCAACCACTGCCAAGGTTTGTCCTTGCGACTTATTTATTGTCATGGCAAAACATAATTTTATTGGGAACTGAAGCCTTTTAAATGGAATTGTTGAATCTGATGGAATAATTGGTATTCTAGGAAGAAATGTCAATTCGCCTGTAGCTACACCAGTCAATATGACTGCTTCTATCACATGAGGTTGCATTCGTGTTACACATAATCTTGTTCCATTGCATAGTCGTGGAGCATCAAGGTTTCTGAGTAACACAATTGGACATCCAGATTTCAGTTTTAATTTGTGTGGTGGCATACCAGGTAATTGCAAGGAATTTAAAAATTCTGTAGGGTACTGTACAGCATGGTCATTATCTACAGTAGAATCTAGAGAAGTGTAAATTTGTTCCTCACCTGGAATTTCATCAAGCAGTTGGTCATTGATGATGTGTACCATATAATTTTTTGGAGCTAAAATTGCTATTTCTGTTAACCATTGAGGATTAGTATAATTTGCAGCTATATTTGGGTAAACTTTGTTACAAAGTTCTGCGAGTGAGGAAACAATTGATCCAATACTTGAAGTAATTACAATTTTACCATGTTTGTCTGTTGGAATTTTGCCATCTCCAATTTGTAGAAGTATGGAAGCAAATTTATCAGCCAATGGGTCACTATTAAGATGGACACGCATGTTTGTAGATAAGGTTACAGTCTTGATGTACTTCCACAAATATGACAATTTAATGCAAGCATCGAGCTCATCAGCAGGACTTCCACGTGGAACAATAGGAAGCGTTTGTCTGAAGTCACCAGATAATAAAAGTATGATGCCACCCATGACAACATCACGTGACTTGAGTTTTATCTAGAGCTTTTATCTAGAGCTTCAAATGCTTTTTTATGTGCCATTGTACATTCATCCCATATGATCAAGGAACAATTCTGTAAAATTTTAGCTGAATCTGATCCTCGTTCTATATGGCAAATTGGAATAGAATCTTTTATTAATGATAATGGCAATTTGAATGTGGAGTGAGCTGTTCTACCACCAGGAAAAAGGGTTGCTGCAATACCTGATGATGCCACAGCTACAGCTATTTTTCCTTCTGACCTTACTTTTGCAAGAATTAACTTAGTAACAAATGTCTTTCCTGTTCCTCCTGGTGCATCAAGGAATATAAGACCACCTTGCTGATCTTCAACAGTATTAACTACAGTTCGAAAAACATGAATTTGCTCACTATTTAGTTTTGCAATACCGTCCCGAACAATTGATGCTTGCTCATGTGGTTGATAGCTAATTTCACGTGTTCAAGTAGTAACAATAGGATGTGTATTAGATCTATCAGGTGAGGTAAGACCCAAATCTGTCAGTGTTTTACCATTCATCTTATATGTAATATCTTCAATATGAATCAGAGCAGTATTGAAGATTTTGTCTGTAAAAGTTATACCAGCCCCAGGATGTTGATTGCGTTCCCTAAGGAAATCTTCACTTAATGCTTCTTTGTGTGTATGCCAAAGTCGTGTTGGATAAGATACTGCACAGGTAGTTAACATGATAGCAAACAAATGTCTCAAATTATGTGCCAAGGCAGATGTAGATGCTTCCTGTAATGTAGCATCCCAGTGGTTATCATCATCAAGCAGTCCATGTGCAGCACATGCATCTCTGAATGTATTCATAATTTGACCATTAATATTTTTTAGATCATTAAAGTTCTGTGGACCTCTAACATGATGTAGAAGTAGTCTCAAACAGAAGCATTTAAAATGATTTGGATGCACGGTGTATACCCTGCCCAAAACTTCAGTTTTTTTAACACACGGGTAGCCTTGAACTGACCTACCCTGTAAGCGTTGCTTGAATATTTTATTATGAGTGTCCCATGTATAATAAGCGGGAATTTCAGCATACAGAAGTGTACGTGCGAAAGCGTCTTTTTTACACAAATTGAAAAACGCTGTTAAAGTAGTTGGAGGTGGATGTGCAACTCTATCAGCTGCGTTATTTTCAGTGAAGTAAACCCGCTGTCCATTTTCTAGATGCACTGCGAGGTGAATAACTGTGGGATGATGCGCATGTATGTGGAAGTTAAGTATTCTCCAAATGGCTTCATTAGTGGAAATATAACGGCCGGTTTCACATCTTTTAACTTCATCATGAGCATTATTTTCCAATGTGAAGACAGCTTGATCACTGCCTTTATTTACATATTTACAAATGTACTTAATTGATTTTACACTATTACAATATTCGACATTGATATGTGCATTAAAAATCTTACAAAGGGATTTATTGTATGGTACAACCCATCGGTTGTCTACATGAAACGTTGCATTCCCAGGAAGGGTAACTGTTGTTTCAAAGCCTCCAGCATCAGTAGGCAATCGTCGATATAATGGGTAACCATTTTGATCTGACCGAGTTTCATTTAAAAATTTCTTTGGATATCTCTTAGAGCATTTTCCTTCTTTGAGACATGGTGCAGAGCTGTTTAATGTTCCACATGGTCCATGGATCATGTTGTGTCTAATGATATCATGTAAAACTGGATCTGTTACAGGATCAGGAATTTCTGCACTGATAACAGAGTCTATGTCAGAGGATCTCAATTTTTGCTGAAGCCAAACCAGACAATGAGCATGTGGCAATCCTCTTTTCTGCCACTCAACAGTGTACATATATGCTAAAACCACTCCGAAAATGTTTCCTTTTGTAAGTAAATCCATAAGGACACGTAGCTTTAGATGAAAAACTCTTGCTATGAGGTTATGCCGATCATGTGGTTGTTGATATGGAAGGAGTTCATTCACAATCTCTGGCCATTTGGGATTGCAGGTAAAAGTTATAAATAAATCAGCAGTTCCATGTTTTCTCACATAGACCAATGCATCTTGTGTGCGTTCATGCATATATCGTGGTCCCCCAGTAAATGTTGCTGGTAGTATGGTCAAACGGCCCACATTTTCAATGTTGCCATCAATATTTACAGAATCTCTTAAGTGAATGTAATCAGCAACTCTTAGCTCCCTCTGATGAGTTTTAATGTAGATAAGCCTCTCATGCTCTATTTTAGCATACATGTCAACTATGTATTGTTGGAATAGGTTCCTACATTTAATCAGAATATTAAAACTGTCGTCACGGACCATAATTCGGAATGCGTAGAAAGCATTAGCTGATATTTTTTTTCCTATTACTAACTCTTTATTTTGAGGATTTGTCTGCCATACAAAGAAATTATAACCTTCTTGACCTGTCCAATGAATGATTGGGTACTGTAAAGCATCATATGCCCAATGTGTTACAGCAATACGCTGTAGTTGATGGTTTCTGCGATGCAAGATGATATCTTGACCGACTATTACAAGGAAATTCTTGACCGACTATTACAACAGAAACCTCAGGTGCATCTGGAACATTGAAACAACGTTTATGTTCTTGTCTTGGAGTTTTATCAGCATGTATAACTACTTTGAAATCATCACATGGAGCATTCTCCATAGCCATCTTGAAGTTTTTGATAAAGTTATTTTCTCGGTGAAGCATATTTTGCAAATCAAGAACAATGTCAAACTTTGTTTTGGGAGCATAATTACATCTTGTCGTAGCTTCTTGCTGATCATCATCCATGAAATATATGTGAAGATACTGTGGATTTCCAGTATCGATGGGAAGCAAAGAACCAAGTCTATGAGAAATCTGCCCACAAACTTTAAATGTCGGCATGTAGGCTCCTTCACGTATTTGTTCAGCACCGAAGCTTGTCATACTGAAACAGTTATTGTAACTCCGGATGTTGTTCAAGAAATGTGTTGAGTTAATTGAATTGTTATCAATAAGTGAGCGTAATGGTTCAGGAGGTATACCTAAATCTGGAAGAATAACTTTTCGACCAGAACAACAGATACCTGGTAATTCCCGATTCCATTTCTTTGCTTTGCATTGTCTGCAAGGTGTGCCATTACTCAATGTGCCAATTTGAACATCTGAGCGTAATTGATAAGTATGTGTAGCCTCATATGTACGTCCTTCGTGCAACCAGAAAGATGATTTAGGAGCAGTTGTGCGTAATGTGTGTCTCTGCATTGCTTCTAATATAGCCTGTCTGTTTTGCGCAACCCTAAGTTCCACATATGTGTTTATATCCGTAGGTTGCGACTGGTCCGCCTCATATAAGTCTGGGTCAAAAGTAACTTGATGTGACCCATAGTCCTGATTTGCATTTTCGTTCAAGGAAGTACCAGAAGTGTCTTCCTGAGACTGTTCATAATGTTCCCATTGTCGACTTCTTTTTCTGGTTGCAACTGCTGTTGTATTACGACTAAGGGAAGTCTTTTTTGGTGGCATATTTTATAAAATATTGTATTGTGTAAAAAGTGAAAAATTGTTATATACTCAACTAATGAGCTCTATGGTCTTGATGTTTGACTTTTGATATTTGATTGCCTTTTCAACTGAAAAAGAAAAAAAACTGACAGAATTCAGTTTATGTTTTTATTGCCCCCCCTCTTCTACCGACGAAATAAATAAATTCAACGTTTCCATTAATGAACGAAATGTATGAGTCTACCACATTATGAATCGATGTAGATAATATATGAGGGGAGTAAAGTTTATGTAAATGCAAACATCGGACTGTATTTTGCAAACGAAATAAACCGGTAATGATGTATATTTATTTGTTATTTATTGCGGACAAAAATGGAAATAATCATACTTCTTGTAGTGGCCAATTTTTGTTGAACAAAAAAAACATTGCTGTGGATGTTTCCAATACCCCGGTTTTGGGGAAGTTATAATCGGCCCCCCGGCAAACAGAAGGACCCAAATATGTAAACTGTGCAAAACTGGGCGGGCAAAAATGAGGGACTTAGTTGTGCAAGCCGATTTATCCTAAATTTTTTGTAGGTTTCCTATGAGTTTTCTATTGTATTCGAAAGAGTAAGGAGTAAACTTTATGTGCCAAAGGGGAAAAAAGTATTTGTACACGTGAAAAATAAAGTTTTCTGGGTCTATTTCCGAGTTAATTAGTAAAGTGAAGTATTTGTACAGGTGAAAAATAAAGTTTTCTGTGTCTATTTCCGAGTTAATTAGTAAAGTGAAGTGCTAAGACATTGTAAAAAAACACCTTGTTAGTACAAAGCATGAATTAATTAGAGCCAAACCGAATGATATTGGCGTTCGCAAAAATCAACAAAGTAAAATTTCCTACATGACGCAATGGAAAATGTGTGTTAAAATCATTGGTAGATGTTCCCCTCCCCCAGAAAAAAAGGAAGTAAATAAAGAACGAAATAAAAAGTGGAGAAAGAGAGGTTCTACTGCAAACCGGAAAGAATGAAAATGCAACAATATTGAATAACCCCAAGAATCGTACGCTGAAAAATGTAAGTATGTGTATTTCATGTTAGTATTAAAATTTATAGTTTTTATTTATGTAGTTTGGTAGGGTAAAGTAATTACCCAGATATAGTTTTTGTATTATCTCCTGGTGTTATTGTTATTATTATTTTTTTTTCTTAAGTAATTGTGTATTTGTTTTGGTTCATTGGTTGTTGTTGTTGTTTATTTAATTTGGTATATTTTATTTTGTGTAAGCGATACGTTGCAGACGATGTGTTTTTGAAGTAAACCTGTTTGTCTGCATTGGGGTCGTAGTCGGTTTCTTCTCATTCGAATGTCGTCTGCTGACATTCAGATAGGCTTTGTATCAATGGTTTAATGAAACTTCCACCAAGGGGAAAAAGTAATAAATTGCAAAAAAATAATAAATAAATAACCACTGATGTAATAAGTCACCCGTCCCCTGAGTATGAATTCCGAAATTAGTGGAAACATAGCATAATATAAAAGTAAAAAATCAAAAAAAGAAGTCGTATTATCGTCTGACAGCGAGGAATGCGGGTGTCGCCCGATCCATGGCTAACGTGTAGTAACGTAAACCGGCCCCCAAGAAAAAGAACAAAAAGGGAAGTCCATGTACGTGAATATCGCCGCATATAAAACTCTATTTACCTGAATGTCGTCTGGTAAGTGGTACGGTGAAAAAGTAAAGGAACGTGGCACAAATAGAGTTGGATACACAAGTAAGAGTCGTAGAGTGATAGAGTGTAAGTAAAACCTGGAATATCAGGTTGTTTCGTTTCGTTTTAACAATGGAAAGAGCAGAAAAAGGAAAGAAAAGAAAGAAAGAAGGAAATACCGAAAGGAAAGATTATAAACGAAGTTTGGTAAGAAATAGCTTTACAAAAGTAAAGTATCGTGTAGACTGAAAACATAGGAAAGTAGTCCCCCACCACCATCAGCACAACAAAAGAAAATGAAAATGAAAATGTAACGATGTTAAACATGCCGTCCCGTAAATCGCAGTTCTGATTTTTAGAAAACCCTACCAACGCGAGTCTACAGTTAATGGAAGTCGAGTAATCGAAGTAATGTGTTCGGTAATGCAATTCAAGATAACGTATAGCGTTTAGTTTGTGTTTATGCTTAAGGAAAGAAAGAGAAACATAGGGAAGTACCCCCACCACCACCACCACCATCACCATCACCAAAAAAGCGAAAAAGACAACGAAAGGTAAGAAAGAAAGAAAGAAAAAAAGAACGAAAGGAAAGAGCAAAACGGAAGTTGTGTTTGTGAAAGTAAGTTTGGTGCGTTTCACGTAAATGTCAATCCAGGTTTTCATAAAACTCTAACCACGCGGGTTATAACGAAATCGAAGTACTGTAATTGTGAATTCAATTCCAGGTAACGGATTGTGTTCTGCTTTAATCTAATTTTATTATAATAAATGCTTTATAAATTGTGTTTATGTTTTATGCTAACCAATGGCAAAGTAAGCGTGGTTCGTTTCAGTGTAAGTCCAGTCCAGTTTTTAGATAAATTCTAACCGGTGGTCGGTTTTAAATGTCTCCTGTGAACGGTCTGGAACGGTGTAAGTGAGTGGCGGTGGAAGGATGAATTTATTAGAGAGAGTATACTTTACTACTTCCATTAAATGTAACCGATTTTTACAGTGGACTCTCACCAGACAGAATATAGGAAACTCTGATCAGCGAGATACTGGATAGGTAATAAGCCTATAACATACGGTAGATGTCGTGATTCAGTTTGTGAATGATACGGCTGCACCAAATGTATACAGGTGCAGTCCTATAAAGGTCAAAGTCGGAGGGGAAAAATGAGTTCATTTTATTTATATAGAGAAGAGATATGCATATCATCAGCTTATAATTATTATTGTTTTTGTTTCGAATTCTTTCATCACATCTAACGACAATGGCGGAGTCCCCTACGTTCATTTTGCTGAAGTATGCGAACTTCATGTTAAGGCGATTAACATGTCCGAGTCCGATATCGACCCTGCTTTACTACCAAACTCTTCCATCTCTTGAATTTGAAATTTTCTCGTTTCAAACTTAATACTTCCAACTGTTGGATTTGGTAAACCTGTCATTGGAACAGAAGTAGAGTAGTTTGGGCTTCGATTTCCTTTATTCTCAATCTAAAAAGGAAACAACATGGTATTCATTGATTGAGATTGTCGGACTGACTTCCTCATCTTGGTTGTTATCGTCACAACGTTTCGGCCGTTTTGCCCTCCGGCCTTCATCAGGTGTTTTGTGACGATAACAACCAAGATGAGGAAGTCAGTCCGACAATCTCAATCAATGAAAACACCTTATATCAAAAATACAGACAATTACTAACATGGTATTCATCGAAAACGGATTACGCTGGCTTCCTTCTTCGGATCAAGTATCTAAAGAATATTAAATTAGTTAGTGGTTCCCAATCGACGGTTTTTGCATGGATGTTTCAGCATCCATTCCACATGCTGCCCATATACATAAATATGTACACACACACAAACACACACATATATGTAGCCACATATGCATACATATATATATATATGTGTGTATATCAAAACCTATAAAAAGTTTATAATTATATTTTCGAGAAAATTTAAAAGCCCGACTGTCATAGAAAATTTCTAATATGATAGCCAGTGCTCAATATTGTAAATATAGCATTAATAACTTTGTGGAACGTATAAAGAATATATATAAGAAACAAAAAATATTATTAAATATGAACATACTAATGTGTTTATTTCTTCTTTATGTTCTACCAAACGTCAATTCACACTAAAGTCCAAACTTAAAACACAAACAAACAATATTCTTCTCCTCATAGAGGGGAACATCTTGCAATAAGGTGATTCAAATGGTCTTTAAAATTAATAAGCATTAAAAAGTTTTCAAATGTTTAAAAACTCAAATTTACAACAAAACTTGCATTTAACAAATATTTTAAGAATAACATTTTCCTTAGGTGTAGCGATACAAATTAAGCGATTAAAAGTAGTCCAGATATTTTCCAGTGAGAAAAATGCACTTTACGAGGATAGGAATATTATAGATATGCCTCCTTGTGGCAAAAGAACTGAATAAGTTTAATTTTACTTTTGATTTGCATATTTATGCAATCTTTAATTAAAGTCAAAATTAAACAGAGTACAAATCGAGAATAAACAGATATTGATAGCTGAAATAAAATTACGATGATTATTCCAATCAACTCATTGATTAAACCTTTAAGTCACGCAGAGTAGTAATATAGGGCGGAACGATAAATTGTCGCCCTAAAGAAAACAACACTACAGCTATAGTTTAAAACTTTTAGTGATCTTGGTAGAGTTTTGTCTCAGAATACCCCCGATAATTACCTATAATCGATAATCGAAACCGTTATTTTAATTTATCTATCATCGGTAAAGACATTTTTCCATATCGTCTCTTAGCAGTAAGGATAGGAAAATGGCTCATGAAAATCTACTGTGGGTAAGTTGATAACATTTTTTTTGTTTTGTTTTTTATTGTTTGTTTTTGCATGACATGGTCTGTAGGTTAAAACTCCGCTCGTAATTTTTTTTTTCATTAACTATAAAGAATTGTATAAGACTTACAAATTTACGTGTTTTTTGTTAAATTTTTATTTATTTATTTTTTCTGTTTGCATGACGTGGTCTGTAGGTTCAAGGTCGCACGTAAATCTCTTAATATTTTTTTCGTTAACTGGAAAGAAGTTTATACAAAATAATTTTATAAAAGAAACAGTAGGTTCTCTAGCGTGCAATGTAGAATAACATATATTTTCGACTAACTTACTGCATGGAGGCATGTGAAGCTTCCTTCCAGTCGATTTCACAGCTTTCGATGATAATAATATAGGAGTGTGAAATAATCGTTGATCATTATTCAAACTCGGGCAACGTCGGGTATCCCTGTTAATATATATATATATATATATATATATATATATATATATATATATATATATATAGTAATAAGCTTAGTAATAAGGATGATAAAACAAGGTGGAGATAAAAATAAAATATTTAAACAGTTAAATAAAGCATTTGTTCGTTATCCTGATGCTTTTGAATCGTTTAAGATAAACCAGACTATATTAATAAAGGAAATCCAAAACTATATTAGCAATGTATAAATGTATTTATAATTACATATAATAAATTTATATATATATATATATAAAAATGTATATATGTAAAAATAAAATATTTTTAACCTTTATATATCTAATTTTAAATAAATAAGAATGTAAATATACAAACTACTAACTATAGTGGGGGTGATAAGTAGTTAAATGGATTAATCCAAATCTTATAAATACAAGACTGATAAATTAAAAAATGTATCCATTTTAAATGTGGAAATTGATGAATCGCACAGGTAAGAAATTCATTTTTATACTATGAAAAGGTTAGTAATTGCAATTAAGAATAGGAAATTGGATCAAAATTTTTGTAACTTGTCTTCTTCCTAAGATTAAGGTGGTGGTGTTTGATCAACACTACTGGGGAGCCATGATGTAATACACTGTTTTGTTTTTAAATCCCCGAAACAGTGTTTCATGGTAAACAACTGATGATCCCTTGAAAAATAAAAAAAATTGGTATTATAGTAAATTTGAGAGTTGATGCAGTGATTGCAGGTGATTAAATGACTTACTGACTAGATGTTTTTTTTTTAACGAATGATAAAAAATAATTTTTTGTATAGTTTCAAATGTTAAAAACTTCAAAGACTATATATATATATATATATATATATATATATATATATATATATATATATATATATATATCGGTATTTACAGAAGCCTCAAAATGCAAATACAGATGGGCACAAATCAACAAACTTTCCGGCCATGGTTATGGTGTCGTTTCAAGTAAGTGCCACATCATACCACATCATATCTTTGAAGTCGACTTGAAACTCAACACCAAAGTGTACCGTGATGTGCTGAATACTGTGCTTATTCCCTGGTAAAATCAGGTGGCCGCTGACAGACGTTGGGTGTGGCAGCATGTCTCATCGCCGGCCCACAAGTCCAAAGTGACCTTAGTTTAGCTTCAGAAGGAGTGCTACAACTTTGTAACTTCTATCTCACTGACTTCCTCCTCCCCCATCCTGAACCTGCTGGACTACTTCGTTTTGTCATACGTCGAGAACATCACACACATGACCTTCCACAACACCAAAGTCAGCCTGATCGCCGCCATCAGCATTCGCAAAGCTCCTGTCGGCACTTGAGGAAAAGGCATACTCCCGTTCTGGACCCGTACCGAAACGGTGATTGAGGCCGAAGGCGGCTACTTGAACAGATTTCAGCTCTACTAAATAATAAATTTAGCTGAATTAATTTTTTCAATAAAAGTTTAAAAATAACGCTGTAATGTTGGTTCATTTAGGGCGACAAATTTATCGTTCTACCCTGTAGATACTAATTAGTATTATCATAGATTTTTTTCCCCCTTTCCATTATCATTTTGATAATGTAGTTCTATTTTTATACTATCTATTTCGAGTGTTATTTTATGATATTTTTAACCTTTGAATGATTTTTCTTATGGATCGATCTTATCTCATTGTTCGACTCATATATTTACGAAATGGAAAGGTGATGTCAACTCCTATTGTGATGGGCTGCTTAGCTCAATTGAAGAACAAGGTATTTTGAACTCTAAGTAAAGAGTACAATTCTGAATAAAAATAAGTATTTAAACAGTTACGGGAATATCTATTTACTCACCTCTCCTCCAAGGCAGATGTGAGGAAATTTTAGCTCTTTAAAATAGAGGCATTTGAGTTGGAACAAAAATAAATATTGCCTAAAAGGTTTGATCATTCACTGAAAGAAGAGAGAAACGATAATGTGTAGCATAAGAACAAATACTACACATTGAATAACGTATTTTCAAGGAATATAAAAGGTGTTTTTGAACAAATTAGAAACAAAACCGTCAAAACTGTGAGGAAAAGAGAGGTTGGTTATTCTTTAGGTACCATGAAATATTCAATTATCCTACTCTAGGCTTGAATTATTGCTGCCCCTGTAAGACCACATGCACTCCAGGGGAGTATTGTACTTGAAGTATCCTAAAAGTATTAGGAAATTTAAAATTTGTTTCGAATAATTATGGAACTAGTTAGAGCTCCACTACACAAAGTTTTCATTGAAAGATCAAATAATGCTTCTAAGAAACAGTACAGTGTCCTGCATCTTACAATAGTTCACGATGGATAGTGAAAACATTAACACCCAATAAACAATAGAGAATATTTTTTCTCGTCAAACAAACAGACATGGCAAACAAACTAAGTTCTGTGTTCGAATTTGCGTTGCAATGTCTATAGATAAAAGGTAAGGTCGAACTATGATATACATTCCCTTATAACCTGTGTTTTTCTCCTGATAAACTTTACATTGGTTGCTTCTGGGGGAATAGTTTTCAAGGCGTATTTGTGTGTGCTCTCAACCAGAAAGTAAATTACATTATTCATAAAAAAAAGTATTTTTAACATCCCGGAAAGAATTTCTTTCCTTACGAAATGATACATTTTATCTGTGTTCTCTTTAGATTTATTTCTAAGACTATCCTTTTTGGCCGTGTGTGTTGAAAAAAAAAAAACAGAAAAAAGTGGTAGTAGGCAGACAGGCTCGAACCCGTGCCGTGAAAGAGGAAAAGAACGTGAAAAAAGTGACGTCTTTGTTGTTGCACTCATCGCCAAACCGGAAGTGGCAAAGGTTTAAGACGATTCAATCGAACAGAAGAGATGACTTTCGAAAAAATCGGCGAAAAAAGCGACCCCTCCCTGTAGAAAAGTGTCCAGTTGAGGGTGAAGCAATTAATATTTTTAGCCAATCTTTTGATATTTGTCGTCCAAAGAGTAGTGCTTCAAAACGCTACCGATCTTGTGAAAATCCACCGTCTCTGTCGAACATTTAAGGCAGATTTCCAAACATACATACATAGATTAAAACAGACAGGTGAGATTTATATTATAGATTTTAAATTCGTCTTTATTGTGGAATACATGAAATTTAGGGGAATACATGTCTATACATAGTTTGACAACACGAATACTACGTTAAACTCTCGGGCAATACTGAGTATCACTATCAATAAGAATTGTTAATATAAAGTCATGTCTGTGTAGATGTTTACATATTTGTACGTACGACATTAATCCCTAAACAAATTAACAGATCTTACGGATTTTGTAATACAGACGTTGTGCGTGCGGGGTGATAATATTGACTCTATTTAGTTTATTCTACTTTTATATTAAGGTATTAAAAAGAGGTGGAAACTTTAACGATATCTATTAATAAATATTTAATTATTTCATTTTCTTTGGAATGTTTTAAATACTTTTTCAGAGTTTTAATAACCAACTCCCCTATTTGAAAATTCAAAACTATATATCTATAAAAGTGAGAATCTGTATGTGAGGACATTTCTCAACCTATACACTCAACGCATTTTTTTTTATCTACAAATTAAAATTTGGTATATAGACTATTAAGACATGTGGCAAACTTTTTAACTCAGTTTCAGCCAGACAAATCACTGATAAAGGTTCCAAATTGAATAAATGTTAATTAGGAGTCATCGTTTCTTTTGCTTGTTTACTGTTTTACGACTGCGCATGCACGGTAGAGAAACATGACTGTTCTTGATGCTAAGAATAATATTTTTTAAAACACTTAATGAATTCCGTGTCAAGCTGGTGTAATGGTTATCGTAGACTATCTTTAAGTTTTATTTTCGATTTGAGTCGAGTATTTTTTTACATACAAGAAGTGAACTGTTTAGAAATATAAACATAATACTCGCATGCACATGTCTCATTTACTATATTTATTAAAATACAATATTTATGCGCAATTTACGACTGGGCAACGCCGACCGGCTTTCTACTTATATTAAATTTATCGTGAAATACTAATTAAGCAAGATTATTTGAATGTTGATTTATTCTTAAAGCTGATAACTTAAATGTTAGACATGTTTTAAAATCATTAAGCATTAAATTCAACCTAAATTGGAATAAGGATTCTACACATAATGTTTAGTAGAATTATATTTTGGCTTTGATTTTCTAGAAGTAAAATGAAATTTGTGCAAAACTGTTGTATATATATATATATATGTATATATATATATATATATATATATATATATATGAACTCATCTTTCCCCTATGATTTTGAACTAATAGGATTAAAAATCAAGACATTTCATGCGAATGTAATATGCACAAACTGCAGCACAATATATGAGGTGTCTTATAGGCATATTACCTCTCCACTTCCTCGATAATCGTAGATTCCTATATTTTTTCTGCTGAGAGTTAACTGCCACACTCGGTTAAAATCAATAAAAGTAGTAAAATCTGTTTTCTTTAATTACTTCCTCGTTTCCCCGCCAACACTTACACCGTTTCCGGATCGTTCACAAGGGTCAGTTACGAAGGAACACCGGTTTGGGTTTTCTTTACTTCGTAGTTGCTTTTAAAGAACTGGAATGGAATTTTACCGTGCCTTTCCGTTCTATGCTTTCTACTGGGTGAAACACAACATGGACTTAACCCAATCGAAGGGTATTTATGCATTTTTTTTTCGCTTTATTTGGTTTTGTAGTTGCATAAAAACTGGAATTGAATTTGAACGTTCCTTTTCGTTCTGTGGCTTCTACTGGGCGAAACGCACCATAACCGAATCGAAGGGTTATTTAGGCCATTTTTTCGATTTTCGCTGTGTTTGTTTGTTTTAGTTTTTCCGAACACGTTCATCATATTTTTCCCTTATTTTTGCTCTGTGTTCTTCAGATTTCTTTTTTAAAGAAGTTTTACGTTTGTTCGCTGTTTTAGATTTTTTGTTTTTTTCCGATTTTTTAACATCGTGTTTTTTTAATATTTAAACAAGGTTATTACTTCGCTAGTTCTTTACCTTACCCCTCCCCCCTTACACACACACCTCCAAACACCCGGGCAACGCCAGATACCCCCGCTAGTGTTCTATAAAGTAATTTTATTTGCATACAGTAATTTTACCTGTCATGAAACCTGTACTCTTTTCCATCCATCCAGCGCGGCCGTAGCCGAGATTGAACTCAGTACACGAGTTTGTACTGTAATTAAAATCTTGTCGGTAGCTGAATACTTGATGCTTCGCCAGGCCTATCAAGGGTATTTTTTTTTATCTTGACGCCATCACTAGATGGGGTACCTACCATGACTTTTGAGAGCCTCATCTAAATATATAATGACAAAAAATTCCCAAAAGTATTTTCAAACAAACACAAAACATTAATTTATGATTTAATTAATTGGAAGTCATTATTGAGATGAGCAATTTGTATTATCTAGTCATTCGTTTATTACGGATTATTATCCTCATCTTAAGTTGTTGTTTTTCGACGTTTCGGCCAGCTATTCCTCTGGTATTCGTCAGGTTGTTACCGACATGGGATAGAAACACCGGATCTCTTAACCATATCCTCAGCAATTACTGCCAGAGGTTTAGTTGGCCAGAACGTGGTGAGATGATGACAACTGTGGAAGGCAATAATTGCTGAGAATGCAGTTATAAGATTCAGAGTTCCTATCCTTTTACGGTAACCACCTGACGAAAGTCATAGGAATAGTTGGCCTAAACGTCGTTAAACCCCAATGAAAGATGAGGATAACAGTCCGTAATAAATAAATGAATAAGTAAAACATCAATTGTAAGCAAAATTTATTATTTGCAAAAAATATATTATCGACTTTAAAAATGTTCATGATTGCTAATAAAACATTTTAATTATAATTATGAATGAAAAGAACTACAATTAGCCCTGTTCGGAAGGTTATCGTGCAACGCTGACGTAAGGTTGATAGGATAAGTAGTTTCTTTAATAAAGTTACAGTAATCCCCTGCCCAAGCTAAACGAAAAGCAGCCATGTATTTCTTTTACTGTGTGTAAAATATGAAACTTAAACACAGTTTCAACTCGTTAAAAGTAAAAGTAGATCATTAACTTCTACTGCATTTAGTATAAGCCATTTTTTACAATGTCTTGACTGTTAACTATTCTGAGCATTTACCAAGCGAGCAAATACTTATTTTAAAATAGTTGCTTCTAAACAACAAAGTAAATTCTTATTTTAAAATATCCGTATTTAATATAGAAGAGTAAGGCTTGACCCTATTTAAAACTAAAGTGGATGGGGCCTAGTTCACACCTCCCTGAACGATTCTAATTTTTTGTTATCGAATTTTTCTTGCATTATGCCATAATTTCTCCTAAACATATTAAAAACAAAGTCACGATTTGTGTTTTCTTGTTTCGGTCACAAAGATGAGTTGCGTTTTTTATAACTTCAGATCACCGTATATTTGTAGCGATATTTCAGTCCTAGTCTATGAAATTAAAAAAAAAATACATATTAGGTTTATATTAATACACATGTTTTAAAAATGAAAAGTACATATATAAGCATACAGAAGCCAGTTCATAACTGTGGGAAATAGAAAAATACCAAAATGTAGTATCTTTATATAAACACATAATCATGAAAATATGGCGTGTCTGAGTATATACGTGTGTGTATACGTGTATGTGTGTGCATGTGTGTGTGTGTGTGTAAAGCAACTGCAGCAAAGTCATACGAGCGTGTACTTGTTGACATCGCTTCGGACACGCCAAAAAGAGCCAAGCATCTAATTATCGATTAGTTGTGTCGTTAGACAACACAACACCGGCTTCATCGATAACAGGGGAAAAGCTTATCAAAACACACACACAAAAAAAAGAATCATGGCTATGGTTTACTTCTGATTATAAAAAAACAAAAAAAAATTGCAAACATGGACAGGAATATTTTTATTACGGATCGGTGGTTGGGGTTATAGCTTTTCTTGGAAGTCGTGTTTAATGTAAATTGGTGAGTCGCCTCATGAAGTATTTTTAGATCGTTCCTTTTCTTTGCTTTGGGGATCAGTCCTCATTCAAGTAAAATAGTATTTTTATCGTTAATTAAGTTTAAACGGCCGCACCTTTAAGCTCCTCGGACCAACTTTCACTCGAGACCGGAAATAGAAAACCTACATCAAATCTGTTGCTATGGTTACTGGGAAAATACTTGAATCATTCTACTGGCCCGGGAAGTACTTCATATCTGATGCAATCTTTTGAATGTATAAGAAGAAGATACACCCTAATATGGAGTACTGCTGTCAGAAATAGTGACGGATCTATCGGAGATTTCGTTTTTGTAATTCGAAACATAATGAGGATTCTTCTTCCCTATAGTTCCTTTTACACTGAAAAGATGTTCCGGACATCTTTCTATTGTATCCTTATGTTATGATACGTGCTCCATTGTGTTCCAATCCCTGGTTCCCACTCGTGTAAGAAATTCATCGCAAGAACTCGCATAACTTAAATTACAGTAAAGATCTTCACTCTTTCACTCTCTCTCTTGTTATCCCTTTCTGTCTGGCTCGCTTTCTCTCTCTCTCTTTCTCTCTCTCTCTCTCTCTTTGCGCCCCCCCCAAAAAAAAACAAAAACAAAACAAGCAAAAAGTAGAATTTCAATGAACAAATATTCTTTCCTAGAATATTAAAAAAAAACTCGGTGAAACAAAATACCTTCAGCTCATTCCACCCATTATTCTGAAGATTCCCCCTTTCCTCTAGAAAATATTGACAGCAAGAACTCGACTAGCTCCTACAATATCAAACAATTTTTATTTCTCTTTTTTCTCTGTACAAAACAAGTAAAACGGAACTTCCATGAACAAAATATAAATATCCTATCTGTGAAACAAAATGTTGCGAGTTTACTCCCAAGTTGACTACATGGTTGTCTTAAAGTCTAGTGTAATTAAATAACTGTTGAGTATTTGATTGATGAGTATTGGATGAAAAATACGCTAATGTAATCTTTTGCCCATAGTATAGACCTAGTATTTCTAATCCTCTCCTGGTGACGTTCATCTCCCCGTTATCAAATTCTTTGATCTTTATTCTCGAGTGAATCCTAAGCTTTAATAAACGATGACTCATTAGTAAATGAAGACACGTCCAACCATCTTCCTAAACTGTTCTCTCCGCCAGTCTGTCCGTCATAACTAATTTTTAAATAGCATCCGCACTGGTCTGTCACATTTATACTTTACGTAGAATTTTCTTCGCTAAACACTAGGGTTTGTAACCAATAAATTTAACTCCTCTTATTGCAAATATTTATATAAATATAAGAATTATCTGATCTTAATAAAATTTTCAGCAAGGGTCCCTAAGTAGTTAATGACACGAACTGAAAATTAGAGTTCGCCAAGTTCGAATCTAGCTTGTTCCACAGAAATGATTTCGTCAACCTCACATATCACTTGTTTCTAACTTCCTGGAGAGCAGGTGATATACAGTTGTAGAACACAAGATATTATCTGTTATTTATCAATCGGTCGATCTATCTATCTATTTATCTATCTATCTCGATCTATCTATCTATCTATCTATCTATTATCTATCTATCTATCTATCTCCATCTATCTATCTCGACCTATCTAACTGGCGAGGTAAACAAGCGATAAGATGTGAAGCTATGTTTTGATAAAAGTTGTCAAAATATGATTGCGGTATAAAATGGACATGTTTCACCGTAAGATTTTAAAATAGCTCACCAGAAGGACGTGGTTGTTACTATGTGATCAGGTTAGCAGGATATAGATTTGAAATTTGGATGTAAAGAAGAGCGGACGTGTTAACTGTTGTCTCTCCCCCACCCCCATCCGCCCTCGGGAGATAGATGACGTGTCTCCAAATCTGAGATTAGGATCAACTACAAGCGAAGACTCTCACTTTTCATTCTTCTGCGATAGACATCTAGAAAGTGAATAAAAAAATATATATATAACACCAAACATTGTCTTGGAATTAAATCCATTCGTTCAGACAGTTTCCAGACTCCCTCCAAGAGCAGATGAAGTTCCAGATGGATCAAAAGACCAACGACGCAGTTTATAAGGTATGTCGAAATACATGTATGACACCCCCCCCACACACACAAACAAACACACGCGCGTGCGAGCACGCACACGCACGCACTCGCATAAGAACATTTAGACGATCACGGGACGAAATCAAATAGGGCATAAAGATAACTTAGGGTTCAGATCGTGAAGAGCCACTAGATAGCGATTAGTGACACGTACACGCATTCAAACGACTACACAACACAAGTAAATAAAATCACGTATTATTGTTTTTAGATATCTGCATGTACTCGAATCACTACTAAACTAATTAAATCTTTTAAGCGATTAGTTTTATCTCTGTTACAAGGCGTAATGGACCGGAGTCTAGGTTTTAATTCAGTTTAATAAAAAGAGATAATACAAGGCGGAATCCTTTCGGGAAAACTTCCATAACGCTGATTTTATTTATTGTTTTCATTTACATCAATTAATAAACATTCACCACATTTGAGGTCTTTTCATGGACATAAAATGGTCATAACATTTGACAATTGAAATATTTCAGATTTGCATTAAATTTTATCATTTGATGTGAAAAAAAACAAGATTCTCTTAAATTAAGTCCTTAAAATCACGTAATTGATTTTTGATGAAAATGAAAATGCTAAAATCCATTGAATTATTTTAATTCTAGAAAAAAAACTATTATATTAGGATTGCTAGGTAAGAAACAATAATGTCTATTCTTGCATAAAAATACTCAGCCTTAAGTGAGCTATTGATCCTATATAAGTCTAAATGGCAAAATTATCGGTGAATCGAGGCTTGTACTGATTCTGTGATAACTTGAGAAAACCCTATTTTTAATGTCACACAAACCAATTCCCACATAATAACGGTGACTAATTTTTAAAGATAACACCTATACTCTGGTATATGTATTAAATAAATTAAACAGTATTGTATGTGAGGCTGTGTCTTCTATTAAGATTGCTCATAAACGACTCTAGTACTTATTAGGGCCGATTAGACTTTTTTTAACACAGCAATAGGCGTTGTGTAAAATAAATGAATGTAAGAGTGCAGACTTACTATCACATACCCGTAAAGCAGTCATCAAGTGTAGTAAATGTAGATAATGAGGTATAATTAATACATTTTCATAGGTGGCATGAAATTACAGCACGAATTGAAATCAAATGCTGCGGACACAAAAGTAGAGAAGGATAATTTACAAGACTACAATTGGCTAAAAAATTTAAATTAGTAATGTAACTAAGGAAATCCACTCGGCATATTTTTCAAAGTTTTCGCTAATAGACCTAGAGACCAGCATCTAATACTCTGTAAAATCATGACAAGAACTCAAATATAATGTGCAAGCAGGGAAAGCCGACATTGCACGGGATTGAATGATGAGTGGCGAATGTTTCAAACTCCCATATTTTTATTGCCATTGAAATCGATGAAATAAACCATTTTTCAATCAACTCCATTGATTTCTTGCTCTTGTAAGAAACTCATCGCAGTGTTGCGGGAAGAGGCTTCGCACGTCCATCCGCAGTGACTTGGTCCACTGTAGTCTACATTGCACTGTAGAGAACTTACTGTTTAATTTATCAAAATATTTTTATATATAATGGCTTGGATTTAAGGTTAAAATGCAAAAATCAAGTATCATGGTTCAATTGTGCTCTAAACAGAAACATTTATTTTGAGTGTGCTTCTATCATATCAAAGAACCTACTGTTGATTTTATATCTCGAGACTATCGGCTCGTGTGGTAATAAATCTTCTCAAATGCTCTTGTGGTGTTAGACTTTGTATGGTGTTAAATTTGGTCAAATCGCCTGTTCTCTTCTTCATCGGATTATTTCGATTATGAAGTATCGATACTTATTGGAGACATTCCGATACTAAACTTATCCAAGAACACTGTCAGGCAGGTAATCATCTTTGTGTGAAATTCCATAAAAATTGAACCAGTCGTTTTCGGGAACAAACTTACGCACAAAAAAATTAAATTTATATATAAGTAAATATTTGATTTGTTGAACACTTAGCATTATGAAGTGAGTATCAAGGATAAATGATGCGGTACCAACGTCCCATACTACGGTTGACCTTCTTCTACATTTCGTATTAGGGAGAGTAGGATTTAACAAAATTCGTTTATATTCATCGCTATAACCGGAAAACAAAACAAAAATCGCATTAATTCAGTATACAAGAGCCAAATTTTGTGTTTTGCTTAGTCAAAGACAGCGCGTTGAACTTCAATGTATCATCTAAAATTGAACGATGTTAAACGTAGACTTTTTGATACGCACATATGTTATCGAATTTCAAACAAACGTGCATGCTGGAACAAAAATATTTGTATTGATCGCTCCCGTATGACTAGTATTGTTTAATCCATAAAAGACGAGCCTTACTAAAGTTGATGAACGTGTTTTAGCATTCGAGTGGACTAAGACAACGGGACTATAGAAAGCAGCATTTAAACCGGCATTGTTGGAGAAAAGTCTTCTACATGATGCAGATCTCGTAGCAGAAACGTTGTTGCTTTATGTACATTACGAGGGGGCGTACAATAAGTAATGCCCCTGACCAACTTGCAGTTGTCTGATCTAGCTGAAATTTTGCATGTGCAATGATTTATATCTCTACGGATTATGTGGCAAATTACAGATTTGAACCAAGTGGTTACTGTTTTACAGGTGTTTGAACTGAGTCAGGTGTGAAATGGAGCCTGTTGGGTGTCGAGCAGTGATCCGGTTTTTGTATTTGAAAGGACGCACACCACAGACAACTTTTGATGAAATGAAAAAAAACTAATGCTGATAATACCCCATGATATTACCTTGAAAAACACTGGCATAGTGAATTAAAACATGGCCGGAAGTCTGTGGAAACAGCTCCCAGACCTGGTCGCCCCCTTTCTGCCATTGATGAGGCATCTGTCCGTCAAGTTGAGACTGCCATTTTGGAAGATCGGCGCATTACTATTCGCCAAATAGCCCAATATGTTATGATTAGTACAGGGTCTGTGGAAACTATCATTCATGACCATTTGCATATGCATAAGGTGTCTACCAAATGGATTCCCAGGTTGCTCACACAATTCCAGAAGAGAACGCGTCGAGTGCTCGAGGATGAATTTGGAGATGTTCCAAGAAAATGAGTCAAAGTTTTCAAAAGACTGATTACACAGGATGAAACCTGGGTCCATCACTATGGTTAAGAGACTAAATCCCAGTCAATGCAGTGGAAGCACTTGGACACACCACCTCCAAAGAAGGCAAGGGTGCAGCCCTCCGCTGGCAAGGTCATGCTCACAGTCGTCTGGAGCCAGGACGGAGTAGTGATGACAGATTTCCTGGCAAAGGATACCACAATTACAGTAGCCTATTATGCTTCACTTTTGAGGAAATTAAGGGAAGCTATCAAAATCAAGAGGCGGGGCAAGATCAGCAAAGGTACTCTCCTCCTGCAGGACAACGCCCCGGTCAACAACTCGCATGCCCCCAGATCAGATGCACGGGCGTGTAGTTATGAAATCCTCCCCTATCCTCTCTACTCTCCTGACCTTTCACCTTCTGACTTTCACCTGTTCCCAGCCATGAAGTTGTTTTTGAAAGGAAAGCGTTTTCCAGATGATGCAACTTTGATTTCTGAAGTCACGTCTTGGTTGGAGGACCAACCTGGGATGTTCTACAAAAACGGTCTCCATAGCTGCATCAAACGATGTGAGAAGTGCATTACTCTGTGTGATTCCTATGTAGAGAAAGACTAATAACTGTGCCAAGTTTCGTTGCTCTACTCCCATAGGAAGTGGGTCAGGGCCATTACTTATCGCACGCCTTTCGTATCAACGGAGAGAAGTATAGCGCTTTCCAAAGTTCAAATGGAAAGTACATTGTTTACGTCAACAGAGAATATTGTTGCGTCTATGATTTTACGTTTTTGTTATTCCTTGACATTACGCACAGACAAATTACAAATATAAAAGATACCTTAAGTACCTTTTACGTGTCACCTGAAAATAAATTACAATCAGTGTAAAAACGCAAACATTACTAACACCATTGCAGCACTGTTAACAAAAGTAAAATACAAATTAATACTTTCAATTATTTAATATAAAGCATATTCGCACAAAATACCCTCCCAAAAACACACAATAGAGGAACATAAAATATCAACAAAATAGCAAGAACCGTAATCAACAGCAAACAGGGTGAGTCCACGCCCATGGAATCTTCTATTATATAAATCCCAGACGTCTGTTAAAATGTTTGTATCTTAGTATGCTTCGCTACAGAGTTCGACAGACGCGACCAACACTAACAACATTGATATCGTTTGAAAGCTTTACCTTTCTGCCGAATAATATCCAAAAATTAGCCAGAGACATTCATTCTTTCATCGTCAACTGGGCCGTTTTTTTGTAAAAAGGGGTCAGTTTTTTTTGTCGATATTTTTGCGAGTCGTTCAAGCCTTGCTGAACGATGTCTTATAAAAAAGGTTATTTCGAACGCGCGTGACGTCACAACCGCAATGGGCGCATCGATAGAATAGCTTGCTTTTTTTTTTTCACTTCTTTTCCTTTTGCGCATTACGGGTTCAAGCCTGTCTACTACTCCTACTTTTTGTTTTCGCTTGCATCGGTACTCGTTCCTATTTTGACTAGTTTTAATTCATTTTTAGGGCTTTGGTTGCTCAACCAATAACCTTGCATGCACCTCGACACACTCGGGCAACGCCGGGCCCCCAGACTATTCATTAATAAAATTCACAGTGCGTTCTGCAATTCATGATGTTTGATATATTATATCCGATTTTTGTATTACAGTAGCCTATGTCTGACTTTTTATTGTCTCGTGCTTAAATATGCATGGCTCCGTTAGTCTCATCAGGAGTAGATATGCTCTTGAATGGGTTTCAGATTCAGTGTATCAAATCTCCCTGATTTTTATCCGCGAGGTTACTTGAAGGAAAATATGTATCTTTCCCTAAACTAAGCTCAATCTGAAAGGTTCAACGCAGCCATCGTCATGACAGTGCTAAAGTTATTAATATTTTTTCTTATCGTATCCACTTGTTCTCATCACTAAATAGCGATCAAACTCTTGGACCTTCCTGTCTGAAACTTTGTAGATTGCTGAAGTCCATGTGTATCAAATATGTTTGGATCTCAGAAATGGTTTTAAAGTTCATCCACCATTCTATATGGGGGCATCTTTATAGCAGAAACCTGGGGATATCGGAAATAGACAGCCAAATCATGGGAAAGGTTAACATAATATCGAACGACCCTTTAAATCCCAATAAACTATCGTATTAGTTAAAAAATAGCAAAGACAATACAACCAATTTGTTTGTGATTTATGTTAGTTAAATGTCGTGACTACAAAATACACGTACCTTCTGTTTCAGGTTCAAAACGTGATTAACAACATGTCTGACATAAAATAAGGGAATTAGAAAATACTTTGTGTATATAATGCTGTCTACGTTCAGATAAACACTTTATATGCATATACATATATATACACGTCTATGCATATACATATATATATATATAAACGTCTCCCTTTCTCTTTCTCTCTCTCTCTCTCCCTATATATATATATATATATATATATATATATATATATATATATATATATACAAGGTATATCTCATGTAAGCAGAAGAATCAATGAAATACTTAAGTATTTCGTTGATTTTTCTGCTAACATGAGATATAGTTTTATTTACATAATATACAATTAAGCGTCGAATCTGTCTAAAATGGACGCTTAAGTGTACAGCATGAATTTAAACACCCCCCACACACACATATATATATATATATATATATGTTTATGTTGTGTCTGTATCAATAACAACACACACGCAGAAAGTAAAGGTAAAACAAATATATTAAGACGAAAATAAAATACATGTTTACAAAGGTGCAGTTGTACTGCAGTTGGAAGATTGTCCGGCAGAGGGCGTGTTAAAGTCTTTCATGGAGCAACCGGCACATGCGTCTTGCCTATCCGGCGTTTGAACACAGCTCTCCGGTCTTGCTGACTTGATATATATATATATATATATATATATATATATATATATATATATATATATATATATATATATATTGTTACAAACATCCACCTCGACACCAAGTAATGTTTTATTATTCTGTTAGTAATATAGAGTAGATATTTGATTGGCATGTTCTGACTGAACGAGAATCCACCAAAACTCAGTATTAAAATGTTTGGAGAGATTCTCTTTCCTGGCCTGAGGACGGAGATAGTGATGTATGACGGCGGAACAGTTACTACACTGCGATCCGATCTCGTAGGCAGAGAAAAACCCACTACGGATTTCATCACTCACGGAGAGAGAGAAAGGAAGAGAGAGTGAGAGAGAAGAGGAAAAGAGAAACAGAGAACGAGGAATTTGAAAAACGTTCGATCGACGTTAGCACCAAACACCTCCCACCTCCTCCAATATGAAGGTATGTGACAGGTCGTCTTATGGCCAGCGCACGTGGTGACCTCGTTGCCCCAAGAAGCAGAATAAGGAAAGAACAGGATTTCGTCAATTCTATTTTTAGAATCGAAGGGCGAAACAAATAAAGGCAAACATAATCATTTTCTTGTGCCGGGAGTTCGACCATAAACGCTGATCGTGTAAAACGTGTTTTCTGGGCAACCAAAGCGATGTAACATTTCCGAAGTTGGCAAAGACGGTGAAAAAAAAGATATCTAAATTAATCCCTCGATAAAGCTATTATGGATAACCCAAAAGGGATGTCGACAGGCATTTTTTTACATGGGGGTCACCATTTATCAAGGCCCAGGAGCCACTCGCGGATAAGGGTTATTTTGTGTACAGTAATCAAAGGGAAAGTATCGTAGTAATAGTATTGGAGATTTAATAAGGTGTCTTTACTTAAGGTGGCGGTTCATCAGGAATTTGTTTGTGTTGGACTTGAAGACATCGAAATTGAATTCGTGGGGGGGGGGTAGGGAAATGGCAAAGAGTTTCATAGCCGTGCTGTTCTAAGAAAGAAGCTTTGTTCATGGAATCTACGTTTTGATTTAAGCACGGATACAGAGTGGGGAAAATTATTGACAGTGATTTCAGCTAGTCGGGTGTTTTCGTGAAAGATTGGCGATGGGGGACCAGAGAATGGAGCTCATACGAGCACTTGCCATGGAAATAACGATAAAACAGAGACAGGCTCGCAACGTCTCTTCTGTGGAAGAGATGTTGCAGGGAAGAGAAAAGGGCATCCCCCACTAAGCCACGAAGTCTATTTTGTACTCTGTCAAGGCAGGATAGGCTATTTTTAGCTACTCCTGCCCAGATGTGGCAGCAGTCCTCTATCCTTGGACGTACTTGCCTTTTATATAGATAGAGAATTGCATCGTTATGCATGTTTAAAAAGAAAAGAAACAAATCGAAAAATCTGCAAAGTCATAGTTTGGAACTTATGTCTCTCACGCAAAACTGGAATGTGTCGCACGGCGTTGGAAGACTGAATTTGGTGATTGAAACTTTCTTCCATCACAACAGAATTTATTTGGATTAACTGTAGCTATTGCAAATTGTCAACAGAAAAGAACTGAACTGTAAGTGCAAAAAAACAAACAAAAAACACTTTACTTTCTTTCTCTGTCGACCTGGAGATCGACTTTTTCCTCGTGTGGACCGGTTGCTGCCGCTTACCTTTTGTCTTTCTGTTATAGGATTCTCTTTCAGTTAGTATGTTAAAAAATATTCCCCAATCCCATTAGCTTTGAATATATTTGTTTTTATTAAATCTTTCTTTCCTCTTATTATTAATAAATTTAGTTTTATATGATTTGAAAGTGTTTGTTTCGTTATCTCTTGCAAATCTTATTGTATTTGATTTTTGAGTTTATTTTGTATCTGCCTGTCTCACAGAAAATAATTGTTGTTTTATTTGTTTCAAACCTTTTTTGTATAAAAAAAGGAAAATTGAACCCAATCTTGGACTTATGAACATACCCCTAATACAGAAGATTTGTCTGCCTATGATAAGCGTTTGGCATCCATAAATGCCCATCCATATCCCTGTGTTTGCATTTTATTGTATTTTATTGTTATATCTAAATATTGCCCCAGCCCGTATGTAATGATACTAGAATCGAGGGATACACCGCGCGGTGCTGGGAAGAAACTTCACATACCTCCTCGCAGTGACTTAGTTCACAATACATTGTTATCTACCTTACTCTGTCGAGAGAACCTGCCGTTGATTAAGTTTTTTTTTTTATTATTATGGCTTACATTAAAGTTCAAACTACAAAATGTGAAGTATCATGGCTCAATTTTTTTTTTAAAACGAAAACCGTCACTTCGAAAGCGTTGTTGCATTATCAAAGAACTTACTGTTGATGTTATACCTTCAGCTCTCCTGCTTGTGCGATGATAAAACTACCCATATGCACTACTAAGGACTGGGTATATGCATTAACTTTGGTCAAAATCGAAGTGTTCCTTCTTTAATCGGATATTTAGATACAAAATCTTTTCGGAAAAGTGAAAATAGATAAAGCTCATTTGTGTGAAATTTAAAAACTTCGACCTATCTGTTTTCGACTCAATAAGGAATGACATTACACACACGCAAATATATATATATATATATATATATATATATATATATAGAGAGAGAGAGAGAGAGAGAGAGGGGAGAGAGAGAAAGAGAAAGAGAAAGAGAGAGAGAGAAAGAGAAAGAGATAAATAGAGAGAGAGAGAGAGAGAAAGAGAGAGAGAGAGGGAGAGAGAGAAAGAGAGGCAGGAAAGCTTTTGACGAGGAGTTTACTAATCAAGATGAAGCAAACTCCAAAACCAAATATAAATATAGATATTTATATTCTAATTCTAACCTAGTAAAAAAGCTCAGTACAACAATTGAGCTTAGGATGAACAATAATAAGAACAGTGTTGTAAAGTAGAATTATACAAAAGGTTTTTATTATACGGTAGAATACCCCAAAGTTTGGTGCTCCTTAA
Organism: Euprymna scolopes; assembly: GCF_053919585.1. Lineage (NCBI taxonomy): Eukaryota > Metazoa > Mollusca > Cephalopoda > Sepiida > Sepiolidae > Euprymna > Euprymna scolopes. The sequence continues at coordinate 82,523,897 of NC_136485.1, forward strand.
TCCGCGGAGTTTCAAAGAATGCTATTTCTTCTCATCAGACGAAAAATTTTTAACGAAATAGTTAAAATTTTTTGAACATTTCTACGTATTTGCTGCTCGCACATTCGTAAATCAAATCGACTGCTTGTCTGATGTTGTCGGAAACCCACCGCAGTGCATTGAATGAAAGCTCACATTCTTCCCCGCAGTAACTTAGTCAACAATACATTGTACTCTACATTGCCCTGTAGACAACCTACTGTTGATTTTATGAAAGTATTTTTAAGCCATGTTAATTAAAGTTTAAGTGTAAAATCAAGTATAATGGATTGTTTTCAAAATAGACACATTCATTTCGAACAGGCCCCGTTCTCATCCAAGGACCCACTGTTGATTTTGAACGCCGTGCCCTTTTGGTTTTGTGGTGAGAAAACATCTTAAATGCACCCGTGATATCAGGCTGCATAAAAGTGCTAACCATACGACCAACGTTAACCGCGAGTAATGCAGTTGAAATTAACATTTATATAAATGTCTAGCTGTCTAGACTGTTCTTGTAATTTTAACATCATTATCTACGCATGCGGGCTTCTATATATATATATATATATATATATATATATATATATATATATATATATATATACGTACCGTTCAAAGGTAGAGCAAAATATAATTAATACGATGTAAACTGCGAATGGTGTTGTGTTATCATTATTTATAACTGCATAATGACGACTAACAACGAAAAGGAGAGAAAACAAACTGTTATTACGTGTGATCTACACAACAGTGTTGCATTCTGGATAATTTATTGGAATCTAATTATCTTAGTACTTAGTGCTGCAATAATTCTAAATGCCTTCTCATGGTGACCGCTAAATAATCCAAGCGACTGAGATAATTGTCGCATTTTATTAGAATCGTCGGGTTTTAATAATTAATCATGTTTACATTTTATCTTATAAAGGATAAACTTAGATGTAAGCATAATTCGCGAACTTGCAGTGAATGTCTAATTAAAACCTTAAATAATAAACAGATCGTTATGAATTTTGGAATTCAGCTGCTAGTAATAAGGGTTGGTAATGTTGACTATATTTAATGTAATTTATTTTTATGCATAGAACAACGAAGATGTTTGACTATTCGTGACAATTAAGATACTTCGTTTTTTGTGTGATTTTAACGGAAGTTATTAGTCCTCAATTAAAATATATTTCCATACTTTCAGATTTTTTGAGTATTTTATATGCTTTAAAGAGCTATGCTATGGAACTAACCTCATATTCCAACATTCAAATATTTCAGATCTGCATAAAATCTGATCCATAGTCAAGAATTCCCCACATTTCTATTATTTATAAACCCTTTCTAGCTTAAGTTTTCCATTTCAAGAAAGCAAATCGTGTGCGACAATTCAATCCAAATTGAAATAAACATTCATGGTTTAATCGCATTATATGTTGATTTCAATCTTCATAAGAAAGCATGAAAGTAGTGAAAAACGGTTCTGTTCGATGAATAAATTTTACCTGTTCCAGGGGAGTTTCTATTAGTTTTACATGAAGGAAATTTGATCATCGACTACCACAATTAATTGGTTTTGGACAACGTCAAATTTGAAATATACAAAGAATTACAACACCCGTTTAATCTTATATTCTTTACTAGCGGGGGTACCCGGCGTTGCCCGAGTGTTTGTTTCCGGGACGGGGGGGGGGAGTTTTAAAAAATGTTATGGTAGGTAAGTAGGAAGGATCAAACCCGGAGTCATGAGTAAAAGTAGGAAAATAAAGTGTGAAAAAAAACAAACATCTGCAACGTTAACAGTTCGGCCACCAAAAAAAGTCCAGTCCAGTTGTTTAGGAAAAAAAAAAAAAAAAAAACGACTACGGTAGGTCGGCGCGAACGTGAAAATATAATGTGAATTGTCCAGCACGCTAACCACTACGTCACAGAGTACTGCAGCTTAGTTTAGTGATTTTAAATAACTTCACATGAAAGAACTACGAAGCCAAACCGGTGTTCTCTTCTCAACTGTTCCTTGTGAACGATCCCCAAACGGTGTTAAGTGGTGGCAGGGGGAGGAGGAATTTATAAGAGAGAAAATATTTTACCACTTCCATTGATCTTAACCGATTTTGGCCGTGACTTCTCAGCAGAAAAAGTATAGAAATCTAAGATTATCGAGGAATTTGAGAAATAATAAGCCTATAACACACCTCAGATATTGTTCTGCCGTTTGTGCATATTATATTTGCATGAAATATCTTGATTTGTAATCCTATTAAGGTCAAAATCAGACAGGAAAAAATGAGTTCATTTTATTTATATAGAGATTACATCGAAATGAATGGGAATACTATTAGAACAAAAAAAGTTCAATTACGAAATACAGTCTAATTAATATTTGGAAGAGAATTCATTTTTTTTAAATTCAATTTTCACCCCAAACAAGGCACAGTGCCACTTTAAAGCAGGGGGGCTACTATCAGGGACTTAATTAGCGGAGTCATTATTAAGGGAGATGAGTAGAAAGATGTTTGTTAACATTACACTTGAACTTCTGCACATCAGTGCAGTTGGGAAAGCAGAATCCCGGAAGGGAGTTCCAAAGACCCGCAGTTCTGGGGAAGAAACTATTGGAGTAAAAGGCTTTCTTGCACCTAGGGATCTCTACTGTAAAGGGATGAGACTAAGTAGCTTGTCGGGATTGTCGGGGGTACTTACGTCGGGGAGGTACAAGTGTTTGCAGTTCGTCAGAGCATTCACCATTAAAGTATTTGTAGAACAAGCAGAGGGATGCAACATCTCATCAATGGGACAGAGACTGAAGCCTAGATGACAGTTCAGGACCTATCAGGTTGGCGACTCTCTTTTGAACCCTTCCAGGAGCGAAAGACAAGCAGCAGATGCACCAGCCCAGATGTGACAACAGTACTCCATACATGGGCGAATCGTGGCCTTATAGAGGTATAGGATAATGTAACCCTAGACATATTTTTCCATTGCACTCTATATAATACCTTTACCTTAGAATCCGATATAATTCCCCCATCAACATCAATATTTTCATGATTTATTTCGTTCCTGATGAATCCTACGATAGATGTCGCATGCCCATTATGTTACCTAGCATCGTCTCTACTCTTCTTATGAGAAGTATTATGCTTCGAGATACCTTGCTATAAAGAGTCCTCTCGATCCCCCAACTAAATGTTTGTATACCTTTATTAAATAAATGAACCATTCCAAATTCACCATTATATAGTTTTGTGTCTTCATTTTCTAATCTAATTGTTTATATATATATATATATATATATATATATATATATATATATATGGCCAAAAAACGGTCGTATAGCCGAAACAATAATGTAACTTAACAGAAAGATACGGTAATAAAAAAATAAAACGCATATTTGCTCTACAACCGTATTGAGCACTTTCTTCAGTTTTTATTAATTACCATCTCCACTATATATATATATATATATATATATATATATATATATATATATATATATATATATTAGCAGCAGCTTACTAAGCAAGAATACCGAAGGTAGATTACCATATTATATACAATTATATTGCAAGAAAAACTAATATGTAAAAAAGGTAATAAAATGAAGATAGTGTAGTTTAATCGTAGATACTTTAAAACTGAAGAAACACAGAAATTGGACTGTTTTAAGATGCAGGAAAATTTAATGAAATTCCAGATAGAAAAGACGAATTCAGACAAAAACCGCAAACAGATAATTACGAACAGCGAGCAGACAACGGCGAGTTCACAAAATAATATTGGCAATAAGGATTATGGCTTCTCGTACTTTGATTAAATTTAATTGATGAAATGTATCACAATTTTATAAATAAATTATGCTAACCATCAGGCAGCTTTCTCTAATACTCATTAACTCTACAAATGAGCACTTGCAAATAGAGGACTCTAGATACTTGAAATCATTAGTAAATATACTGTTACTGAATATAGAAAGATATTTTCAAGTCTCCATAGTAAGTAAAAACATTGGCTGCAATTACCTATAACATAATTGGTTCGGTGAACCAAGTTTGGCGTTTTACATAGGAGTAAGTTTTGGTGACGTTCTTGTGCTTCACATTATTAATCTTGTCAGTTAGTAAGAAGGAAAGCATTACAGATTAAAACAATTAAAATATTGTCCCAATTCAGAGTGCCGTTTATGGGATCGGAGAGATTTGTGGGATATATATATATATATATATATATATATATATATATATATATATATATATATATATATATATATATACGTGTGTGTGTGTAATATATGTAATATATATATACATATATATATACATACATATATATATATATATATATATATATATAAATTGCCATCTTTTCTTTTGTATAACCTGTATCGCATGAAGAGGTATCTAATTACTAGTAACCAGCTGGCTGAATCATGATTATGACTTTGTAGCAACATATTTCTGCTCATGTAAAAACAAATAAAAAGTATATATATATATATATATATATATATATATATATATATATATATATATATATATATAAATCCTTCACTGAAATTTTTAATATTCTGTTTATATAATGAATACAGTGAAAGAATTCCAGAAAGTTAAAATACATAGTGATTTCATAGTAGATATTCTCATATTTTACGACAACACAAAATGAAAAATATTAAGTTGTAATAAAGTTTGTCTTTTTTATTTCTTTCTTCTCTTTAATCTTAGTTTCCCCCACACGCCCATTCTTCCCCTTTACACCCACCATCACACTTTTGTCTAGGAGAGTCCTAGCTCTGTCTCCGTTCGTTTCTATTTCAATATGTTATCCTTATAATTCCAATGCATCGTTTAGTTGTATTAGTCAATTAAAATGCTATTATTACCATAAAATAAAGATCATAAAATAAACTGCTTTAAATGAATTGAACATAAAAATAATCACAGACTCCATCCTTAGTTTCAAAAATAATTGGTTGAGATGAATGCAACGAATGCCTGAAAAGCCACTTTTTATATTTGTTTAGTTAATTAGTACTCTTAGCTTGCAGCAGTGGTTAGCAGTATAGTAACCGCGTTTTAAGCTGTCACTTTCTTGATGAGTGTTAGTCTATTCTATGATATCACCTATAGTCGAGCACAGAACACACGGGTTCACAAATAATATGGCAGCTCGCTCAGCATTGTTAACACTTAATTCATGCTGGTAGAACCTAAATGATTGCGAACATTAATCTCATGATAATCCCTAATGGTTCCCATAAGATTTTTCAATGGCCGCAATATTATAGCTGAATTCTAGATTCCGTTTAATTGACGAGTACACACAACGAACAATGAATCATATTTAATCATTAACTTATTAACTAGCGGGACCTGTGAAAATTCCACAGGGAACTCATTTCTATGTAATATATTGATGTTGGTATTCTGTAAATGTTCAGTGTAAATGGAACACCTTCTGATATTATTATAGCTTTTTGTTACAACTGCAAAAGAATTTATCTAGTTAGCACGAAAGGCGGCAATGCCCGGTCGTAAAGTACGCTTAAATATATTTAAATTCTTGCAGAGTTCGTATATATTAGTATAGAGTTAATTTCCTATCGATTTTTATATATTATAAAGTTGTGATTTAAAAAAAATATCCATATGACTTGGGTGCATTGGCTTGAATGGAAACCGAAATAAAACCGAAATAAAACTTATTAAATATATATATATATAACTTGAGTTGCTTCAGCTTTATCTGTGCCTAAATCAAAACGTGGATTCCATGAACAAAGCTTCTTTCTTAGAACTGCACGCCTCTGGAACTGTGTTCCGTTTGCCTGCTTCCCACCTGACTACAACTTGGATGTGTTCAAGTCCAACTTTAACAAATTCCTAATGAACCGCCCCCTTAAGTAAACACTTCATCAAATCTCCACACTAACGTAATGTACTTGCAATAACCCTTATCCCTGAGTGGCTTCCGGGCCTTGATAAGTGGTGACCACTGTGTAAAAAAAAAAAATACGAAACTAAAACTCATGAAGAATTCCTGATAAATTATTCATAAGAAATATAGATTACTGGAGTGCCATCAGTCATAATTGAACCGAAACCAAAACTTATGCAGAATTCTTGAAAAAATTGCTTACAATAAAACAAAAAAAAAAAATAACAAAAACAAAATAGATAACTTAAGTGCAATGAATAATTCTTAGGAAATTATGTATGACAAGAAATGGAAGTATATGACAATTAAACGACCCGGATGTAAACGTGACATAGAAAATAACACACCCGCTATCGTATTAATATATATAGTCTATAAACCTCGATAACCGGCTGGTTGGTTGCGTTGTACATTCAGAGACGCTATTGGTAATATTATTTATTTAGGTAGCCGTGGAGTACAGAGTTTAACACCAGAAATCGTAATTTAGTTTCATATCTCGGGATTTTAACATAGTTATCTGTAAATAATAAAGTGCTGCACATTCAAAATAACCCGATCTCTAAGCCATGAATTTTCTTGTGTTGCATGCTCAAAGAAATTGGTTGATATTGGCCTTATTCAATTTTTAGTTTTAAAAAAAAATACTCTGAGAAAAAAAAACAAGCTCTTTAAGAATGATCTACTTCCACTCTCTCTCACTAACATTGTTCGAGTTGATTAGTATTTTGGTTACTTTTAACTGACCCAGCCTGTGCATTCGTTTTATCATATAAACTTATTCCACCTGTGGCGATTCGTGTTTTAAAAACCTCCTCTTACCCCTTAACATTTGCACGGTTTAAATATTTCTAATACCAAAAACTCACGAGGTAAATACATGCGTTGATTAATGACCTTATGTGTCAAGTCTGAATTTTATCGTTTACATTGGAGCAATTCGACAATCAGCTACTTTCTTGTTATTGTTCAGACTCTAGAAGGAATTGGAGAAACCGATACTTATAACAGCATCGACCCAGTCATATATGTTTTACCGAACTGAATGTATACGATTTTACTATTTATTTTTACTAAAACCTGCTCATTGCTAAGATTTCCTTCTGTCTGCCTTGGTTATTTGTTCACAGTTAAGAGAGAGTGATTCCTGTTTGATAATTGGAAACGTGACTGACTGTTAGCAAATATTCCCGCTGTTGAGTTGGGATTTGAATGATGCATTTGATTCCAACCTGAACTCAACTAAGGCATGAAACCTGAACAAGTAAAAAGAAAGGAATGGAAATCAGGAAAAGATTCGTATTTTTATTTTCACTTTTAATCTTGAAACCAGATTGTGCATTTATTTCACTCATCGAGTTTTACAGAAATTTTTCGTGATTCATGAATAAATAAAACAAGATAAATTGTTTAAACCGATTTGGTTCGGATCGCCTTGAAAAGTATGTTGATTTGGTTTGGCTGTTTTGTTTTACGGCAAATCAACCATATTCGGGTTCTTTAATGTCGATTCGAGCAAATTTGGTAACCGGTATCATGGTGCAAGTTTTTTTTTTATATCTTCAAATACGAATCATTTTGCTTGGTTTGTAGAAGAAAATACTTTTTGTTTTAAGTTTTGCTTTAGCTGATTTAATTTTTCAAACGGAACGAAAAAGAAAATAATATCGATGATTAGTGCATTAGGTTAGAAAGCCAGTATCTTCAAACAGTGGATACTTTTAAATTATTGTGTTTTTTTATTTTATTATTTATCAAATTTTATTGCGTGATTTTGATTGTAGAAAATGTCTTAAATTGAAGGCCTTAAGAAGAAATTAAAATTTAGCAAATTTTGTTTTATCGGTGTTTGATGACCGTGGGTCAAATTCAATGCAAATCTGAAATATTTAAATTGTCAAATGGAAATCTGTGTAAATATTCTGCCTTTCAAAACTCTATATAAACAATACTTTTGTGAATATTTTTTAACTGGCAAATGTTCACAAAAATCGCAGGTATCTGATTTTCACGAAATACTTTATCCTTTTGCATGAAATTAAATCAAAGGAAATATTAACCACGTTACTTACCCTTTCGCCTATTATCTGTTTTATAAAACTTCATAATGATCGGTCAAGTAACTTTGTAGCTAATCTAGTGTATATATCTATAATATAAAGCTGCATGTTTGTGTGTGTGTGTCTCTGGTCACGAATAGGCTCCTATATGGTTAACTATTTAAAAAAAATAATTACATATAATGATAGAAGATGTATCGAGACACAAGAATGGGTATGCTTGCTCTGGAAGAACGGTGGTTCATTAAAATTGTGGGGTCTGCGTTCGCGCCTGGTCCACAAAGTATGGAAAAAAGTTTACAATTGTTTTTGATATAGATGTACATAATAATACTTTGATAAGTATGTTTTAACTTAAATAGGGATGGTATAATAAAATTGTGGGGTATGCGTTCGCGCCTGACCTCCACAGAATGAAAATAGGCACAAACTTTAATAAAGAGTTTTCATACCTACCTGCGTAAGTATACTTTGATAATTATGTTTCAGTTTGAGGACATATAGTATACTAAAATTAGTTGGTGTTCGTTCGCACCTGACCTCCATAGAATGGAAATATGTCACAAAATTTAACAACGTTTTTTTTTTATATAGATCCACAGAATATTGTGATAAGTGTTTCAGTGTGAACAGATATGCTATAATAAATTATGGGGTTTATTTATTTTATTTTTACTTTCATCATATTTTGCTTTGGTTTTGATACCCTAAAATTCGAAGCTATCTCTTTACAACCCTTCCTTTTCATAACCTATCATCCTTTCATAAATCAGAGTCCATCTTCTGTAGGCTGTTTTTGAACCCAGTCAACGACGGGTACTTTTGCTAGTAAATATATAAACAGATATACACAAATAATTGGATATGGAGATACAATGGACATATGTAGTTGAAAGGTAACAAGTGTTATAAAGTGATAGGGTAGAGACTGAATTAAATAATATGAAGAATTATTGATGAAGAACGAAAAAGATCATCAGTTTTCAAAGAAGCAAAGAGCTAATGTCAGAGGCGTAACGGCTCTTTATAAACGGACAGCAATGGATGTACATGATTCTATGTTATTGATATTCGTATCGACTTTAATACAATCTTTTGACGACAAAAACAAGCAGGAACCAAGGCGACATGGTTCCCAGTAGAGAAACATTAGTGGGTGTAGTAAGAGTTATTTTTGTATAGAGCTCATTAAACCGAAAGAAAAAGAAGGAAGTGGGGGTGGGGTAAAGGATATAAGAGGAAGAGCGTGAGAGAATGAGGACATGGATGAGAAACGTGTTATGAAAAAGATTTATTTGCGAGATGTGATAAGAGGATATATAATGGTAAAATAGAAAATGAGAGAAACAGTGACAAGGATAAGAAGGATTTAACAGAAAAGGAAAGGAAGATATAATTGATGTGAAAGGAGACGAAAACACTCCGAGGAAAGAGAGTAGGTTAAAAAAAGGTATATATATAATAAAAACGAGTCTAAGGAAATAAAATAAGAGATAGACACGTGGCAAAGAGTATAAAAGGAAAAATGAAAGAGGAAGAGAAAGTGGGAGGGAAATGAGTCGGGTGTAAGGAAATTGACAAGAAAAAGGAAAAAGGGAGAGGGAGGAAGAGATAACAGAACTAGGAAGCAGAAATAATTAGAAAGCGGTTAGAGATTATATAAAACTGTTTATCGTATCGCCTGCGTTCTGTCTTAAGAGATAATGGATACCCTATACAAGGATAGCTGCGCGAGTCACTGAGAAGCAAGAGTTGCGCAATCTACAGTCACATCTATCCTGAATCGACACTGCATGATTTCGGTGGCAGGGAGAAGTCCAGGACAACCGGGAACAATGCCGAGATCGACGGAGAGCATATACATCAACTGATATTCACAAATGGTCACTTATTTTAGTATTGACCCAGCTGAACGTTGCTTAACTTCAGTAATTTATAGGGAATCGGTGTGTCAACGTGATTATACTGTATACAATAATAAAAATATGGTAAGGGTTGGAAGAGATTAGATTGTAAGTTAAAAGAGGAATATGATAAAAGAGTATACAGGGAGGAGATAACAGTGGGTGGAAAGCAGGAGAGAGATAAAAGATCAGGACGAAGAAAGTAAGAGATAAGGTAGATCAATATAATATAAGAGTATAAGGAAAATGAAGGCGAGGGTGATAGATGAGCTAAAACAATAAAAAAGATGAAATAATCAAGAGTGAATGACATAATGAGATAGGAGAAAGAAACAAAGAAACATTGAATGGCTGTAGTAAGGATATAAAGAAATGGAGAAAAAGGGAGCGATTTTATGAGGATGAAATACACAAATCTAAGGAAATGGAAAGAGAGAAAAGCATGAGAATAAAAATTCATCAGAAGAAGGAAAAAAGACTGGCAGGAATGAAATAAGATTGAAGGAAAATCAAGAGACAGATAAAGGAAGGTTAAGTGGAGTTAGAGGCATATAACCAAATGGTAAGAGAAAAAATAAAGATAAGGACATGTTTAGTTTATAACAGGAAGTAAACATACAGAGGAAAAAAGAGAGAAAGTGGGAGTGAATTTAGAAGATAAAAGTGTGAGGAGTGAGCAATGAGAGAAAAGTTTAAAGGAAGAAATAGAGAGGGGGTAATGGAATGGGGAGGAAATAATACGATAATAGAATGAGGAACGATGCAGATGAGGTATACAGGGTAAGTGAAAGGAACGACAGAGCGTGAGATAAGAGTACTACGGAATGGAATGAAAATGATTGACGTATTATGAAGCGACACAAACTTTAAAATAAGTAAAAAGAGACAGAGACAGAGAGAAAGAGAGAGAGAGAGACAGACAGATGAAGAGAAAAGTTAAGAGAAAGGTTGAGAGAGAGATAAAAGGATAGAGCCGAAGATGAAAGTCTAAAATAAATAAGAAGACAGAAAGGAGGATAGAAATGGGACGAGGTGATATAATAGTTCATGTCAAAACAAATCAGGGTGAAGGATCAAGTGGGCCATGAATGAAATCGAAGTATCAAGGAAACTAAGAGAGAGGATGAAATGAGTATCGTTTATACCAATGTATGTTAAGTAAATAAAAACACCTTGTCATTAACATCTTCCATGACGGAAAAATGTGGCGCAAGCCCAGAAAAGTGGGAGAGGAAGAGCACTCTGGGCTACAAAAAATGCCTGACATCTCTCATCTCTCATAGTCGCCTGTCGAGTCGCTTCAAGCAATTAGCAAGAAACTAACCTCTTCTTAAAGGGTGAGAAGCAAAGCCTTGAATATTCGATCACGTAGAACTTGACAGGACTCTCAGCCAACAAGGAACAAGCGGCTTCAATAATGGCTTACACTCTGATGGGTATCACTCAACGCAAAAACGTGGCTGTATATGCAAGTTTCTTAAATGAGCGTTTGTCTGAATCTAGTAGCCTGCTCATGTGTACAGGGTGGAACGATAAATTTGAAAACAACACTAACTTGATTATGTAATAGAGCTGATATATATTTAATGTGGCCGCCTCCAGCCTCAATCAGCGCCTCGATACGGGTCCGGAACTGGGTGCCTGCCTTTTTCACAAGTCACAGAGGGAGCTGCGCGAATACTCGGCGGATGGTGGCTATCAGATTAAGCTTGATGTTGTGAGAGGTCAGGTTGGTAATGTTCTCGAAGTAGTCCAGTGGGTTCAGATTAAGGGAGGATGAGATCAGTGAGAATAGAGTACAATGAATTAGCATTCCTCCTGAAACCAAGTCTGGCTCTCTTTGGACTTGTGAGCCATACCCTGTCCTACTGCCATACCCAGGGTCTGCCAGCGGCCATCTGATTGTACCAGGGAATCAGCACACTCTTTAGCACATCCGGGTAAACTTAGGTGATGACTTTCAACCCGACTTCAAAAATGTTAGGTCGCATGATATGGCCTGAAACTTTGTTGAGCTGTGCCCTCAAGCGTTGAACCGTCTGGACTTGTATTTTGAGAGTGCTGGCAAGGATCCTGTTGTTATAAATTCTATCGGTAGGGAAGATGAGTTGTATAGGAGCGAATCTCCGATATCGCTCGTTGAACATTGCGTCACTTTCAAGCATAATAGAAGGCTCTTATTGCGTTTGGGATTTGTACACAAATGGCCAACTAGTAGATGGTCTGCAACTATAAAAGAAAACTTGTTTTCATCACACGGAAATGGAATCATGTCGTTTTTTTTCTAGGGCGACAATTTTATCATTCTACTCAGTATATCAGGCTAATGTTTGTGGATATTTATAACATTGACTGGTACCTGTATCAATAAACAGCCAGTGATAAATGATTTTTATTAAACATGATGCGCTTCTGTCTATGACGCCAAGACTAGAGGAGTATAAGTCAGTTATCATACTATAATGGTATATGTCGACTGACTTATTGTCTCACCGGAGAACTTATATAGATATAACTCGGCTTTTGAGAGTCTCTCGCGCCTTTTGTTGAACGTTTTTACTTTGTTTTTATAATGTATATATGCATCGCATATTATCTATCTATCTATCTATCTATCTATCTATCTATATATATATATATATATATATATATATATATATATATATATATATATATATAAAGATATATATATATATGCATACTAAATTTGAAATTGATGTAAAGATATTGATTTAATATAGAAAAAATATGCAACGAAGACTAAAGTTAGGTGATGAATTAAAGTTGAAAGATGAATGTTCTAGGTGAAAAAGAGAAGTTTCATGCACGCTGTTTATTTCAGTTGTGTCCGTTAAAGCGTGTGAATAACATACGTATTATAATGTGTATTTATTAACGTGACTGCCTTGCTAGTGAGAGAGTTTAAATTATAAACAGCGTGTTATAATGTTATCGTTATGTCACGTTGCATCTACCATTATGTTCTCGATATAGAGTGCTAAAATTATTTTGTTTTTACATTAGCTGTGGAAGAAATAATGAAAACGTATAAATATCATGTTGCTTTTTATACGCAAATTGGTACTAAACGAACACCAGAAACAACTCCATGTGGCATGTTTACGTAAGCAGCCAAATAAAGCTGAAGCGAAAATTGCAAGAGATGATAAAATCAGAACACTAAAAACGAAACTCTTTAACAAGAAAATAGTTTTCGTAAGTGTGATTATATTAAAAAACAAGAGAAGAAAAAATATAAAATGTTTTCCTATCGGAAAAGATTTCAAATAAACATTTTGCGAGGAAAACTTAGAAACAACTGTGAAAGAAAACTTGTTTTCAGTTTCAAGAAAGTATTTTTGTTCAAGAAAAATCTATAATTTTATTTAAAAAAAAGGCTTCAATAAAAAATCCTTTTACTTTCAATGCAAAAAGTTATAAATAAATAATTTTTTACAACAAAAACATGGAAATAACGGTAAAAAAAATGATTTTCCTCTTTTAAAAAGAACATGAATTTTTAAAATCAATTTTTTGTTTTCGCTAAATGTTTTTGGAGGAGGAAGTTCTTATTAAACTTTAAAAAGTTTTCTCTTGATTTTTGTTTGCTAAATTATTAGAACGCTTCCTTTTTTATTGCACGCAGAGTGACGTCATTCATTTTCGACAAAACAATCTTGTTGCAATGGATGACTGCGTCGGTGTCTCTCAGCTGCTACTGTAAGCTACCGGAAGATACCGGCGCAAAGTCTGGTCAGATTCTGGAAAAAAATAACGCGGCAGTTTTCGGAATATAATATTCAGTGAGCTGTGATGATTGTGACAAACTACTGTCCTAAGCTTTTTGACTCAATAACCTATACGTACAAACAACATTAACTTTCGCTGCGATTTCTATGACTTTTAAATGTTTGTAAAGAATATATATATGATATAAGAATCGACGGCTTTCTGATTGGTTTGAAATTATTTTATTACATATTTATATTTTGAATGTATTGTTGTATGAGGATAAAAATAGTTAAGTATATGGGAAACGAAAGAGAGAGAAAGGGAGAGAGAGGAAATGAGAGGAAAGGAGAGGCGACATAAAAATCGGAAATGCAACGTAAATGAAAGAGAAGGGGTGAAAGGATGAGGAGATATGGAATGAAAGGAAGATATAACGTTCAGAGTGATGTAAGTGTAAAGAAAGAGCATGTGAAAGTATCGAATGAGGGTGTTCGAAAAAGAAGAAAAGAGACAGAGATGGGGTGGGAAGAATAAGAAAATAGGGGAGTGGAGAGAGTGAATGAATAAGATGAGGGAAATAGAAAGATGTACCGAGATGCGAAGATAAACGCATAAAAAAGAGAGTGCAGAGAAAGGACACCTATCAGGAAATGAAAAGAGAGCAGGAGTGAGAGGCACTAATCTAAAGAAGATGAAAGAGAACAGGAAAGAGAGATCACGGATGTGGATGAAAAAAAAAAAAAAACGTAAGTACACGGAAAGATGGACCGAGAGAGTAAAACGAGTGAGATTGAAAGAGAATTTAAGGAAAAAAAAAGGATTAAAAGGAACACAAGAAAACGTATAGTAGATAATAGTATCTAAGAAATGAACGCATCCGAGATAAAGAGATATAGAATGAGTGTACCAATTTCGAATCCTATCTATTCAACGGACACACTTTCATCAAACACACATCTGATATTATGAAAGTAGAAGTAAATAATTTTAGCGGAATAAATGAGAAAGAGAGAGAGAGAAGTGAATAGAGATGCACTAATGTTTGTGTTGTCTTTTCTATTTCCATTGCTTTTATTTCGCTTTATTTTTGTCCTCATTTAAGTTCCATTTTTCAACTATTCATTTTTTTTTCTCCCTCTACTTCCTCCACAATATTTCAGATCGTCTTTTCTGGACGTCTGATTTAAACGACTAATGAAACTACACCTGGGGCTAAATATATTCACTGCTTATTAATACTATATATATATATATATATATATATATATATATATATATATATATATGTGTGTGTGTGTGTGTATATATATATATATATGTGTATATATATATATATATATATATATATATATATATATATATATAAAATAGGTTAAGAAATTCCAACGAAAGAAAGATGTATATTTAAATAAGGGAGTAGTCACCAACAATGTGTATTTTTTAACATTATTTCATTATTCCGTGTCTTGGTTTTTCATTGAGAATTATGTTTGGATCATTTTAATAATGTTTTTAAGTCATTAAAATCGTTTTTACGCGCGTTTCAGACGTTCTGTGAAGCGTCCTCGTCAGAAATTATTTTCAAATGTGTTGGAGATGTAAAAATGGCAATTTTCGTAGTTAATTTGAAGTTTTTCCAAGGGGTGGAGGCTTGTAAGTGCTTATTATTCATCAGCATGCTCAATTTTTATTACTCTTTTATTGGGCTAGTCGAGAGAGGCCGCTGACCTGGTTGTAGTCGCTCTCTCTTTCTGCAAATGTTTTTTTCTTTTCCTTTAGGATGGGGTAGGGTGTGTGTGTGTGTGTGTGTGTGTGTGCGGTGCGTGTGTGTGTGCGTGTGTGTGTTTGCTTTTATTGGTTTGGGAATGTGTATATTGTTTTATAGTGTTATGAGGTTATTTGCTTCCTTAGAAAGGCGACTGTGATCCGAGGTCGTTACTAATGTGTATATGTGAGGAGGGGGGACCAGCTTTTCTGAAATAAGGGTAGGGGTGCTTTCATTCTATTTAGATATTCATTTTTTGGATTCTTGGATTTTAGTATTGTGATTTTTCGTTTTAGTCTTTTCGGGTATTCCTTATATTATGTTTGCTTAGAAAGAGGGGTGTATTTAAAATATGTATAGGGGATTTTTTAATGTTTCTATTTATTTGTCTCCCCATGTGGGTATGGCCAGACCCAGGATCGGTTCCTAGTGTGGGGAAGATTTTGTTCCCAAAAGGGGGGCATTGGAGAAGGTATATGTATACCTATACCCCCTCCAATCCCCCCCTCTGGGGTAGGAGATAATAGGGGGAAGGCGGGTAATGACAATATTTCAGTTTTGAAGGTTAAAATATATTAGGTTGTATTGTGTGTGTTGGGGTAGCAGATTCAGATAAGCTTGGGTGGAGATATGTGAATATAGAGAGGGGAGGGGGAGAGAGGATGGTAAAGAGAAAAGAGAAGGGGCAATGAAAGGAGGGTGGAAATAGGAGTTTCAATTTTTAGGTTTAAATATTTTGACTTCTTTTTCCCCCCTTGTTCGATAAGGTATATTAATTAGATGAGAGGGAGAGAGAGAGGGAGAAAAAAAGTTGGGAGGAAAGGGAGAGAAAGAGAGGGAGAGAGAGAGAGGGGGAAAGGGTTAGTGTAGCTGTCATGTTTAGCAGTTACAATGTTTCATTTACAGTTTTCGTGGTTGCTGTTCATTTCATAGTGGGTTGTTCTTAAGCAGTTAAGAGTTAATACAGACGTTGACGCACGCATAAAAACGCATAATACATATACATACATATTACACATCAATATGTAGACATATAGGCACACACATATAAAAAATGCCCATGCAGACGTACATTGATCTACATGCAGATGTATACACAGATAAACGCAACTCTCGTACACACACACACATATATATATATACTCGCATATATATACAGATATAAATACATGCTGACACATATATAAATATATACATACACACACCCATACATATACATATACGTGAATATACCGATCTCCAGTAAGAAGTAGATGCACACATACGCATACACAGACATATACATACAAGTACATACACACGCACGGGCTCATGCACACGTATACACAATTGCATAAAAATACATATTTATAAAATATAAATATACAGACCTATATAGGCACATATATATATACACATATACACAAATATATACATATCCATACATACATACATATATATACATACGCATACCGGCATGTATACATCTATACCAAGTAAATAAAATAAAGTTGGGATAAATAAATTAATAATAATAATAATAATAATAATAATAATAATAATAATAATAATAAATAAGTGAATACATGGTTTAATTTAGCTAAGTTAGTTAATACTGCGGGGTTATATAATATAGATAAGCATATACAATTATACAAGTATACATATTCATAAAATATAAACATACATACACATACAGACATATATACATATATACACAGAGATGAGTAAGTAAAGTTAGGGTAGATAAATGAATGAATAGATAAAGGATAAATAAATAAGCGGGTGTAGATAATGCAAGGTTAGGTGGACGTGTTGAAGTTATGTTCGAAATGCATGTTGTTGATTTAATTTTTAGGGGTCTGTATTGATTTGCTTTGCTTATTGGATGGGGATTATTTTATAGTTTCTAGGATAAAAGAGGGGTTAAATGGGGTATAAAGGTTTAAACGTTAACTATTAGGTTCATATATTATATAGTGCTTATTGGATGGGGATTAAACGTTAACTATTAGGTTCATATTATTATATAGTGCTTATTGGATGGGGATTATTTTATAGTTTCTAGGAAAAAAGAGGGGTTAAATGGGGTATAAAGGTTTAAACGTTACCTATTAGGTTCATATATAGAGAGAGGGGGCTTATAACATGTTGCTTTGGGCGGTGGCTATGCTTAACTTTATTTTCAGTGTGAAGTGTATTGTGGATATAGGCGTACACATACATACAGACATATATATATATATATATATATATATATATATATATATACAGACATAGCTACATCTGTACATATACGCCCACTTATACGCATATACATAGATACACATATACATATAGACACTAGGATAGCAGATGCATGCAGATACATGTGTACGCAGACATTGCATACATACGACCCATGATCACACATAATAATGCCCGTGTATATAGAGAAATAAAAAAAAACACAGACAGGGATACATTCATAGGTTCAATCACGCCCGCACATGCACATACATGTGAAGATACGTGCACGCACATAGACAAGTAGGTGCGTTAAATATGATAGTGTTTTTGGCATATCTACAAAAAATACACACACATATATATATATATATATATATATATATATATATACAGATATCTATAAAAGTTGCCACGTATGTACATTCATATAAATGTGAGAAGTTTTAGTCGTAATTGGTAAGTGGGTTAGGGGTAGTAAGATTCATGGGTAGATGAATGCGTAAATGGGTAGCGTAATATAGGATATGGGGAGAGTTGAGTAAGGAGGTTTGGTTTTGTTGATTTTGCAGTAGTTGGGTGTCTGCGGTAGATGGGTGTATTGTGTGTATTATTCAGCGGTTCTAAAGAGGATGTTGTCTAGAGGATGTTTCACAAAGGTGTATAAGTGCTAAGGAGGTAGGATTTGTAGTGCCGGCACTTTATGGTGGTTTCATTTTTTTTTATTTAATAATTTGTCTCTATCTTTAAAACTGAATATATAAAAAGTTTTTCGTTCAAGCAGAGGAGGCATGGGGAGTCTAAAGATTTACATACGTTAGATTTTTTAAGGATTTCCAACATAATGGTTGGTGTAAGGTTATTTTGGATAAGATCTAGATATTGGGAGGTTAGTGAGGTTTGTTAGGGTGATTAGGGTTTGTAAAGGAGCATTTATGTACTCTAAACCTATCTTTAAAGGACGTGACTGCCAGGCCAATATAGTATTTTTTGTCGTTTGAGTTTTCTTCTGGTGTAATTGTGACTTTATAGACTACTTCTATTTGTAGGCATTGTTGATTAAGTGGACATTAGGATTTGTTACAATTATTTCTGCTGGTGTTATTTGTGTTCTTATCTTTGTTAAGTATTTTTTCTATTGTGTTTCTTGATTATTTGTTCTAGGTTATAAGTTTAATTGTGTTTTTATTAAATATTTTGTGTAGTATATGATTGGATGGAAAGTGTTTTTTATTAGTTGAAATAATTTTTTGCCTAGTTTCGTTTTAACCATTATATTGAAGGGTGGTGAACCAAATTATTTTCTTGGCACTGTTTTCTTGTTTAGGGTATTGGATTGATTCGGTTCAATGTAGTTAAAGGTGGTGTTTGGGTGGTCCCTTTCTTTAATGGCATTTTCATAAAATGTTTTATGTTTGTTGAATATTTCAAGTTTAGAGGAATTATTACTAAGTCTTTTTTCGATAGATGTAGAGGTATGTTTACAGTAAACAAAGAAAAAAATCTACTCTTCCGTTTTTAGATGTTATTGTGTCCAAGGCATCCTCATGTTTCTTACTTCTGTTTATCGTAAACAAACGTTTACCGGTCTCTATACAGGTTGGGGCTCTTTTTGCCCTATAAATCAAATATTTAATTAAATTAAAACTTAAGCACATAGGGCCTTAATGATTTGTTCTAAAGTTTATCTGGATGACGAGCTTAAATTCATTACGAAGACCCTTTGTAACAATGGCCAACCCTTAGATATTGTGTAAATTACTATTAATAAGAATGTTTCAAATTTTTACAAATCTAAAGAAATGTCCTGTGTACCTTTTTCTACCTTAGTGACCGTTTTGCTAAGCAAATTTCTTTTCCTGTACAACGGTGTTATTTTGCATCGAATCTACGCGTTGTTTTTTAAACTAGACTTATGTTGTCGTCCATTTGCAAAGATTTTCTCCCCCCTCACCATAATATCTATTTTTATTTATTTAAATGTAGTTACAGCGCGCACTACGCTAGGCGGACATCGCAAAGATTGGATTCTCGTTTGAAACAACACGTACCATCAAAGTTCGGTATGCAAAATTTTCACCTTCCGATGTTCTGAGTAATACGCATGGTTCTTCAATTTTCTTCTTTTCTTTTTCTCCACATTCATATCAGCTAGTACTGCTATATCAATGATAATTTCTGTGTGTTCCTTTGTTATAGCAAGATTAAATATGATTTCCTTGCTTCCATCAAATTATCACATTAGATATTAATATATTGTTAAGTTTGCAGGTTGAAACAAGTAACGTAGAAAGCAATACAAATGACGATTCAACAAACAAAGATAGATAAAATAAGAAGTGTATTAGGAAAAAGTATATTTACAGGATATTTACATAATGTTGTCAAATAAGAGAGTCTTTGCTGGAGAAACATATCTGCTCTCGGCGGCCTTCGGTGGCTTCTGGTGAACAAACACTCAGACTAACTGAGTCTTCCTATTTATATGTAATTACTATCCACATATGCAAATGAACGTGTGCCACCACAACACCCTCCTCCCAAGATTTGAAGTCGCCCAGATTTCAATATCTTTTTCTCTTGGGATTTAACATTAATGGTTCATTAAACTTTCTTTTTCTACCTGATCTTCGGGGTTCAGGTGTATAGTATATTGAGGCGATTCCAAATTAAAGGATTTGTATATGATGTCCATGGTTTCCTCCTCCTCGACTGCTGTTGTATAATCAACATCTTGAATGTGGCGTTTTTTTTGTTTGGTTCAGGTGCCTTTTATGTATATTTTGTGGACCTTTGTATCATGTATGTGCAATCACCAATGCGTTTATGCACTACTCCACATTCCCAGTAAGAAGTGTTATTCCTGTAGCACTTGAAATATACTCGATCTCCCGAGTTATATTTCTTTCTTATCATGTGTGTAGTGTTTCGGACAATTACCTGTCTTGGCAATAGTTTATCAAACGCTGATTTCACCTTTCTGGCAAACATTAACTCAGCTGGTGATATCCTATATATTTGCAAAAATTGTTGCAAAGCTTTTCCTTTGGTATCCCAATGGATTTTTCAACGCTCGTTTTAACGTGTCCACGACCTCTCCGCGAGGCCGTTCGATCTTGGATGATACGGCGGAGTAGTGATATGCTTTACTTGGAACGTGTCACAAAATTCCTTAAAGTCTGTGGATGTGAATTGAGTTCCATTGTCAGTGACCAGTGTGTCTGGTACACCAAATCGTGAAAATAACTCGTGTAGGAATCCTATTGAGTTGTTCGTTGTTGGATTCCTGCAACGCATTACCTCAGGCCATTTTGTATAACTATCTACTACAATTAAGTAGTACTTTTCCCCTACTGGACAAGCGAAGTCCATGTGGATTCTCGACCATGGGTGGTCGGTTTTCGGCCAAGGTTTGTGTACTATATGTGGGGATTTTACCGCTAACTGGCATCCTTCGTATCTATTTATTGTTGTAGCTATGTCGACGTCCATGTTACGCCAGTATACGTAGCTTCTCATTAGAGACTTCATCCGATTTATCCCCGGATATCCTATGTGGAAGTCTCTCAAAATCCTCTTCTGCAACGTTTTAGGTATTACTACTCTCTCGCTATATATTAACACATCGTTACATATGGAAAAAATTTCCTGAACCTTTTTGTCATTTATAATTTTTTCTTTTATATCGTTTATATATTCATCTTTATCGGCTTCTCTGTTAATGTCCAACAATGTTACCGGTAGTCTTTAATAATGTTTGCTACCATATTTTTCACTTCGACGTTTGTTCGAATTGCTGCAATCACTGATGATTTTAAATTATGTTTCTGTGGTATCAGTCATGAAAGTCCATCCGCATGGCAAATCTTTTTCGATTCTAGATGTTGTAGCTGGAAATCGTAATTCAGTAGGATCGTACCCCAGCGCAGCAATCTATTTGCGGTGTATACAGGCAATCCTTTTTTTTTGATCCGTAGATTGTGACTAATGGTTTATGGTCGGTTTCAAGTATGAATTGTCTACCATATAAATATCGGTGGAATTTAGTCACTGCAAAGATTATATTCAACGCTTCTTTTTCAATCTGTGAATACGCCTTCTCTGCTGGAAGCAGCGTTCTCAACGCGTAAGCGATCGGCTTTCTAGATCCATTAGGCATGATATGTTGTATCCATGCTCCTATGTCGTAGCAACTAGCGTCACTAGCGACGACTATATTTAATTTTGTGTCATAGTGAGTTAGAAATAATTCAGATGTTAGTGCGCTCTTTATTTTGTCAAAAGCGGTTTGACATTCTTGCGTCCAATTCCAAGGTGTGTCCTTTTTTAGCAGCTCATTTAAGGGAGCTCGGAAATTATGCATTCCTTCAATAAAAGATTGATAATAATTTGCGAGTCCTAAGAAACTCTGCAAGGTTGTTACGTTGTTAGGTGCTGGCATGTTTTTTTTTTATTACCGCAGATCTTTCTGGGTCTGGACATCGCCCATGTTTATTTATTATATGTCCAAGATACTTAATTTCGCTCATACAAAAGTCACATTTATTTTCTTTTACTTTAAACCCGAATTCTTGTATTCGAGTGAATACTTGTTTTAAATGCTCCTTATGTTCTTCTAGGGATTTGCTCCTGGTAACAATGTCGTCCAGGTATGCACATGCGCATCAATACCACTTAGCATGGTGTCCATCGCTTGTTGAAAAATGGCAGGCGCTACTTTGAAGCCAAAGGGCAACCAGTTGTATTTGTACAATCCCTTATGCGTGTTGATGCATAGTATTTTTGAGCAATTCTCCTCGACCGGTATTTGTAAATACGCGTCGCTCAAGTCTATCTTGGAGAAGATATTACCACCATTCAACTTTGTGAATATTTCCTCTGGGCTTTATAGAGGGTAATGGTAATCTTATAATATGGAGTTTAGACCTGTCGAAAAGTCTGCGCACACTCTGATTTCATCATTCTTTTTCTTTACATATATGGTGGGGACTGCCCAGTCGCTATGTTCTATTTTTGATAGTATTCCTGTCTGTTCCAATCTGTCTAATTCTTTATGAATCTTTTCCAACCCAGCGAACGGAACGTTTCGCTTTTTTCTAAAAATTGGGCTGGTGTTTTCTTTAAGTTCAAACGAGGCCTTAAATTTATTGCAACGACCTAATTTAGTCATAAATACATCAGGGAATAATTTTTTTAAGTCCTCTTTTATATTTTCTGTTGTTGGAGTAGTACATTCTATTTTTTACAGAATGTATTAATTGGCTTATCCCAGAGTCCAAATTTCTCAATTAAATATATTCCAAACAGGTTTTCGCTATTTTTCAATACGAACATTTTTAATTTCTTCCTAATCTCTTTTAATTTTATCGGAAGGATAATTTCTCCTTCAAATCTCACCACCAGTTACCGTCCGAGCTGATTTACTTGTTTTCATCATGGTTGGTTTACCCAACTTTTTCCATGTATTCAAGTTTATTATAGAAATATCGGATCCTGAATCCAGTTGTAATTTTATTGGCGTTTTAAATATTTCCGCTTTTATGTATTTTCGCCGATTTTTGTCTAATTTTTCATTTTATTTTGTTTGCTGTACTCTCTTTCTGGTGAAATCTTAATATCAGCAACAATCGCTTTTGTGTCCGACTTTCTTGCAAATGTAGCATTTTTTCTTCTTATAAGGGCAATCCGATTCCCAATGTCTTTCTGCGCATCTCTTACAGTTATATGTAGGAAGAGACTTGTTATATTATTTACTATAATTATTATATTTGGAATATCTCGTTCCGTTTTGACTGCTTTTATTTGTATAGTTATTGGTTGGTGTGTATGGTTTTCTAACCATTCTTACATATGTCACTCCGGATTCTTCTATCTTTTTTAAATCCTTTTTTAGTGTAATGGCCCTTTCACAATCCTCTGCTAATTTCTGAAGTGTTAAATCTTTCTCAGATTCCAGCTTAGACAACACTCGTCTACGTATTTCTGCATTCTTCGTGGAGACTAACCCTTGTGCGAAGATTAGGCATTTGAAATTTTCTACTGTTAGTTCCGCTAGCTTAAAATTATCACAGTTTTTATTGACAACTGATGCGTATGTCAAATAAACGTGGTTGTCCATATTCCTTAGATTCATACACAGCCATCTCTTATGAAAAAGAGATATATTCGGATTAAATAGTTCTTTTAGTAATTTTACAGCTTCCATGAAATCTAATTCCGTAGGTTTTTTAGGTAGTATCTAATCCACGAACTTGCTGTGTTCTCTTACACCCAACTTCCTGAGTAAAAGGCTCACTTTCTGGCTATTTGGCCAACTTTTGCAGTCCAGTTGAAAGACATCCTCGTATCTTGTATAGTATGCTTCAAAAGTCTTTTCTTCCTTCAGCACATAATTAAATGTGTCCATGCTATTAAATATAGTTGCATGCAAGAAATTAGTACTGTCGACATTTTCTCGATTAGTCTTTAATAGTTCCAGTGTTTTAGCAAAACGTTCATTTTGCCTTTCTTCATATTCAAATTGTAATTTCTTCTGCCTTTCTTCTTGTTCAAGTTGTAATTTCTTCTGCCTTTCTTCTTGTTCAAGTTGTAATTTCTTCTGCCTTTCTTCTTGTTCAAGTTGTAATTTCTTCTGCCTTTCTTCTTGTTCAAGTTGTAATTTCTTCTGCCTTTCTTCTTGTTACATTTGCCATTTCAATAATTTCTCCTCTCTACGTGCGTCTAGCTCGGATTGCGTCTTTTGTTCCGTCTGCAAAAATTGCATTAACATTTTAGATAAATCTTCCATTTTTTTTGTATCCTTCAGTAGCAGTAATGCAGTTACAAAGAAAAATTGTACAATTTCACATGCAACACAATATCCGTACCATATAAAATGGCTTGTGTTACAAAAAAAAATTGTTCATAGTTCCTGTTTTCAATAGTAATATCGCTGTTCGAATAATATTGTCTCACTTCCCTAGCGAATCAAGCTCATCCAACCACAACATAAGAACTGAGGCTTTTTCTGAAACCACAAAATACGATTTACTTTTCCGTTTTAGGCATTTCCTAATAAATAACAGCCGAACTTAAGTACAACTCTTTCCATAGAGAAAAAAAAAAGTTTTTCAACTCGAGTCACAATTGAAAAAAATAAAATGTATGGACTAAGTTTAAATTATTTTTTTTTGTTGCGTGACGTTTTACCGTCTTATATCTGTTATCCAGTGACAACTTTAGTTTAAAAAAAGATCTTTCCTTGATTTTTTGTGGTATTTTTTTTTTTAATACCGAAGAGAAAAATTTGGTTTACCAAAAAGTCTTTAGTTGGTATTTACAGTAATTTAGGAAATCCACTGGTGAACTTTTTTTTCTTCGTATGTAACTTCCTTGTAATTTAGTAATACGAATCTGTTCTTCGTAATTTAGTAATACGAATCTGTTTGTCGGTTTACAAAATTTCACTTTTACAGTTTGTTATTTTTTTAAAGATGGATTCCACGGGAAACGGCGTAAATCATCGCTTTCTTTTTTTTGTCACGTTCGAGTTTTTTTTTTTCTTTGAGACTGCAATTAAAGGTTTTGGTTTGTCTCTTTTTTTCCCGACTAGTATTTTAGTAAATAAAATACTATTAATCGAGGTTACTTTTTTTTAACCTGAATGTAGTTTTTGTTCTTGGAATTTGGGAAACAACCGTTTCTTTCTTTTAGTGTTGTACTTGGCGAGGAAAATATTTTACAGTTTTCCAATGTTCGCTGCATTATTCATTTTTCCGCTTGAGTCGAACTTCTCTTTAGCGTAAAATCCGTTTTTACGACTATTTCGTTCGTCAAAACTTGTATTCCTTAGAAAGGTCAACCGTTGCGTTGTACTTTTTTTTAGTGAGTTTTTTTCCATTTCTTTCGTCAAACTGTTATATTTGACGTTCATCCTCGTCGTCACTGTTAAGTTTGCAGGTTGAAACAAGTAACGTAGAAAGCAATATAAATGACGACTCAACAAACAAAGGTAGATCAAATAAGAAGTGTATTAGGAAAAGGAATATTTACAGGATATTTAAATAATGGTTTCAAAGAAGAGAGTCTTTGCTGGAGAAACATATCTGCCTTCGGTGGCTTCTGGTGAACACAAACTCAGACTAACTGAGTCTTCCTATTTATGTGTAATTACTATCCACATATGCAAATGAATGTGTGCTACCACAACATATACCTAAATAAAAACATATTATCAGTCTAAAACACCATTTCTAGAAAATGATTGTACATATAACAAACATTATGATACTAGTATTACTATAAATAATATTAATAATAATAAGAACAAGAATAAGACTAATAACTATATAAATATTGATTATAACAACAACAACAACAACAATAATAATATTTATAATGATAATAATAATGACAATAAGAACAATAATACTAATGATAATAACAACTACCATAATAATCACAATGGAAATAATAACAATAATAATGACAGTAACAACAATAGCAATAATAATAATGTTCCGAATAAAAATAATAAGAATGTTAACAATTATGGTAACACCATGATAATGATAATAATGATAATATTAATGATAATAATAACAATAATATAAATGTGGAATGGCTGACCCACTCGAACAAGACAGATGATGAGGGAAGGTTCTGTCATGATTTCGCCAGTGCCTATGACCTCACTCAGATTGTTCACCAACCCAGCCGTGTGCTCGATACTTCCGGTCAGTACGCTAGCCTTCTAGACTTTTTTTCTCACAACTTCCCCTAAGCTATGTTCATGTTCCGTTCTGCCCACTCTGAGATCTTCCAATCACTCGGTTGTATCAGTTAAGATAAAAAAGAAATACAATAAGTTTCCAGACGTACCTCTCCACCGTACAGTATATCGATACTCTCCGGCTGACTGGGATAGCTTCCGTACATTTATATCTGATCTACCACTACATTCCATGTTTAAAAAGGATGTGTCCTCCACAGGATCAGATCTGACCGAATGGTTAATTGTAGGCATAAACCGATTCATACCATTAAAAAAAATTCAACAAAAACCTAACAACTAGCCATGGTTCTCCCCAGAATATGCTGCTGCCATCGCACACAGAAATCACTTTTTCCATAGCTACCAACGTAATAGATGCACTATGACTAGAGCTGCTTTCAAGACTACCAGCAACCACTGTAAAAGAGTAATAAAAATGCAACAGAGCTATATGCTCAGTCCGTTAAATTAAAATTTTGCTGAGCAGCGGCTTGTTTCCACCAGTTTTGGCAGATAGCAAACAGGATCCTGAACAGAAGCGTGAGTTCTATCCCAAGCATCATCAATAGACCTGGGGTCATCTCGTCTGCATCAGACAAGGCCAAATTATTTGTATAGAACTTTGTTGCTAATTCTACCCTACACGACGAAGGCAATCAACTTCCAATATTTTTTCCTATAACAGACAACACGCTATGCAGCATACAAATATCTGTGCGTGAGGTCGCTAGGCTAATCAAGAACCTTGATAAAGCAACTAGACTTGACGGCATTCCAATTATACTGCTGAAAAAGCTTCAACCAGAACTTGCCCCCATACTTACAAAACTGTTTTAGCGTTGCCTTAAAGAGAAGTGCTTACCAACACCTGGAAAACCTCAATATGCCATGTATTTAAGAATACAGGTGATAAATCGTCCCCCTCTAAGCTCAGACCAATAAGTTTCCTGTGTGCCATGAGTAAGTTGCTGGAATCCATATTTAATAGAGAAGTAGTCAACCACCTCAGCAAAATAACCTTCTTAGTGACATACAAGATGGTTTCCGTTCTGCTAGATCTACAACAGATGTGCTAACGGTTATATCTCATAAGATTAGTGAATCTCTTGGCAAAGGCTTCCTTTCTAGGGCAATTGCTTTGGAAATATCAAAATCCTTTGATAAAGTATGGCATAAGGGCCTACTTCACAAGATTTCAAGCTACGTATAACTGGAAATGTTTTCTCGATCATTGAATCATTTCCCTCTGATAGACCCAGAAGAGTAGTGGTTGATGGGAAGAAATCAGAGGAGCCCCTCAGGGGTCCATGCTGGACCCAACACTCTTCCTGATCTACATCAATGATCTTCCAAAACACATGGTTAAATCATTCGCTGATATCTATGCTGGTGACTCAACCATCTATGGCAACACATCAAAGGCTGTAAATGACAAAGTTCTCTCTGATTCTCTATCCTCTGATCTCGAGCACGTCGTACAGTGAGGGAAGATGTGGCTGGTTACTTTTAATGCATCTAAAACCAAGTTCCTATCTTTACACCATCAAGGCTCTGATCTCGATCTGGCATCGATTGAAATGGATGGCTCTCATCTAGGGGAAGCTCCATGCTTTGATAAGCTTCTGGGCTTAACCTTTACTCCTGACCTAAAATGGAAGACGTGCATCAAGTCTATTACCGAGGTCGCTGGAAAAATGGTAGAATCCTTCTACCGCTCTAGAAGATATCTCACTGCTGATGCAATTTTCTACTTATATAAAAGCCAAGTACGTCAAAGGATGGAGTACTGTTGCCATATCTGGGCAGGAGCTGCTAAAAACACTCTATCCTGCCTTGGCAGAGTACAAAAGAGGCTTCCTGGCTTAGTGGGGGGACGCCCTTTTCTCTTCTCTGCAACCTCTCTACCACATGAGAGACGTTGCGAGCCTGTCTTTGTTTTATCGTTACTTCTATGGCAGGTGCTCCTCTGAGCTCCAATCACCCCCCTCGCCGATCTTTCACAAAAAAAACACCCGTCTAGCTGAAACCACTGTCAAAAATTTTCCCCACTCTTTATCTGTGCCAAAACAAAAACGTAGATTCCATGAACAAAGCTTCTTTCTTAGAACTGCACGACTGTGGAACTCTGTTCCGTTTGCCTGTTTCCCACCTGACTACAACTTTGATGTCTTCGCCCAACATAAACAAATTCCTTATGAACAGCCCCCTTAAGTAGATACTTTATCAAATCTCAACATTAACGTACTGTACACGCAATACCTTTATCCCCGCGTGGCTTCTGGGCCTTGATAAGTGGTGACCACCTTGTAAAAATAATTATGATACCAATGATAATGAAAACAAAAATAATACCGATAATAACAGCAACAATGACAATAATAATAATAATAATAATAATAATAATAATAATAACAATCATAATAACAATATTATAATGACAATAAAACAACATCATTAATAATAATGATAATAACAACAGCCAAATAATCATAATGATAATAATAACAATAATAATGATGATTACAACAATAATAATAATAATAATAGTAGTAGTAGTAATAATAATGATAATTATAGATATAATATTCATAACAACAAAAACCACAATAATATTACTACTACTAATAAAAATAAAAATAATAACAATGATAATAACAACAACATTCATAATAATAATAATAATGATAATAACACTCATTATAATGATGATAGTTATAGTAGTAATGATAATAATAACAATAACAATAATAATAATAATTATAATAACAAAAGAATAATGATAATAACAAAATAATTATAATGATAATAAAAACTGCAACAACAATAAGAATAATTGTAATAATAATAACAACAATAATAACAATAGCAACAAAAATAATTATAATGAAAACAACAATAAAAGCAACACCAAAATAATAATAATAATAATAATAATAATAATAATAATAATAATAATAATAGTAAATGGGGACAAGTGGACCGACAAATAATAATAATAACAACAACCGAAAAACCTGGATGGGAAATGAGATTCGAAACTCAAAGACACAAACATAAAGAAGCCAAAATGATCAACAGGTAGAAAGCAATGTGGAGAAGATGGGAGATTGGAAATGTGATTGGCAGGAAGAGGCTAAACAAGAAACATGAAGAACTGGACCAAAAATACAAGCAAAAGAAGCGAAATTGAGAAAATATAGATATAAATCTGAACAATACAAACAAAACAGAACATTTTAAACTAATGAAATCCAATTTCACCAAAATATGAACGGAGAAAAAACAAAAACAGAACAACCAAATCCGACAGGAACAAAACTCTACTGGAGCAATATATGGGAAGAGCGATGAGATCACAATAGAAATTCCGTATGGCTGAAAGACATGAAGGTAGAATTACAACAAATAGAAGAAGGAACAGTGAATGAACTCAGCAAGGAAACCCTAAAGAAAACCAAAGGAAAAATTGCAAACTGGAGAGCACCAGGGCACGACAGGATACATGTGTACTGGTTCAAAAAATTTACAATCTTACACGACAGGCTAGCCCAAAACCTGAGAGGATGTATACAGGAAGCAAGCGTGCCACACTGGATGACAAAAGGTAGACCTACACTGCTACAGAAGGCTATAGAGAAAAAAACCGTTCCCAGCAACTATAGGCCGATCACGTGCTTACCTCCTATGTGAAAGATAATGACAGTACAACTGAGGGAAAAAATCTGCCACTCACTAAATAATCATGGATTCTATCCCCGAGGAACAGAAAGGATGCTCAAAAGGAAAAAGAGAAACACATGATCTGCTATATATAGATCAAAAGATCCTAATGCAGGTAAAAAGAAGGTGAAACGATTTAGCTATGGCATGGATCGACTATAAAAACACGTACGACAGGATTCCCCAAGCATGGATAATAGACAGCCTAAAGATCTGTCAAATACTAAGCGGGATCATCAACGTACTAGAAAATGCAATGAAAACAATGAGACTGGAATTGACAGCTGATGGACAACATATAACAGAAATTGACATACAAAGAGGTATTTTTCAAGGAGACTCATTATCACCATTATTGTTCCTCATAATCATGATTCCCTGAATAGTACTCTGAGAAAGTGCCAAGTCGGATACAAGTTCGCCAATACAGAGGAAAAAATGAATCACAAGAGTTATATGGACAATTTGATACTTCTTGCAAAGGCCGGAAAGGAGCCAGAGACACTAATTAACACTACCAGGATCTTCAGCCAAGATATCCAAATGGAATTTGGAAAGGAAAAGTGCGCACTACTAGTTATAAGAAAGGGAAAACTGGAAACGACAGAAGGCATCGAACTACTCAACCTAACGGAGATGAGGGCACTAGGGGAACAAGACAACTGTAATTGCTTGGGAGTTCTGGGAACGGACACGATCAAAGCAATAGAAATGAAAGAGAGAATTGGAAAGGAATACCTAAGGAGAACAAGAAAACTTCTGGAAGCTAAATTATATAGCAGAAACCTAATAAAAAGGTATAAACACATGGGCAGTACCACTAGAAAGATACTCTGGACCGTTTATAGGATAAACATAAGAAGAACTAAGACAGCTCGACCAGGAGACCAGGAACTCATGACCCTGCATAATGCATTACACCCAAAAGACGATATTGACAGACTCTACGCAAAAAGGAAAGACGGCGAGAGAGGACTGGTCTGCATAGAAGACTGAGTGGATGACACAAAAAAGAACTAGAAAAATACATAATGCAAAATACTGAAACGATAATTATGGCAGCGAAAGACACTGAAAAAAACCCCAACAAAACAGAAAACAGAGAGACAAATGACAAAATGAGAAAAGAAAAATGGGAAGCGCAACAACTCCACGGAAATTCATAAGAATGACAAAAGATGAGAATAACGAAAACACCTGGACATGGATGCGAAAAGGACATATAAACCGTGAAACTGAATCTCTAATACCTGCAGCACAATATAACTCTATAAGAACCAACCATATCAAAGCAAAGATCGATAAAACACAAGAAAACAGCAATTGCAGACTCTGTGGACAAAGAGACGAAACGATAAACCATATAGTAAGTGAATGCAGCCAACTGGCCCAAAAGGAAAACAAAAACAGGTACGACAAAGTGGGAAGGGCGGTGCACTGGGAATTGTGCAAACGGCTACATTTTGAACGAACAGACAAATGGTACAAGCATAAACCTGCAACAGTACTCGAAAATGAGAACCATAAAATCTCATGGGACATGGGCATACAAACGGAAACACTCATCCAAGCAAGAAGACCAGATGTTGTTAAATCCTGTCAAATCGCAGATTTTGCTGACCCAGTTGACCACAGGGTGAGTATGAGATAAAAAGAGACACGGAGCAAATACACAGAGCTAGCCAGCGAGTTAAAAGGGAGTTGGATGATGAAGAAAATCAAAATAATACCTATAATAGTAGGAGTACTAGGAACAGTTCCGAAAAACTTTAAAAAAAGAATGGAAGAAATTAGAATCAGAGGAAAGGCTGCAAAATAAAACGGCTACCGATAATGAAAACGGCTGATGTATTAAGGAAAGTCCTTGAATGCGGAGAACAATACAAATATACAATATAATGAAGAAGCGTTACAGGAAATGAAGAACACTGAAGCTGCATATCTACAAGTTCTACATCCCCATCACGAATCCCCTCCCATTGTTTCATCATCATCCCTCTCCCCCCAAAAAAGTGATACCAAAGAGCCAAGAAGGGTCAAGGATGGTGGAAAGACCGAGGAGAGAGCGCTGACCAGACCTCCGCTGGACAAGCGTGAAGAGAACTGGGATTTTGGGGATGCTTAGTGCCACTCAAACCCCAGTATAGACCAATGGCCGCTGCCAGCGAGAAATCAATGGTAAGAGGCACTTGCAAATGTTATCGAAGGAGGCGGAGATAGATGGACGTCTGGGGAGACTTGCTGTCACTCAGCTCCCAGAAAACGCCACAGGTTTCCAATCAGATCTCTGATGACTGGTCTGAAAGCTCCATGTGAGCCAATAATATTAATAATATCAAAAGATCTTCAATGAGTAAAAAAGAAGAACGAACTTGGCCATGGCATAGATCGACTACAAAAAAGCGTACGACAGAATCCCCAAGCATGGATAATAGAACGCCTAAAAATGTATAAAATACCAAGCAGGATAATCAAAGTTATTGAAAATGCAATCAGAACATGGCGACTGGAACTGGCAGCTGATGGGCAACACATAACAGAAATTGACATACAAAGAGGCATCTTCCAAGGAGGCTCACTATCGCAATTACTGTTCATCATAGCCATGATGCCCCTGAATAATATACTGAGTGTGTGCCAAGCCGGATACTAGTTCACTAAGACGGAGGAAAAATATCACCTGATGCACATGGACGATTTGAAACTTTTCACAGGAACCGAAAATGAACACAATACACTAATAAACACCACCAGGATCATCAGCCAGGACATCCAAATGGAGTTTAGTATGGGAAAGTGTGCACTACTAGTAATAAAAATGGGAAAACTGGAGACGATAAATGGCATGGAACTACCCAACCAAAACGGAGATAAGGGCACTAGATGAACAAGACGCCTATAAATACCTGGGAGTTCTGGAAGCCGACGCTATGAAAGTAACAAAAATGAAAGGGAGAACTGGAAATTAATACCTCAGGAGAACAAGAACACTTCTGGAAACGAAATTATATAGCAGGAACCTAATAAAAAGTTTAAATACGTGGGAAGTATCACTAGTAAGATACTCTGGACCGTTCATAAGGTAGATTAAAGAAGAACTGAGACAGCTCGATCAGAAGACCAGGAAACTCATGACTATGCACAACGAACTACACCTGAAGGACGATGTTGACCGACTCTATGTAAAAAGGAAAGACGGCGGGAGGGACTGGTTTGCATATAAGACTGTGTGAACGACACCCAAAAAGAACTAGAAAAATACTTAATGCAAAACACTGAAAGAATAATCATGGCAGCCAAGGACGCGGAAAAAATCAATTAAACAGAAAACTGAGAGAGAAAGGATTAAAGAAGAAAAGCACATCAAAGTAAAGATCAACAAAACACAAGAAAACAGCAAATATAGACTCTGTGGGCAAAGAGACGAAACAATAAACCATATAATAAGTGAATGCATCAAAATGGCTCAAAAGAACACAAGGGCGGGTAGGACCAAGTGCGGAAGACAGTACACTGTGAATTATGCAAAACATACATAAGCCGGCAACAGTACTTGAAAATGAGAATCACAAAATCTTTTACGACAGGGAAATATTAACGGATAAACCATCCCACACGAGAAAACCGGATGTAATAATTAACAAGAAAGAAAAGTCCTGTCAAATCGTAGATAGCTGACCACAGGGTGAATATCAAAGAAAAGGAGAAACAGAACAAAAACACAGAGCTCGCCAGGGAGCTAAAAAAGATTTGGATGATGAAGAAAATAAAGATTATACCGATATTAGTAGGAGCACTTGGAACAATTTCGAAAAAAACTTTGAAAAAAGGATGGGTGAAATTGGAATCAGAGGAATGGCTGCAAAGATACAACGAATAACGATAATGAAAACGGCTGAAATATTAAAGAAAATCCTTGATTCGGAGATTAATACACATGAGCCACATATGTCAGACAAACTGCTTTAGAAGCAAAACATGAAGAAGCGTTAGATGGAAACATTGAAGCTGCATATCTACAACTTCTCTATTCTCTTACCCATCCTGTTCCATTGCCCCCCTCAAAGGAATAGTGAAGTCGAGGAGGATCCAGGAGAATGGAAAGATCGAGGAGAAAGCTCTGGCCAGACATCCGCTGGACAAATGCGAATAGAATTGGGGCGTTGGAATGGCTTACTGCACTTCAAATTTCAGTAGAGACCAATGACCGCTGCCAGCGAGGAATCAATGGTAAACAGCTGTTGTGATAACGCAGATTTATTTGTACTCACACTCTGTGGACACTTTTTGTCACTCAACTCTCAGGGAACACTCCATGTTGTTTTTAAGGAGATATCTTTAATGATCTCTGTGAACGCTCCTTGTGAACCAATAATAATAATAATAATAATAATAATAATAATAATAATAATAATAATAATAATAATAATAATACAAGGACTAAAATAATGACACCAGCCTTGACTGATATTACACAACATATTCTGGAAAAACATGAGGAGGATGCAAAAGTAAATATGTGGAGAGTACTAGGACCCGGGGCGTATACTCATTGTCACTTGAATCTCAGAAAAGAACAATTCTCGTTGCTAGCGAGGCATCAATCGTAAGCAACTGTGACTATAACGCATTAGCACTAGAAAAGGTTTAGACTAATGGAAATTTACGGAGATTTCTTATCACTCAAACACTGGTTATTATCAGTAAGCAATCGTTGATGACGACCTGTTGATGATGATGATAATAATAATAATAATAATAATAATAATAATAATAATAAATATGGTCTACTGACATAATTTTTCTAAACAAAAAAAGAGAAATTGTTCAATCATTGATATAGCTTGCTTTTTCAAAACCAGTGTGCAAGAGAAAGAACACACACACACACACACACACACACACACACACACACACACACACACACACACACACACACACACACACACACACATATATATATATATATGATTTTCAGAATGTGAGAGATTGTATATAATAAATTCTACAGCCAAACAACGTCGCAACCCGCAAGAGCCGGTTCTTTGACTGTCATGGCTCTTGTGGGTTGCGACGTTATTTGGCTGTGGAATTTATTATATATATATATATATATATATATATATATATATATATATATATATATATATATACCTGTTAGAAACGGCTAAAGTGTTAAGGTACAGCTTGAATGTCTAAGTCAATGGAATTGATCTAATATTAAAAAAAACACACAAAGGTTGAGAATTCCATGAAATAATAATAATAATAATAATAAAAATAATAATAATAATAATAATAATAAAACAAAGGCAACTACAACAACACCAACATAAAAGATATAAACGCACGCACACAGAAACGCAGCAGAATTTGTCACACATTTTTAACATAGAAATTTATTATTAGTTATTTTTTTTCGATTATATTACTAACAATGACTTGTCTAGCACGTGTTCTCTTTCGGTAATCACAAAAGATGTTCTTAATACGTTTTATTATTTAATAGTAATGGCTATTATCTAGATTCTTCTATTTTCTTATATTGCTGCTACACACATACTCTCAAAGTTCTTCTCATTAGATATCCATCATTTCAACGCTAGCACACGTTAAGTGCGTCTTCGTGCAGAAGCATGCAAATATAATGAACAGCTGCTCTAAAAATATGTTCGCTGAGGCTTAATATGATCTGAAAATGGAAGTAAACGTACGACATGTATAAACAGAACGTGACTCAAAAAACACAATAAAAGAAAACAACGCCAAGGAGTGGTGGTTCTTGTTGGCATGCAAAGGCTTCATACTTTTGAAAGCGGGTGCGGCTCTAATGAAATGTCGTTATTATCGTTGTTGCTAAGCGAACCAGACTTTTGCAGAAAACACACGAAAGTCGTGCTTCATAATTGTTTAGTCTTCATATTTCCCAACGTTGTCCGTACCAATTAGTTATGCCTGCAAGATTATAAGATTTACCACTGACACTATAGAAGCAAGACCCAGCGATTTTACTCGAAGGCGAATAAGGTTTTGTTCAGCAAACGCAAAAAAAATGTCGATTCCATCCACGAAGAATCAAAGTTACTTTTCTCACTCCATGACTTAGCGATATAACCGCTGAGATATTTGCTTCTCGGACGCAGATGCAGATATGACTAGAGGATTACGAACCATGTTAATTTCACTTAGATTTTCATTCTAGTCCACTTAGGCGAGGTGTTTCCGTAACAAATTAGCTGCTAAATCTGTCCAATATGAATGGCCTTGTACGAAAGAAGAGTTCCAGGTGCTATAGCTCTGAGATTATCGCATTACCAATGATGCTGCTGGTGTTATTGTTGAACATTTCGTATCTATCAGATGGTTTTTGTTGGTATACGTTTCTCCGATATTTTCTACTTAGGATTATTTATAGGAAGATATCAAATACTTAGAGGAGGATCCAATGAATATTGTCAGCATCCCTAAGTGAAAGTGTTTACGTGAAACGAGCTGGATTCGAACTTAGTACACCCCGGTTGTCAGTCCGTGTTGTTAACCAGTAAAGCAGACGTTATATGCTCGCAGAATGAACGCTTGAAGTTGCACACTACCAACGCAATACCTTTGTAAACAAGGGAAACGTCATTTCAACAATGGAACTAGACTCTGTTGGTTTTGGTACCGATGGAAACCCCCAACTGGCTCACTGAAATTAAGCGAGGTTGATCTTGGTCCCTACTGTGTGGGTGACCATTTGTAAATATTATGAGCCGTGAGAGAACGACGACACCTTGGAAAAATTAACATCGTCCAAATCATCAGCTTTCGTCGAGATATACATGCAGAGTGTAAGAATCGCTTGTGAATTTTATATCGAGTACAAATGCACACAAGCGAATTAGAAAGTCGGTTCAATCAGTCCAAGATGAATACTGAAACATTACGCTGTTAAACCACTGCAGGGTTACAATATATGAAATTCTTCGATGTCAACGAGGAAATATTCAATACGTTTCACTGTTTATCCATTTTATGTCCACCAAATATCTTCACCTGACTAGGTTTGTTAGTGGGATATTTGGATTGTGAGTGACATTATACAAGATTAACTTGACAGATGTCAAGGCAATCTGTACTTTCCATCCGTCTTTTCAAATTCTCCCAATATTTCGTTCATAGCTAACTTGACGATCTCATAAACCGCTATCTTTAATTTTCCTTTGATAAGCGGTGGAAGATTAGAAAAAAGTAAAACTGTGTGAGATAGGAGAATTAAAACTGGATCCATTGGATCGGGGGCGGGGGTTATTCGGATAATGAATGCTGCAATGATTATGGGATGATTTACGTCTTTTTTTCGATTTCTAAAAGTATAAATATTTTTGTTTGCTTAGTGTTTATTCAAATAAATGTCGCACATGCAGAGTATATATGCAAAACATGCTGTCTGTTTATAAGTGCACTAGAAATAAAAAAAAAGTAAAGTTACAATATGAGATACATAACGCTTATCTGAAAACGATTTATTTATCTACGACGTACTTTCCTTTTATTTCTCTGTTTACTTAAGATCAAGGTTTCTTTCTTAAAATCCACATCTGTTTAGCACACTATTGACTATAACATAGTCTCTTACAAGACTAATGTTAACAACTTTTAATCCGTCTCCCAAGTAATCAATATCTGCTTATTCTATTCATCGTATTAATTCCTCTTGTTCGTCATTCAAGTGATTATCATTAAGTAACTTTTGGCCTTGATATACGGTGAGTCATTCGTACGAAAAAAATTTATAGTATAGTAGTTTGCTTTTTTTTTGGAAACAGAATTTACAATGTAGAACGATAAAATTATCGTCCTAGAAAAGACGACATGATTTCATTTGCGTTTAATGAACACCAGTTTTTTTGTTGCAGACCATCTACTAGTTAGCCAGTTCTGTACAAATCCCAAGAGCGATAAAGGTCTTCTATCATGTTTGAAAGTGACACAGTGTTCAATGAGCGAGATTGGAGATGTGCCGCTGTACAACTCATACTCTCTACCAATCGAAGTTATGATAAGAGAACTATTTCCAGTACTCCCAAAATGGTAATCCGGACGGTTCAACGCTTGAGGGCGTGTCCAGGATGATGAAAACAAGGTATACGACCATGGTTATTGTCTTTGGCATGGTTTCAAATGAGGCCAGCATTATGCCACCTCACATCTTCGAAATCGGCTTGGAAGTCAGCACCAAAGTGTACCTGGATGTGTTGAAAAGTGTGGTGATCCCCTGGTACAATCAGATGGCCGCTGGCAGACCTTGAGCGTGACAGCAGGACTTGGTGCTGGCCCACAAGTTAAAAGAAATCCAGGTTTGGCTTAAGAAGGAGTTCTACGACTTTATGCCCTTCTGTCACCTCCCTCCACCTTTTCCGACTTGAACCCGCTGGAATACTTCGTATGGTCATGCGTCGAGATCATGGCCTTCAACAACACTAAAGCCAGTCTGATCGTCCGCCGAGTATTCGCCGAGTTCCCGCCGATGCTTGTGGAAAAAGGCATATTCCCAGTTCTGGACCCTTTTGAAGTGGTGATTGAGGCCGAAGGCGGCTACATTGAATAGATTTCAGCTCTACTACCTCATAAAATTACCTGAATTTATTTTCTCCATAGTTTTAAAATAAATTTGTATTGTTGTTTTGTTTAGTGTAACAAATTTATCGTTTTGCCCAATAATTAAGCTACATTGTGCTCTATTACAACAGGATTCAACATAAAATTCTTGTCAATCCGCAACCAACGATATGTAACAGAAGTTGTCTAGATGAAAGCAAAAACAAGTTTGAAAAAAAAACCCAAAAGATGAGTACAGAAGATGTGTAAGTGCGTTTATGATATTATTACTAATTGTTTAGTATTGTAAAATATATAGTCTCCTTTCAGTGTTTTTCTTAAATAATAAGTCTGACCAATATTACTGATTTCCATATTTATTGTCGGTTTCCATTTGGAGAAAGAAATAGTGGCCGCGTAAAAGGGTATCGACTTTAAAATTGTTTTAAAAAGGCGATGCATTTTATTATCAATTATCTGTGCAATAAAAGTGAATATATGTCAAACTTGCATAAAACACACTTCTGTTTTTTAAAGAAAAAACGTAGAAACTTATTCTTAATATCAATTGATAATTATGAAAATAAAAGGAGAAGAAGAATCATACATAAAGAGTTAAATTTGTGCGCATATAAAGATGACATTATCTGATAATAGTATCTTATATTAATATAGGATATTACTAAAGAAAGATAGAAAATATTTTCTTTCGCCTATAATATAGACACAAAAAAAAGCCGGTATTATTAATGTTAGAGAAGGAAGAGATGGGTAGAAAATTTTGTTTTGATCGATTAATTTTTCTTTTCTTATCGATATAAGGAATACTGGTGATGAAGCAATTGCTGTTTTCTTATCGATTAGTTCCATTTTAATGATTTCAAGTAGTGACTAGAAAGTATAATAGCGAGCGAGCGAATACAGTTAACCTTTATGTAAATATAATATTAGACTGGTTCCAAAATAATGCCGTTTTTTGACGTTCAACTTTAAGTAAAAACACGACATTATTTTTGCACCAACCAATATTAATATACAGAGGCTAATATAGGAGTCGACCCGCGAAATAATCATCTTTGTTTCTTGTGAGTCTGCTTTCTGAAAGAGAGAAGTAGAGAGTGAAATAAAGAGAGAGAGAGAGAGATAGAGAGAGAGAAAGACAGAAAGAGAAAAAGGGGACGTAAGAGATAGTATAGAAAGAGAGGTCATAGTTATCGTAATGAACAGTTAAAAGTAAGCTTACTTACTTCCTGCTAATAGAAATGGGCAAGTTAGATGGGAAAGCGCTTGGAGTCCCGTGTTCAATCGCGAATCTCGTAACTCGTTGTTTTTTGTTTTCTTTCATGATAAAGTAACAACAAAAATTATACTTTTATAACAATTTTGTATAATTAATCCCTATATATATATATATATATATATATATATATATATATATATATATATATATATATATATATATATATATATATATACATATTAAAAAGGAGGCGCAGTTTTTCCACTCTGGACCAAAATATCGTAGGTTTACAACAACAGATGCCACACACAAATTCATTATATGTATACTATAAGGCACTATCTTATGTAATTAGAGAACGACATTTTTTACACATAAATTCGTTATAGTGAAACCCCATAATTAACCCTAGGAGTGACATCATTACGATCGCACAGATATTTCATGGCACAGATATCAAATGTTGTTTTTCCTTCTAAAAAAATTACTACTCCCACTACCATTTGACCCAGGGAAGTTTTCTGCATTGGGGTCATATATGTGGTTTTGCACAAGTTTTCTGGCTCATATGCTTATATATATATTTCATAATATTTCCTTTTTTCTGTCCCCCAAAATAATGATTTTTTCCTCCTCACATTACAGAAAATCTCATTGGCTAACACCTACATATTCACACAATCTTGAATGAACAAAACCTCATGAAAAAAGAACGCTCCAGAGATTAAAACAAACATGGCTTCCCTGATTAGATTAGGTAATCGTTTCAGAATAAATATCCCGATTACAAACTTGGGAAACTCGAAAAAAATGAAACGAAATATGTTTTTCCTATTACCAGAAAATATTTACTTTCCCTATTATTACTTTTGTAAGCAGGAAGTACTATCTTCTTACCTTTCTTACTAAAACGTTTTGCTATCATTATCGCTACAATAACATTGTTAATTATTCATTTTTTTCTTGCGTATCTTCTAATAATTTTGATTTGTTGTTTTTATTTCATCATCATTGTTTTATTAAAATTATATTTTCTTACACAGACTTTTAAAGAAATGTTTTTTACAATTATATATTCGTACTTTTGGATACCATAAACGTTTTAGTTTACAATTTTATTCTGTTTGGAAAAAATGATTTATTACTTATTTGTCGTGTTATTTGACGGTGTTGTTTTCGTTATTTATTTATTTCATTGACAGAGAAATAGACTCATAAAAACGAATTAATAATTATATTTTATTTTTGTAAGAAAGATCACGCCAAAGCAATTGGTTTTTGGTAAAATATTAATAGGGACGCATGAGAACAAACAGTTCGTCTCCTTTTATTTTCGAGTCTCCGATTCGCTAAGTTCTGACTTTTTTTTACACTAGAAAATTTTCACAAATTTTAAATGGCTAAAATTTAATTTCTTACGCAAACTTTTAAATAAAGGTTTTTAAAATTATATATTTACACTTTTGGATACAATAAATGTTTTCGTTTGCAAATATTTTCTGTTCGAAAAAATGATTTACTACTTATTTGTCGTGTTATTTAACAAATAAGAAATCTGATTTTTTTATTTCGTTATTTATTGACTTCGTTTACAGTGAATGAGACTCATAAAAACATAAATAATTATATTTTATGTTCTTAAGATAGATAATAATAATATAATAATTCGTTTTTACTAAAATATTAATAGGGATGCATGAGAAAAAACAGTTCGTTTCCTTTTGTTTTTGAGTTTCTGATTCGCTAAGTCTTCACGTTTGTTTACACTAGAAATTTTTCACCAACTTTAAATGGGTAGAATTTGATCACGCTATTATTTCACATGTGAGGATGTGGTTAAAGTTGTATTTAAATTAACTATATTGTTTAACAAATAAAACGAAATATAATGATAGATGAAGTTTTAAAATGAGTAAATGTGTTTTTTAATGTATAATTAAAAGCATTTAACAATAAAAGTACAATTTTGGCTACTTATGTATTTTTGATACCGCGCTGAAATAGTATTGTCTTTATTTTCAACGTCATTTTAACCTTGTGGAAGGGAGAGTGTTTCATTACGATTCTTTCACCTTACGATTTAATAAAACAAAATAGCATAAAACTTGAATTCAATCTAAAAGCACTATTTACAAATAGCGTAACGCTGATATAACATTAAACCAAAAACTTTGTATTCATGCATTTTTGAATTACTTTTTACAGGTTAAATTCAAGTTATACCATATCTTTTTTAAGTTCCGCATAGTTAAAACTTACTACGTGTATAGCTTAGATTGCATGGTTACATTTTCAATAACAACGTGATTAAATTTAACCCATTTAATGGGCAGATAAAACCAAACTTTAATGCGTACGCATTTTTGATATCGCGCTATTTGTACATATTTTTTACAGGTTAAAATCGAGGTTCACGATATTTTTAAATAATTAATTTTTTAGAATTCTGTTTTTTGTTCGTTGTAATTCCAAAAATTA
This sequence comes from Euprymna scolopes, assembly GCF_053919585.1. Taxonomy (NCBI): domain Eukaryota; kingdom Metazoa; phylum Mollusca; class Cephalopoda; order Sepiida; family Sepiolidae; genus Euprymna; species Euprymna scolopes. Next base: position 82,566,282 of record NC_136485.1, read on the forward strand.
TATTACGGAGAAAAAATTATCAAGAAAAAGTGTTTATTTAATATTGATTTTCTGTTCAATTTTACACACAACTTGAAGTGAAATAAATAACGGGATTATATATATATATATATATATATATATATATATATATATATATATATATATATATATTTATATATATATATATATATATATATATATATATGTATATAATTATTTTTGTTATTATTTGCTATTTCAGCTGCAATAAATGTTGAAATTTTTATGGGTCTACATTTATTCTGTTAAATTTTCGTAAAATGAAATACGGGGGGGGGTGGAGAACACCTAAAATAGAATATTTCCTCTAATCTATTTAAATTGTACAAACATTCTCCAACAAAATTAAGCTGTTGTTTTAATTCTATAGTAGATAAACTTCTGTTTACATTACGTGACTTATCGATGCCCACAGAACAAGTAATTTTCAGTTGATGTTTGCTTAGAGAAGTCATTTTGGGGGCTGTTACGTCGTACGTTAATCGAGGAGCAGAAGATTAAAGTGCATACCTTCTACGAAACTCTTTTTACAACTTTCGCTGCCTGTTCGATCCCGACTTCTGCGGATTATTTATCTTTTTCATTTTTTTTTTCACATAAAAGGCTGGGAATACTTTTTTACATTAGCGTTTGGGAAACGCAGATAGGTCTATTAAAAACAAAAAAAATAGTGTCTCTTCTTATTTGATCATTGTTTATTATTTAAATAAACCGTTCAGTTTATAAAGTTTACTTTTACCGCTTACTTAAAATGGTCACTTTCTTAAATACCGTTTACGTTTATACTTGGTAACGTACAGGGGACTAGAGGAATTTAGTTCTTTTTAAGGGACACGGGGTTCGATAGTTTTTTTGCCACACAATTCCAGTTTTGCCAACAAAAATACCCTGCCCTGAACTTTTCCATGAACCATAAAGATATCCTGAACCTTCCACCAAATTTTGTGGAAATGCCACCCCCAAGCATAAAATGGGGTCTCTATTCCGAAAGCCATTTTTAACATGAGAAGGTTGGATGTTGATCAACATAAAAAAACAAAAAACAAAAAAACAACAGCCGTATTTTAAATTTTTACGCGTGGTGAGGGGGTGTATCATACCACCGGAAAACGCTGGTTAACAGGCCCCGCTAGTAATTTAATAATCAAACGATCATGTGCTAATTAAATCAAACTTTCATTTTTGTAAACGAATGCTTAATATTAAAAACAGTAACTCGGCTTTAAATAAAATAAAAAATACCGTTACATGGAACCGCCGGGACCGGACAGCTAGTATACATCATCATATGTCATTAGAATCTATTGTAAGTAAAAAAAAAAGTCTGATGTTCACGAATAGACGTGACGGAATAAACGTTAACAGTGGAAAGAAAGGCGGTCATAATTACGCAAATAGAAAAATAAAAATCTATGAAATAAACAATGATGTACTGCGAATGAGAGAGAGAATGAAAAGGAAGAATAAGGAAGAAACAGAGAGACGAAGAGAGAGAGAGAGAGAGAGAGAGAGAGAGGGGGGCGGGGAAATTTTTCGTTCACAAGTGGTTATTATATCTGTTCATTTTTGGACGTTTGATTCTTTTATTGAGAATCGGCTAAGACAAGAAAACATATCTGACCTGAAAAATCACAACGAGCTTATTTTTAGTGAAGAAATCTTACAACTAAGCCGGGCTTAGAAGGTATTTGCGAACTGACTTCTGGCGGTGTCTACAAAAATGTCAAATCAACAACTTAACATTAAAGTCTGAGACTAAAGTGAGTATCAAGGAAGGAAAAAGAATACAAGTTCATTTACATAAGCATGTACGAGTGTGGAAAAGAGAGGTCGAGATAGATGAACGGTGAGAAACTGGACGGATAGATGACCAATGCTATCACAGTTATTTAGATTCTGACTAATATTCTAGTTATTATTATGTCTTATTTGTATTAGTCTGACTACTCTTCTTATCTCCTTTCAGTCGATGTATATTATATGTTTAACTCAAAACCAAATGTATTGCAGTTATTTACGTATTTAACGATATTAGCTCTCTCTCTCTCTCTATCTATCAACCAAATACACACACTTGGAAGATATTCAACGCAAAGAATAAACAATTAAAAATAATGTTTATCGATATATGTCGGCGAAGAGACCCGCCTTTAGATTTTTTACTCTCTTAAGCCTCAGAGAAATCCGCTTAGCTCTTGTTCAACGCTGCTTTTTTTAAAGTTCAGGATGCCCTTGGTGTCTTCTCAAGGAATAATGTGTTGCTTTTCTGCTTATATATATATATATATATATATATATATATATATATATATATATATATATATATATATATATATATATATATATACACTGAATATTCGGCGTTTCATCCACTATAGGATTCGTCAGGCTTATGCGCGAATTCTATGGTTGACGAATCCTATAGTGGATGAAACGCCGAATATTCAGTGTAGCTTAATCGCCATATATATTTTATAAATTACTATATATATATATATATATATATATATATATATATATATATATATATATATATATATATATATATATATATTCAAATACATGCAAACTGGTAATTATTATAATATGGTTAATATGCATCGTCACGTATTGTACTAGAAAACACGTATTAGGTTGACAAGAAAGGTCTTGCGTTTTAGTTTTAGATTCAGATGAACTTATTTTGGCTCAAAAAATAAGTTACTTACCACACTTTTGCCAACGCTAAACACGTGTATTTATGCCAGTAACGTAAAAATCTTGCATTTTGGTGGTGATGAAGTCACTGTAGGCGTTTTCGATATCACTTAGGTTTTAGAAGCATTTCTCATGCAGAGTTGTCGAAATGGTTGAGAAAGTGGTAGTCAGTAGGTGCGAGATTTTGAGAACTGGCGAATGAGGGAGAACTTTGTAGCTTAATTCATTCAACTTCTACAGGGTCGGTTTAGCAAGGTACGCTCGGACATTGTCTTGGAGAAGAATTTGAGCCTTTTCTATTAACTTTTCTGTTGGCTGGGTGTTGCTGTCGAAGTTTCTGCTGCATTTCATCCATTTATTAACAGTAATTTTCTAGCGTAATGGTTTCGTCTGCATTCAAAACAACTGTAATGAATGAGGCCGGTCACAGTTCACCAAACAGTCAGCATGACCTTTCTTTGGTGAAACTCTGGCCACAGGAAATGTCGTGGAGCTTCGTCGGCGTCCAACTACTGAGCTGTCGCAAAGAAGTTACTTTTCATCGCAAGTTACAATCCGGTTAATAAACGGGTCGTTCTTGTTGCGTAAAAGAAGGGTAGATAACACTTAATAACGGTGTTTCCTTTTGGTTGTCGTTCAATTCGTGAGCCATCCATTTATCAAGTTTTTTGTCTTTCCAATATCTCTCAAGTGGTTTGAAATCACCGTATTCATTACGTCTAATTCAGAAACAAGTTTTCGAAGAGTTTTGCATGGATTGACTTCGACTAAGGTTATTAATTGATCCTTGTCGACATCCGATTGATGACCACTATGCTCATCATCTTCACGACTCTCGTCGCCACAACGAACTTTCTCAAACTTCTATTGTGCTGTGTTTTCAGTAGCGGTTCGTGGCCTAACGCTTTGTTAGTATTGCGAGCTGATTTAGCAGCTTTTCGACCTACTTCCAATCGAAATAAGAAAGTTAAGGACAATGGTATCGTTTACAAAAGTCAAGAGTCATCATACAGTAGGTATTGTGCGTTCGTAGTGGATGGAAATCAAAAATGCTTTAATATGTCTTTAACATTTTATATAACGAAAGCAGGTGGAGACAATGATTGACAAGGTCGAATTCAAAAATGAGTTGGACAAAAAGATTCTGGGTACACTTAAGGATGGTTGAAGGTTACCTCGGTCGTTTGTAAAAATACAACAATCAAGGTAAAAATTATCGTCCCAACAATACAAATGATACAAATTATTAATCAACCTCTAACGAATTCCAAAACGTAAAACGTAACATGTCCTTGTTTCTTGAAACGGCAGCATTAAACGCTTAAATCGTCGCACGTCGGGTTTGCGTTGTAAGCATAAACTCGTGTTCTATCGTATGTTACACGATAGCAATTTGTATGGCGATGTAAGAGATTTATTTTATGATTTCTGCAATGCTATGCTAAAAATAGAATCTGTATACGGATAATGACGTGAGTTGTAAGCAATGATATAAAAATAAGATACAATATCACGAAAATCCTTGAATAGATAGACATTTGGTCGAGAGAAAGAATATATTACAAATATATAAATAACTGTACCCGGCATTGTCCAGGAGACTTTTGGCTTTATTTTTTTTTATTCATCCCAAACAGGGAACAATGCCACTAAGTTGTATGGCGCTACCAATAGGAACCATATTAGCCGGTTACTATCTAGGGTGTAGGACAGCGAGATGTCTGTTCACTTCAACTTGAACTTCTAAATATCAGTACAGGTTGGGAGGGAATATCAAAGTCTAGCAGTCCAAGAGAAGAGATTATTTAACTAAAAAGCTTTACAACATCTAGACATATCTTTAGTGTAGGGGTGGAATTTTGCTGCTTGTCTGAGTTTCCGAAGGTATTTACGTCGACGGGATACCAGTACTTTGAGTTCGACCGATCACTTACTATTAAAGTAATTGTAAAACAAGCACAGGGATGCCACATTTCGGTGATGGGACAGAGGTTGGAGTTTAGTCAACAGTGCGAGGCCTATTAGGTTAGCGACTCTTTTTAGAATCCTATCTAGTATCAAGAGACTAGTGGCAGATTCACCATATGTAAAAGCAATATTCCATACATGAGTGAATAATGACTTTGTAGAGATACAGGATACTCTCAGGTGTGAGTAATCTTCTAGCACTGTAAGGGCAACCTTCCCTTCCTCGCAGTAGCCTTGATGATTACTTCAATGAATTGGTTCCAATTCATATTGTTTATGAATGCTAAGGCAAGAGGAAGTACTATAGGTAATGAATCATTATTCATGACAATCAGTAGAATAGAATTGTTTTTTTTTTTTTTGTAATTATTAAAGAAAATAAGCTTAGTCTTAACGGCATTGAATGCTCCATCCAGTTTCGGCCCCATTCTACTACAGACTGCGGATCTTCCTCTAGAGTCTTAGCCATTTCCTTAGATATTTATTAATTAGTTTTCCTTTCGATCCTGTTATAGAGCGTAGTGTCATCAGCAAATATACTAATCTTAGAGACAATTTTATCAGGAAGGTCGCTTATGAATATCGGAAATAATAAAGGTCCAAGAATTGATTGCTGTGGCACACCCGCATTTATATCATATTGTTCAGATATAAAAACAGCATGGACAATCTGGATTTTTCTATGCTGCTTTTATGTTTCGAAATTTTTACATGAGAAGTGAGAATTTGTATTATTTGCTTTATTAAGTCGTGATGCAATAGATAAATTAATTAGTAAGATTTAGTTCTATGTTACACTCTTCTAGAGGTTAAAGGTTCAATTCTCAGTGTGGGCGACGCTAAAAATATAATTACGAATTACTTAAGTCTTTCATGAATAGAGCATGCATTCCCCGTGAATTAAATCAGAGCATGCATTAAGTGGTTCTGTTCAAAATTCCGTGCAGATTTCCGAGCTCATAAGAAAGATTCTCGAGTTTGACAGAAATTTTCTCGAGTTCAACAAATACACATGAAGAAAGTTAGATGGAAATAGACTGGAAAGCTGAGCGAATAAGTCGGAAGATGAGAACAGTAGTCTGGATAATCTAAATATTACGAATTATTCATCCTCATCACAAAAAGATCGGAAACAATAGTGTTTTAGTCAGATTTTAGTATTGTTTGAAGAGGCATTTAAAAATAAGTTATCTTCCTTTGTTCCAGCTCATTTTACTCGTTGGTCTAGTTGTCTTCACAAATTTGCTGTTTTTGTACCTCGTTATAAACAACTTTTATATTTCAATGGTTAATTTACATGAACTGCAGGCTCGTGGAATTCTTTTTCTGCTATCTGATTTGCTTCTAGCTATAGCATCAATGTTTGTAAGACTAGGATCAATGGGCATCTCTTGTCTTTGCGATAATGATCATGCAGTCATTAAGTGTTTTTTTTCAACTCTGGACAGCTTTTTATTTAAAAAAAATCGATTATCTTCTTTTCTATATAACAAAGGAGAGTAAATATCGGAAAATAACGCCATATAAATGTAACGTACCGAGAATTCTGTTGTAGGTTTATTGTGACTAACCGCTCACTAATGAGTAGAAAGGAATTCAAGGGCGAAAATTGTATATTTGTCAACAACGAATATCATTATTTGCAAGGAAGATACAATTGGAAATGAGAATAGACTTTTGCATTTTAAATTTTAAATGACGACGATATCACGACAGTCTGCTCTGATAGCACCATACCCGAAGGAAAAGCTAATGCCTGAAAAGATTGCTCACAGAGACAGAGAGAAAACCACTTTTATTGTTAGCCTAATAAGCAATTTTATTCCAAAGACTGAGAACCAAAGTAGTCTGCAAGACACATGCGTATAACTTGCTCGTGTTTTTCAATCTCGGAATTGCTAACTTCCTAATATCTTAAGTAGAATATTTGCATCCGAAGGGTACACGTATTTGCTAGTATATATATATGTCGATCGATAGAAAAAGAAAGTAAGATTGCGTATTTTATTTAGTTCTTTGAATTTAATTTAATCTGATGTCTTACGGCTACTTGACGCTTCGTGGGATTTATAAGCACGCTCTATTAGATAATTAAAGAAAAATGGTGCTTGTGCGATCAATTAAAATGATTAAAATGGCGATAACTTCTCCGAAAATATTCTTGAATTCCTAGCATTCCCTATTCGCCGCCAATCCCCGTATATACCCTCAAACCTAAATGAAATTTTAATCACGTTGTAATTATTTTTTAGTTTAGTTTTATCTTTTTCGTTTTCTCGGACAATCCCAGGGTTTACGATGGAATGATATCGACTAATACTTTTAAAATACTTCCAAGTCTCTATAAAGGTTTGGCGTTAATCCGTCTTACGTCACTTGAAATATAATTTTATTTGTCATGTTTTACTTTGAAATGGCATTTTTGCAAGCGATATGAGGCTGTCAGCTATTGGGCCTGGACTAGATTGTTTAAACGAGATTAAAGGTACATTTACAATCCCAGTAAATAAAAATAAAAACGTAAAAAGAAAAAAAAAACAGAATGAAGAAATAATGTCTTTCTGTTCGCTACCTTCTTATTATCCATTTCCTCTCTTCCTTCACCTCTTTGTCTTTCTAGTTATGATTTAAATTGTATTATTAGTCATTTGTCGCGGTTTCTCTTCGTCACTATAGAAAGAGAAGGAGTTGCTATGTAAGGTAAACCATATCAGTACTTGGAAATTAATACAACAGAGAAAGTGTGTGTGTATGAATGAATGAAGTGAGAGTTGGTAGATATTTTTTAAAGTAAAAGCCAGCGATGGTGTCATACAATTAGAGAGGGTGTAAGTGATAGACATAGACGTTGTAACAAATGGAACACTTTATTTTACAAAAGAAGTCTTCACTTATCAAGACCCGGAGGCCATTCGAGGATAAGGGTAAATAAATGTACAGTAATCAATGGGAAAATATCGTTAGCAGTGACAATTTTGTAAATTGGATTACTTAAGGGGGCGGCTCATCAAGAACTTGTTTACGTTGGACTTGAAGACAACCACATTGTAGTCAGTTGGAAAGCAAGGGAACGAAAGAGAGTTCCACATATGTGTAGATCTAAGATAGAAGATTTGTTCATGGAATTTACGTTTAGGTTTAGGCACAGATAAACAGTGGGGGAAATTATTGATAGTGGTTTTTACTAGACGAATGTTTTTCGTGAAAATCAGGTAAAGGGGGACTATAGATTGGAGTACGTGCCATGAAAATAACGATAAAGATGAAACAAGCTAGTAATGCCTCTTCTGTGGGAAAGAAGTTTCAGGGAAAATGGCATCCCCCTCTAGGCTACGAAGTCTATTTTGAACTCTGTCAAATCAGGATAAAATACTTCTACCGGCTTCTGTCCAGACTTGGCAACAGTCCTCTACCATTGAGCGTACTTTGGTCTTATACAGGTAGAGAATTGCATCAGCTATAATATATCTACTGGAGCGGAAGAACGATCCCACCATTTTCCCAGCAGCTTTGCTAATGGATTTTATGTACATGTTCCATTTCAGATTAGGAGTAAAGGTTAGACCCAGATGCTCGTTAAAAAATAAGGCCTCCCCAAGACGAAAGCCAGTGATTTCATTTGATGCCAGACAGGGATCAGAGCGTTGATGATGGAAAGATAAAAACTTGGTTTCAGATACATTAAAATTAACCAGCCATCTCTTTCCTTATTGCGCTACGTGCTCAAAACTAGAGGAGAGAAAATTAAAGAGAACTTGGTTGTTTACGACCTATGAAATGTTACCATAGATGGTAGTGTCGTCAGCATAAATGTCTAATAATGATCTTAAAATGTGATTTAGGATATATATATATATATATATATATATATATATATATATGTGTGTGTGTGTGTGTGTGTGTGTATGTGTATGCGTGCGTGTGTGCGTCGTTCTATATTTATATACATATATGCGTGTATGTATATGTATACCCAGACACACACGTACACACACATACACACACAGGCACATATTTATAGGTCTTTCGTTTCTTTTTCTCGCGTTCCCTACCTAATGCAGGCCTAAATGTATCTTAATTTTTTATTAGCGTACTTTAAAGATTGTGTGCAACAAAATGGTTCCGGTGTACCATTAATGAATTTTCAGGAAAAATAGTCGGCTATAACTTCATGCTCAATCAAAGATCTATCTTTTAACTTCACACAGTATATTATACATTTCTAAATTCATAGTACTGTTCGATTTGTATTTTTACTTTTGCTATTGAACAGAAATATTTAATTATCATTAATATTATTTATCTGCAAATAATCTACTTCTATATGAAACGCGCTTTGTTTGTTTTTTGTGTGTGAGAGAGTTCGTTCCCTATGGGCTTCAAACGACTGTGCCCATTTTTAAACAGTTTATACAAATAATATACTTCATGTGTCTGGCAGTGGTCTTAAATAGGTTTTGCATCGGAATGCCTGCGATAAATTGAGAACATCGGATTTAAAAAGTAAGTCTGATTTTGACTAAAATTAACACTCTGATACAACCTAACATCACTAGTGTATTTTAGAAAGTTTATATCCGCACAAGCAAAAATGAGCCGCGTATAAAATAAACAGTATTTTCTTTTATATAGCAGGTGCACGAAAAAAATACTTCTTTTTTAGAAGCACACTCGAACCATTATACTTAATTTTTTCATTTTTAACTTTAATTCAAGCCATTATATAAAATAAATAATTATATAATCATATATAAAATAATTATAAATTATCAGTAGGTTCTCTACAGTGCAATGTAGCCTACAATGTATTAATTAAATTGCAGTTCATGTTTATTTTGATTGTGTCTAGGTAAATGTCTTGGTAAATTTCGCATAATAACCTTTAGTTATTATGTCTGTGATCTTAATTCTCATGCATGTATCGTTTTTTTTATTATCAACTCTTTCGTCATGATTATATTTTCTTTATCAGTCTTGTTTCCTTTTCCCTTAATATACCGACCCCGTGTTATGCAGAGTAACACAACGGTTTACATATGGCGGCACTTGTGTTGGCTCCAACACGTGCGTCGTATAAAACATCAAAGACAAAGTATAAAATACTTTAATATTATAGCTAACTAATAATGGGAACGAAAATTAAAAAAAAAAAAAACAGAATAAAATAGGAACTCTACATATAAATGTATTTACACGTCTTTCTTATAAAAGTAAATTAAAAAATATCCAAATAAAAACTAAAATACAATATATATAGAAATTTCTGATGAATGCAGTCGAAGCGGTCACGAGTCTCGAAGTGATCATCAAGAGAAGTAGGAAGTGTCTTTTAAAACTTGAATGCTATTTTGTAAAAATATGATATTTAAATTATATATATGAACTAATTCTGGGAAGACAATAGAGGCGGTTCCGAATAGCTAATGTGACTCAGTCGCTAAACGAGCTATAAAGGGCAAATACTACCTGAAAGTTTCAAATATATCCTATTTTGATAAAGTTTTTTTCATATATATATATATATATATATATATATATATATATATATATATATTATTATTATTTTTTTTTTTACAAGGTGATCATCACTTATCAAGGCCCGGAAGCGCCTCAGGGATAAGGGTTATTGTGAGTACAGTACGTTCGTGTGGATATTTAAAGTGTCTACTTAAGGGGGCGGTTCATCAGGAATTTGTTTACGTTGGACTTGAAGACATCCAAGTAGTCAGGAGGGAAGCAGGCAAACGGAACAGAGTTCCACAGGCGTGCAGTTCTAAGAAAGAAGCTTTGTTCATGGAATATACGTTTTGATTTAGGCACAGATAAAGAGTGGGGAAAGTTTTTGACAGTGGATTCAGCTAGACGGGTGTTTTTTGTAAAAGATTGGCGAGGGGGGACCAGAGATTGGAGCTCAGACGAGCATCTGCCATGGAAATAACGATAAAACAAAGATAGACTCGCAACGTCACTTCTGCCACGAAGTCTATTTTGTACTCTGTCAAGGCAGGATAGTCTGTTTTTAGCTATATAGCTATATATATAATTATAATTAAATATGAATCCCGAGCAACATCAATTTTTCCTCATCATAATAACAATTAAACCTGGCATCTATGTTGTCACTCACAACGGATAGTCTTTTTTTAGACAATGTAAAAAATGCTACTCTCTCGTGTGATATTGCTGGACCAATCAGAGCGGTTGTTATCTCTAAGTTCCATTCATTATCTAAAAAATGGGTTTGGCAATTATTAAAGCTTATAAACATCCTCATTTAAATTGTAATGCCAAATTTAGAAGACGTGAAGGATGTTTCTGACAATTATTTACCAGTTCCTCAAAGGCATAATCGATTCTCCGATAATATCGCAATATTTAAAGTACGCTTCATGTCTGCTTCATACTCGTATTTAGTTGTCCACTTTTTCAGACTTATAAAAGCCCGAGGCCGACTTAAATAACATTTCATTGTTGTCGATTAATTTGCGATTCCGTGTGCGTGCTTTGACTTGTTAAGCACTAAGAATCAATACCGGTAAATTCCGTTTAATAATCAACCTCTCTGTTTGATCTGCGTGGATATGTGATGAATGGTATGTTTTTTGGCGATAAGGTTGTGCAAACAATGATATGAAATTAATAAAGAATTTTAGAAAGAACAAAAGATAAATTGTAAAGTAGACGAACATTTGAAATGCAAAACAGGTTTGGAAAAAACTAATTATGCAAATGAGTTTATAATGGAAATACAAACAGTGGGAAAAATTTATCTCTTGATCTTTCCCCCTTTCTCTCTCTCTCTCTCTCTCTTCCTCTCTGTCCGTCTATCTGTCTGTCTGTCTTTGTCTCTGTCTCTGTCTGTTTGTCTGTCTGTCTGTTTGTCTGTCTGTCTGTCTCTGTCTCTCTCTCTCTCTCTCTCTCTACATATATATATATATATATATATATATATATATATATATATATATATATACGAGCAAACAGTTAATAAAACATGTTAAAAAACACTTTGAAATGAGTTAAAAACATTTAATCTGAAAAGGGAACACTAGATAACTGGATAGCCCTTAATCCGCGGAGTTTCGAAGAAATACTCTTCTTCTCATCAGAGGGTAGGAATTAACAAAATGCGGGGTCGGATTTTGCATGCAAAAGTATTTGATGAAACAACAAGTAAGTCAAAGATCTTACTTAAAAACAAAAAAAGTGAAGCAGAGGGAATATGGTGAAGAAATAGGTTATTACACATGAATGGATAGTCTGGTGGAAGATAAATAATCCAGTGACGGTAAAATACAAATAAATAATTTCAAGAAAGTTAATTGAATTTCCATTTGCTCAAGTAAAATCCAAGGAAATCCCGTAAAGGAATAGAAAGAAGATCGTCCATAATAACCAAATGCAGAAATCCATAGAATAATTCACAAAAATGTGTACAAGGAAAAAAGGAAAAAATTCCAATAATATTAATAAAAGAAAAATAAGATATGCTTTTCATTCTACTGCCGAGACATAAATATAAATAAGAAAGATCAGGGAAGAAAAAGAGGAGAAAAATGGTGATAGAGTTAAATATAAAATAGAGAAACAAATGTCAAAATGACCCAGACATGAAATTTCAAAGGCGCGAAAAATATATAGGGCAAAATAATATAGATCAACTTAAATGTACAGGTCATCATTTACAAAATTTCAGCAAGAGTTGTTAGAAGACACTAAATGGAAAATAAATAAATAAATAAATAAATGGATGGAAAATAAATAATAAATAATAAATAAATAAATAAATAAAAAATAAAAATAAAAAATAAAATATAAAATGAAAAATAAAAATTATTTAAGGGGAGAGGATGGCCGGTATCTGCAAATTCAGGAAAACGCAAGAAAAAAGTAAGTAAATGCACATAGTAAAATATAAGTAAATATACATACAAGATATCAAAGTGTGGGTAGATTGATATATTAGATAGATAGGAAGGTTTAAAGAATAAAGCAGAAAATACAGATAAAAAACTGGCCATGCAAAGAAGAAATAAAGAATTAAAATAAAGGATTATTAAATTATAAAGTATTAAGAAGTATGTAGAAAAACGATAAAGTTAAAGAATTTTTTTATATATCTATATAAAAGGTAAAAGTAATAACTATGTAATTTCAAAATTTCCATAATTAAATTTGGACTTATGTTTACAGAAAGAGATCAGTTCATTTTTAGAATTTATTATATTATTACTTTGAGGGGAAGTAATTATAGTTATAGCTTCGATTGTGCAGAGGCGACATGACGTAGAGCCTGGAGTATAAGACTTAACTTTTTTATGATAGTCCATTTGATTGAGAAAGGGGTATAGTTAGAGTTAAGTTTTTTAATTAAAGTGGTTAGAGAAGTTCTTTGGTTATTATTAGAATTATGGTTGTTAAAAGAAGAAATGTGGGTTGATATTCTTTTCCTAATTAATGTTGAAGTAGCGCCGATATACGTATGTACTTTATTCAAAGCTCGAGGTCTGGTAATAATATTGATTTGCTGATTTGTATTAGTTAAATGGTTTGAATTTTGTGTGTTCAACAAATGGTGGGAAAATGTCTGTATGAGGACTATTCTGGAGGGGATAATTTATAATAACTATAATTACTTCCCCTCAATTTATAATAACTATAATTACTTCCACTCAAAGTGTTAGGATGGCTGTTAGGACAAATATTATTATTCTCATTATTATTCTTATTATTCTTATTCTTCTTCTTCTTCTTATTATTATTATTATTACTTGTATTACTTGTATTAGTTGTATGATTGTAGATGGAGGGGCTGCTCGAGTGGTGTATTGGATTAGTAACTATATGGGATGGAGGATGGGAAGAAGGATAACTTGAAGACGAAATATTAGTGTCTGTTATGGGAGGATTGCGTGGGAGCTCAGTAATATTGCAAGAATATATAACATCTTTAGGGATGCAATCATTATTGAGTGAGCAAAGATGCTTGTTATTACAATTACAGTTAGTTTTAGGTTTAATTGGGAAAGGGATTTTTGGGGCTGATTTAATTTTTGTTATTAGATGTTAAGATTCTTTGTGCTAAATTAGGCATTGTTGAATAAGAAATCCTGATTGAATTTTTATGGAAAATAGAACTATATCTGTGTGGGTATTTGAAAGAGTTTTGTACAATGTTGAAGAATTGCTTAGGTATACTAGTTTTGACATTTAGGCTAAATGGAGGATTAAACCAAATATTTTTCTTTCTCCTGATGCGACTGGGTGGGTTAGATGTATTGCGCTTAGTATTTTGGTTTGGATTATTAATGTAGACTGGTTCATTGTTATTGATAGCGGCAGATCTTGTTATTTGAACTAGTTTCTTACGAGTCATATTGTGTGTGATTACAGATTTAAGGCGGCCCGCAGGAGGAGCATAATTGTTGTATTTAGTCTTTTCCTTGTGTCCTGAGTTCCATAAGGCATTATTGAAGAAAGTAGCATTTTGATTAAAAGTTTTTTTTTTATTCGCAGAAAGAGCAGAAAATCTTCTAGAGACGGATGGTACTATAGATTTTATAATTTAGTTGGGGTGGTTAGAAAATTTATGGACGTATAAAAGCGTAAGATTAGGTTTATGATAGGGGCTATGAGTTTCGGTGTTAGAAAAAAAAAAAAAAATAAATAAATAAAAACAATAAAAAATAATAGAAACAGCTCGCATGGAAGCAAAGAGTTAAAGACAATATAGACAATATATGCGCATATAGTTAAAATACATTAGTCAAATTTAAAAAAAAGCAATTGCCATTTTGGTAATATTAGGATTTGTTAAATTCACTTAACTTTGTTTGCCCATTTTCAAAATTGTCGCGTCTGTCAGCGAGCGTAACCATGTTCTTAGTGTGAACGGTAGGTGGGGGCTTCACTTCCTTTCCCCGGATTTTTTTTATCTATTTATAGTGCGCACATGTGTATGGTAATTTTACTTTTTTATTCTTTCTTTTATTTATTTATTTATTTTTTTTAGGTAAAACTTCTGTCTTCTATAGTAGAAAGAAAGGTATTCCTAGCTCTGTTCTGTATTTTTGTATAGACTATTCGTTTCTGAGTAAGTTCTGTTCACAAAACGGCTCGCATGGAACTAAAATGTTAAAGACCATTTCTACGCATATGTAATTAGAATGCATTAAATAAATTTAAAGAGAAGGTATAAACAGTTGGTTAAGGCTAAAAGAGAAAAAATAAATAAATAAATAAATAAATAAAAACAATAAAAAATAATAGAAACAGCTCGCATGGAAGCAAAGAGTTAAAGACAATATAGACAATATATGCGCATATAGTTAAAATACATTAGTCAAATTTTAAAAAAAGCAGTTGCCATTTTGGTAATATTAGGATTTGTTAAATTCACTTAACTTTGTTTGCCCATTTTCAAAATTGTCGCGTCTGTCAGCGAGCGTAACCATGTTCTTAGTGAGCGTAACCATGTTCTTAGATATTATAATAGTTCTAGATATTATAATAAGACTGACTGGGAAGCCATCAGGGAACTAATTAGAGATGCTCCATGGAGAAATATTTTCTCTCTCCCTGCTGAGCAATGTGCAAACGAGACCACTGACTGGTTCAAAACTGCAATCGAAGCGCATGTTTCCATGCGGAAATTTTATAGTAAGCCCCACTCTCCCCAATGGTTTACGTCGACTTGTGCAACTGCCATTGCTCAAAAGCAGCATACATACCGTAGGTTTAACCGACATAAGTCCAGTTCAAACAGACTGAAGTATATAGAAGCTAGAAATAACGTTAAGAAAGAAATAGCGACAGCTAAGAGAGAATTTACGGAAACCACTAAAAAGCGCATCGAAGCACAAAAACTAGGAACTCGAGACTTCTGGAAAATCTACAACAGTGTAGTAAATAATGGGCAATCAACAATTCCCCCACTAACCAACAATCACGAGGTTGTCTCCTCAGCAACCGACAAGGCTAACATGCTTGCCAGTCGGTTTGCCTCAAACTCCACACTGGACCCTTCCAACCACCCCCTACCTGACTTTCTTATGCGGACAGACGCCACACTAGACGATCTGAAAACCACCCCTGATCAGGTGCATGCTATCATAAAAATCCTTGATACCTCAAAAGCATGTGGACCTGATCTTATCCCAGCTATGCTATTAAAAAAGTGCTCAGCCGAAGTAGCTTCAGTTCTCTCCAAACTCTACAACAAATGCCTTAATGAAGCTTGCTTTCCGGTCTGTTGGAAAACTGCTTCTGTTGTACCAGTATTCAAGAATTCTGGCGAAAGGACAGACCCATCAAATTATCGCCCCATTAGCCTCCTCCCACTTTTTGCCAAAATATTTGAGACCATAATTAACCATGCTCTAGTCCATCATCTTACAGATGCTAAACTACTGACTGACAAACAATATGGATTTAGACAAGCCCGTTCCACAGCAGACATCCTAACTGTGATCTCTGAACGTATATACCATTCACTGGACAACGCGGGGGAGGGCAGAGCGGTAGCTCTAGATATATCTAAGGCTTTTGACAGGGTATGGCATGAGGGCCTCCTCAGTAAAATCAGATCATACGGTATCACTGGTAGAATACTTAACATAATTAAATCCTTCTTAGATAAGAGAAAAATCCAGGTTGTCCCCGACGGTCGTACATCTAAACAATATGATATAAATGCGGGGGTGCCCCAGGGTTCTATCCTTGGACCTCTATTGTGCCTGATATTCATAAATGACCTCCCCGACAACATTGCCTCTGAGATGGGTATATATGCTGATGGCACTACACTCTATGGCAGGCACGACAGGAAGACGAATGAACACATTTCTAAAAGAATGGCAGAAACACTAGAGGAAGACCTCCAATTTGTAGTGGAATGGGGACAAAAGTGGCTGGTCGCGTTCAATGCTGCCAAGACTAAACTAGTTTCATTCAATAATTACAAGAAACCCTCTCTACCACCCATAGCAATGGCCAACGACTCTTTATCTGAGAGTCCATCTTTCAAACTCCTTGGCCTAACGTTCACAGGAAACATGAGTTGGAACAATTACATTGAAGGCATTGCCAGGGCCGCTGCAAGAAAGGTGGGCTCTCTCTACCGTGCTAGAAATCTACTAACACCCGAAAGTATCCTGTACCTCTATAAGGCCACCATTCGCCCATGTATGGAGTATTGATGCCACATCTGGGCTGGTGCATCTGCTACTAGTCTCTCGCTCCTTGACAAGGTTCAAAAGAGAGTCGCAAACCTGATAGGCCCTGAACTGGCATCTAAGCTTCAGTCTCTGTCCCATCGACGAAATGTTGCATCCCTCTGCATTTTCTACAAGTATTTTAGTGGTGAATGCTCTGACGAACTGCAATCACTTGTGCCCCACGACGTATGCACCCTCGACAAACCCGACAGGCTACTAAATCCCACCCCCACACTGTAGAGATCCCTAGATGTAAAAGATCTTTTTACTCTAATAGTTTCTTCCCCAGAACCGCTAGACTCTGGAATTCCATCCCAGGTCCCTGCTTCCCCAACAGTACTGACG
Source organism: Euprymna scolopes (assembly GCF_053919585.1). Taxonomy (NCBI): domain Eukaryota; kingdom Metazoa; phylum Mollusca; class Cephalopoda; order Sepiida; family Sepiolidae; genus Euprymna; species Euprymna scolopes. Next base: position 82,583,528 of record NC_136485.1, read on the forward strand.
TGCAGAAGTTCAAGTGTAACGTGAACCGACACCTTGCTGCCCAAATCCCTACATAGTACCCCAGTAGTTGTTGCCCCTGATAGTAACCCCCTACACCAAAGTGGCAATTTGCCTTGTTTGGGGTGAAAATGTAATTAAAAAAAAAAAAGATTAAGTGTAACATCTAGAAAATTTAAAGTTTTTTCGTTTAGTTCGATAATTATAGAAAGGCCAAAGGTATTGAAACACTCATGTAATTTTTTAATTGTTTTGTTGTACACTGTTGGCCTGACTGTTGTAGTAAAAAGGGCATTGTCTCTATATATAAATTTAATTGTAATTTATATATATATATATATATATATATATATATATATATATATGATGTCGCTGCTACTTCTTGACAAAACGTTGCCATCTCTTCAGTTAGGTGTTGTGCGTCTGTGTGAACGTAAGTGAGCTTTTAATCCAGCTTTAGTCCTTCATGAAATTACACATATATGACATAAAGCTTTCCTCTGTGTAAAGATGAACGCATGATAATATTGTGAATCCTCGAATGTCGTGTCAGGTCACTTTTAAATTTTCAGATTAGACTACAAATATAACAATTAAGCGTTGCCGGATGTACTGCAAAGGCCTCCCCATAAGACTGTCGTTCCTGTCTTTGTGGATTTCAGAGGATTTACAAAACTTGCCTTTGACAAACGGCATATGCCACATACAGTGCACTTCAGTTCCTGCTGTGATTTCTCTGACATTATATTTTCGCATTGCTTTCATAAAACACGTTTTAAGGCAGCAAGACGCGTAAGTTTTAATACACGTTGCTCTTCAAAAATCTTACAAATTTCTCTGATGTTTTTTCTCCACAGTGATCGATCTTTACTTTGGCTTCCCAGTTATATACATCCATCTCAAGTATTTTCAGGTTGTTTTTCAGAAAGTCTTTAAAACTTTTTCTTAGTTTATGTTGTGGTCTTTTACCCCTATCTCGCCATAAAAATGTTGTTTCAAGTGTCTAATCCAGCACATCTGATTTTGAATGAATTTCAATTCACTACTACTACTACTACTACTACTACTACTACTACTACTACTATTTCACCGTTTACGAACTACAGTGTCAGGCGTAAGAGTCCGTTAGTTAATATTAAGTATTCTCCGAATACAACTTTGGTGAAACTTTCCGATAACTTGAGATGCTTTCTATATATTGTCGAAGTTTCTGACCCATATAGCAGCGAAGTGATAACGCGTGCTTCGTAAACACTTACCTTTATTTTTGATGTGTGTCCCGATCTGACCACACACGTTTTCCGGTTTGCCAAAAGCAGAAGTAGCTTTTGGCCATTCTGTAATTTACCTCAGCGTCAAACGTACAGTCTGTACACAGGGTCCTACACTAATATACAATGTCGATGACCTTTAACTTCTTACCACCTACCAAGATGTTCGGTTCAACATATGGCCTTCCTATAGGAAGAGAATACATAACATACATTTCCCGAGGCTTATGGTAAGTCAAAAAGCTTTACAAGCCTCCGATAACTGGTCCATAATCAGTAGTGTGTCTGTTTCTGAATATGTTACAAGGTATTATCATCTGCATATAAATTTAAAGAAAAGATTCTGAAAAGAAATGCAAAAGATGCAAAAGTTTACCTGATGTGCGATACTGAAACTATTGCAATTGTTAAAAGCAGGTAGAAGCACCACAACGAACCATATAGAAACTAATGACGGGTCATGTACATAACCTTGTTTGTCATGTATATACCATTGTTTGTCATGTAGATAACCTTGTTTGTCATGTATATAACCTTGTTTTTCATGGATATAACCTTTTTTGTCATGTATATAACATTGTTTGTCATGTATATAACATTGTTTGTCATGTATATAACATTGTTTGTCATGTATATGACATTGTTTGTCATGTATATAACATTGTTTGTCATGTATATTACCTTTTTTGTCATGTATATAACATTGTTTGTCATGTATATAACTTGTTTCTCATGTATATAACCTTGTTTTTCATGTATATAACCTTGTTTTTCATGGATATAACCTTGTTTGTCATGTATATACCCATGTTTGTCATGTATATAACATTGTTTTTCATGTATATAACATTGTTGTCATGTATATAACCTTGTTTTTCATGTATACAACCTTGTTTGTCATGTATATAACCTTGTTTGTCATGTATATAACCTTGTTTTTCATGTATATAACCTTGTTTTTCATGGATATAACCTTGTTTGTCATGTATATACCCATGTTTTTCATGTATATAACCTTGTTTTTCATGTATATAACCTTGTTTGTCATGTATATAACCTTGTTTTTCATGTATATAACCTTGTTTTTCATGGATATAACCTTGTTTGTCATGTATATAACATTGTTTGTCATGTATATAACATTGTTGTCATGTATATAACCTTGTTTGTCATGTATATAACCTTTTTTGTCATGTATATAACATTGTTGTCATGTATATAACCTTGTTTTTCATGTATATAAACTTGTTATTCATGTATATAACCTTGTTTTTCATGTATATAACCTTGTTTTTCATGGATATAACCTTTTTTGTCATGTATATAACATTGTTGTCATGTATATAACCTTGTTTTTCATGTATATAACCTTGTTTTTCATGTATATAACCTTGTTTTTCATGTATATAACATTGTTTGTCATGTATATAACATTGTTTGTCATGTATATAACCTTATTTGTCATGTATATAACCTTTTTTGTCATGTATATAACATTGTTTGTCATGTATATAACCTTGTTTTTCATGTATATAACCTTGTTTTTCATGTATATAACCTTGTTATTCATGTATATAACCTTGTTTGTCATGTATATACCCATGTTTGTCATGTATATAACATTGTTTGTCATGTATATAACCTTGTTTTTCATGTATATAACCTTGTTTTTCATGTATATAACATTGTTTGTCATGTATATAACCTTGTTTTTCATGTATATAACCTTGTTTGTCATGCATATAAACTTGTTTGTCATGTATATAACATTGTTTGTCATGTATATTACCTGGTTTGTCTTGTATATAACATTGTTTGTCATATATATAACCTGGTTTGTCATGTATATAACCTTGTTTCTCATGTATATAACCTTTTTTTCCATGTATATAATCTGGTTCGTCATGTATATAACCTTGTTTGTCATATATATAACATTGTTTGTCTTGCATATAACATTGTTCGTCATGTATATAACCTTTTTTGTCATGTATATAACATTGTTCGTCATGTATATAACCTTGTTTGTCATTTATTTACCAATGTTTGTCATGTATATAACATTGTTTGTCATATATATAACCTTGTTTGTAATGTATATAACCTGGTTTGTCATGTATATAACATTGTTTGTCATGTATATTACCTGGTTTGTCTTTTATATAACATTGTTTGTCATGTATATAACCTTGTTTAACAACGTTTTCAACTGAACTTGGATCAGACAGAGATTCATTAAAATCCACTCGGCTTTCATATTATGGTGTAAATGCTGAAGCAACTCCAGGAAACTGGTAGGCACCCTAGTTTTCGAAGAATCTTCCATCGTGCATAGCGATTAATACTATCAAAAGCTTTTTCCGATCGACAAAAACTTGATACAAAGTCACTTCATACATTTTTCTATTGGCTGCCGCGCAGAGAATATCATGTCAATGTGGTTTTGGATTTGGCCGCACAAAAAGCCACGTTGATTCTCTTGAATGATAGGGGGACAAATCTATTTCAGCAAATGATTTAACAAAATTTTTGCTAAAGCCATTTCTATTGATTCAAGCTAGCTACTGCCTCTATAATCCTTACACTCAGATTTGGCATCTTTCTTTTATAGATTGAGATCAATATTGCATCAATTCAATCTTAAGGGATTGCATTACCATGTACAAACAGCTACGATGAGTATATGGATTGCGTTGATAACGCTTTTACCTCGATATAGCAATAATTCAACGAGTATCCCATCAAGTCCGCATCACAAACTATAAGACAAATATTAAAAACAACAAAACATCTAAAAAAAAACAATTTCCAATACAGGCATATACAGTATTCCTTGCCAAAATATCATAGATACGTTGGTGAAACCCAGCGTAAATTAGAAAAAATGCTCGATGAATAGAAAAGAGATTTAGGAAATAGCAATCCTCTAAGTGCATTATTCTCTCATTCACTGCAGCATAATCTCATCTTTAATTTTAAACAAGCAAAAATAGTTAAATTTATTGCAAATAAACCGCTTCATGAATCAGCGCTTATCACTAATTCAAACACAATTAAACAACGTAGAGATTTCTATAATTTAGCGTCATTAATAAGCGAACTCTTATTAAAAGAACATAATTTAATTGTTGACGCAAGAAACACCCCATACAGTAATTAATACATATAATCTCAATCAAAAAATTAAATATAAAAAATACACGCATTTCATTTTTGTTACGTACATATATTTGAATTTTACAGACATTTTTTTCCAGAAAGAATATTAACTGCGTTCATATCATTTAAAAACATATTAACGACTTTATGACTTTATTAAAATCTACTCTTTAACAACGCAAGCTCCTTCTTTTTTTTTTTTTTTTGATTTTCTAACGTCGTTTTCCATTTCTGAAATTGAACAGCGTACACTTTGCACATGAAAAATGTTCAAATATTTGTACTGTAATTTTGTTTGCTTAATCTCATTCATCCAGAGTGAGTCTTGAAATATAGACGAAACGTTGATGAACACATAACTCGGCTTGTTCCTTTTCATTTCTCTATTTTGTCAGAATACTATTTTCAATTATTCTCACCATACACACACACACACACACACGCACATATATATATATATGTATATATATATACATACACATACCCATACACATACATATACACATGCTTAGAGGAAGTGTACATGTTTGAAAAACAGTTTGCTAGAAAGGAAAAATAAAAGGATTTCTCCACCCTAACCCTGCATATATATGCTCAGGAAAATGTTTATGGTTAATCTGTGTTTTTACAGAACTTATAATCATTTTTAAGGCCTTAGGCGTGCGTATTTTGTTTTAGAATGAGTTATTTTTTCATATTTGTGTATCTTATATTGTGTATAAAAATTGGACGTTATAAGGATGTATCTAATGTCTATTTTGTGGTTGGTAGATTGCAGTGTATATAGCTACTGCGTGCTGTGTGGATTTGTCTCTAATTCTATCTTCGTGGTTGTTAAGCGTAGGTGGAACTCCAGATTTTTCCCCACACAGTTTCCATTTGTGCATACGGTTCGGTATAATAAATATATTACATTTCGGCTTTTGCACTCGAGAGGGGTGAGTTCGAGCTTTATGTTTGGTGAATGTACTGTTGGCGGTTATATGTTAACATATTTGGCACCTAAGACCTTGCAGGTTTTGTTACTTTGAGATGTGGGAGTGCCGTTTTATTAGGTGGATGTTAGCAGAGAATGTAGGTTAGGGAGCTGTCATTTTACACAAATGGTGGTTTATTATATATTGTGTGTAGTCTGGGGTTCGGTTGCGGTTGATTGAAGATCTGCTATTGGGGCTTGGGTAACTTTTTAGTGTTCTTATTGAATTCACAAATAGGGTATTGATCTCAGGACGTGTATAAGCATTTATTTCAGGTTTTATTGTTTTGTTTTGTGAAGATTGCGAAGATGAAGATGGTGAAATTTATTTAAAATATGATGTGCCCATATTACTCACGCTGTTCCTTAGAATACATATTCTATAATTCATAACCTAAAGTTTAATAGCTTGACCCAAACTATTGACACTCATGTACGCACCAATCGTTTTAAAATGTCCATAGAAGAAACAACGACACAAAAAACTACGGATTCTGCTAATCGTGAAAGTGCTCCTAATGAGGGGGAGAAATAACAGCGAAAAGAGCAAGAAACTAAACACTTACGTTTTATGCCTAAAAGTAAGAAATATTGGAAGCAAAATTCGATGAAAAATGTAGCTCAGGTGAAGGTGATATAGTGGAAGATTTTGACCTCCCCCATCCCCGAGAATATAAAAGACGCTTATAAGTAACCAACAGACAGTAATTAAATCTTAATATTACGGAATTCAAGATACCACTTGAGTGTAAATATCGGATTTGTTACATTGCACCTTCTTTGTACAATAAACATATTATAGTTAATCTGTGTCTTGACAATCATTTAATTTGAATTAATTCATACTGTGTATATTCCTCTAGGAATATATCTAAAAACAATATTTCGTGTGCATCGGGCTTTATATAAGACTATATTTTATACTACCGGCTCCTTAGTTATGACGTTGCCTAGGTAAATTAGAGAAACCAACAATTGCACCCCTAAGTGAAAATTTACTAGATATGGAATGAATCGAAGGACCCTTTTCAATCACAATGACGAGCTTTTATGTACGATATAAAACACTAGACCTACATGTTAAAATAAAATGATAGCCATTAAACCAGAAAAAATACAAGACAAATAGCGAATGAATGCGATGTCCATTTACAAAGCAATAATAATATCAATAAAACAGAGATCGCATCAACATATATGACAACTTTTGTCCTTCTATTTTGAATATGAATTCAGTTGAATTATCTCACTATCAGCGCGATAACTGGCCTAATGTTGTGAAAAAAAGATAGATGTCCTTATTTGATCAACGACGAGATTCGCTTTGATACAATATTTCCTGTTTATTAGCCACCCTACGAGGACAGAGTACAGCTCAAGGGGAAAATCCAGCTTCACAAAAAAGTCACTATGAATTTGAAAAGAAATAACGATTTTCTCGGTCTAGAAAGATTTCTTTCTTCCCTAATTGAGGACAAAAATGATATAGTGTAGTATGAGAACAGATGCTACATTTTAAAAGGCTTCCTTCAGTCTTGAAAGACTATGGATACCCACGGTAGGGTGTCTGCGCGTGAAATTTTTGTGGCAAGAGTTGCGCAATGTCCAACCACACATTTCCTGAGTCAACATTGTAGAATACCAGTGGTGAGAGGAGGTTCAGGACAACTGGAAACAATGCCGAGATAAGCGGAAAGTACATACAGCGCCTAGAATTCCCAAATGGTCACCCATCTGGTATTAGCCAGGCTCAACATTGCTTAACTTCGGTGATCTGACGGGAACCGGTGTATTAACGTGATTATGCCGTTTTACTACATTTTACTTCAAAAAGGTAAACAACGAGTTATTATTCACTTTTCCTTTTAAGAAATAGATAAAAAAGTCAGGTAAGGTTTTGAAAAGCCAGCACATTAGGATAAAGTGCATTATGGAAATGCCTGAACAGCCCTGCCAGCATTATTTAATGACCATAAGTAGAACCATTATTAAATAAAAAAGTGGGGGTGAGATGATTGCGTCTTTTTCTAGCAACTCCTTAAGCAGACAAGACGTCAACATTTTCGTTCCTTATTTTAGCTCCATTGACTGTGATAAAAGGGAACCTGTCATAACTTAATTAACCTAAACCATCGACACTTGATATATCTCTAATATAAAAACATCACTTTATGTATGTGTGAGTTCCTTTCGCTCATAGGTTCCGAAACAGCTAGGCCTTTCTTTGGCAAATTTCACATCACGCTAATTTATATTCCTGGCAGTACTCTCAGATAAGTTTTTACAGAAATTCTACCCATAAATATCGAAATTAAAAAAAAAATCCGATCTTAAAACTTGCTTTTTGCGCTTATAGATAAAAAGGATTAGTTTTTACAAGAGAATATTTTACGTTGCTCCGGCCGAGGTAGATAATGGAATTTCAGCAAATTATTTATTCTTAAAAATCAGAATTATTTTAATATAAAGATATAGCTTAGTGGTAGAGCATTCGATTACATATCGAATGATCCCATCCTCAAGCCCAGGTATATTTTAATTTTTTCGTATTAATATCTTCATTTTACGGCAAAAGGAAAGGTTACCATATAAAATTGCCGCAAATCATTTCTTTGCTTGCATATTTAAAAAGCAAACATGAATTAGAAGTGACTTTTCCAGAGCATTCATCGATAAGCCCAAATATCAGCTGTGATATTGTAAACAAGCACAGACCGGATTTTTATGATCGACATTATCATTATTATTTTTTATTGAAAGAACTTTTTTTGTGAATTAATCCACCGGGAAAATTATTCCTTACAATATATAATAATTAATAGGTGAGTGATTATATAATAATAGATACGCAATCTGCATGAGTTAAAATATCATATTTAAGCGTACTGTACGGGCTGCCATATATATATATATATATATATATTCTTTTTTCTGTCATAGCACGCATGCTATTATCTCGTTTCTCTAGTTTTCTTTGTGATTGTACCTTTCAACAAAAAAAAAAAACATCTCATAAATCAGCGATTTTGTCTACAGATCATCATAAATCCCGGCTTCAATCAATGGTCGTAAAATATTATACACGCCTTGGAAAGAGAAACGTCACAGCAATAAACTAACCTATTCTCAGACCGAGAAAGACAAGTCTGGGAGGATGAACCTCCTAGAACTGAACTGAACCATACCTCAACTCGACAGACTGTCGGACTGATTGCAGAGAACGTATCCTCGACTGATACATTCAAGGATTAAACTAATCTCTGAATACTGTGTACATCACAAGCTGTGCTAAGTTTCTGTTTAGAGTAACTTTATGTGCAGTTCTTTCATAAAATACTATTCCCCAACAAGCTGTAATAAATTACCGATTTCTGCTGATAGTCCAACACCTATTTCGATATAAACAGATGTCCTAATATGGATTTCCTTAAAGCGGATTGATGACGTCTGCTTCTGCAATGGCTGAATTCTCACGAAATGAGAATAACTCCCCGTCGACTTTTGTTTATGAAGGAGACGCTCGGACGACTGCCTTAGATAGAAGTGGGCGTCCCAGGCTTTTAATGTGATTTATGAACAAGCCAGGCAAACTGGTGAAATAAATTCAGTTCGGGATGGGAAATAGCCGAAAGAGATTATTATGGTCGATGTATTTCAGAGGAAAGATATGAAAACTCGCAATAACCGACAAAAATATATTAAAATATAAACAGAGTGACTTAGAAAATAAGATTCTCTTAATCTCACGCAGCCGCAGTTTTCAGTACGGCTCCAAAGCAAAGAAAGCATCGACCAGTGCTGAGGTGACTTGTCCCCTGTTGACTTAGGTATAGCTGATTAGTCCGGTGCACTTTATTTTTTTTTACACAGGAATCATCACTTATCAAGGCCTGGAGGCCACTCGATCATAAGGGTTAATGGGTATACATTAGTTAATGTGATTATAGCGTAGTGAACATAAGTAGTGGGAATTTTGTAAATTGAATTACTTAGGAGAACAGTTCATCAAGAATTTGTTTACGTTGAACTTGAAGACAATTAGACTGCAGTCAGCTGGAAAGCAGACAATCGGAAGAGTGTTCCACAGGCGTGCAGTTCTAAGAAAGAAGCTTGTTCATTTAGGTTTTGGCACAGATAAAGAGTGTGGGAGATTATTGATAGTGATTTTGGCTAGACGAATGTTTTTCGTGAAAGTTTGGCGAGTGGGGACCATAGATTGAAGCTCAGATGAGCACTTGACATGAAAATAACGATAAAACAGGCTCGCAACGTTTCTTCCGTAGGAAAGAGATTGCAGGGAAGAGAAAACTAGAAGGTCCATGCTTTCAGACCCCTATATACGTCCTTCGAGGGAGTAAGTTTATTGCTTGCTGTCTGAGGTGCTCTGATATAAAAATGCTAACGGGGATGTCCAGGCATTTTTTATAGGCTACAATGCTTCTCATTAAAAGGCATTGCCATTAATCTTCCCCCACCTTCTTATATTGTGCCATATCTCCCTGTGGATGGAGAGAAATAAATAAGATCCCACTTGGAATGAATGTAGACAATAATATTTCAACCGATTTTCAGTTTGAGGATTTCGTTAGTGTCCAGAGAAAAGCGATATTTGTCTGAAATATATCAACCACCAAAACAATCGGGCTCATAATTCTACGTGAACAATGCAGTAAAGATTTTGAGTTACACGTTTCTATGATGAATTTGTTTTTATTTGTTCTTCTCTGAAAATCCTTATTCAGCGCTTTCTTTGTAGTGACAACACTGGCAGCATTACATGCATTATTTGACTTGGATCGGGGGCAATCATTAACGATCATGATCAAAGAAGAATGAAAGGTAAATGTAAACTAGAGGAAAGCAGGCTTGAAATGTGTTGTTGAATAGCGGGTGTTCATATAAAAGGGACGTGATGGGGGATTCATATTGGGACAATATAATACACGAATGACGATGATGATGAGAGGGACACATTTATACAGTTCTGGGATGCTTGGGACTTCATATATATACTGAATGGAGATGTATACAAGTTCTTAACACAGAGGAGGACACATACATATTCTTGGAAACGTTACACAATGTTCATTACAAATGATTAACCCACCTTTTGGGCGTTGAAAGATGACACATAACAACAGTTACAAAAACACAATGATGATTCTGTATTCCTTGGGCCGGTCGAATGCTGATGACGTCAGGAATTCAAATTTATGATCTACATAGTTTACTGTCATTCCTTTCGCTCCAAAGGACTGACTCCAACTCAACCTAACTCAACTGCTCTCGACTCTTCAACTCCCGGCTCTGCAACTATCTCATCTGACTAACTCTAGCTCCTATATTGAGAATCCCCCTTCGTTATGACGTTAGACGTGTGTTTTCCAAATGTGGCCGATTCACGCTTTTGACAACAAAATAACTTTCAACATATAACTCTAACCTATCTTTTAACAATATATTTTTAATTTGTATTGTTCATTCTTTTTGGCGGACCTTTTTAGCATTCCGATTCCAAACAGAATGAAAAATCAATTCTTTTTACGATATAAACAAGATCTATAGACTAAATTCTAACATTCCAACCCTTAACCTTGCTTACAAGGTTCAAGTCTCGGCTTATCCTAATCTCATTTTCACTTATCTAATGTTCTCATTTACATGGAAATGAGGCATCTCTTTTCCTGTAACAGTGTCAACTTTATCTGAATTAGCGAAATCACACGACATCAGCTTTAATCAGTTCGCTATTTATTATTGCGTTTATTTTGACAATGTTGGCATATTTTAAACATGTTTTTCATACATAGACATGCGTATACTTAATGCATTTTAAATCGAAACGATTGATTATGTAATAATGAATGAGAAAGGCAACAACATAAAACCATTTTAATATCTATACATGATTTTTCTCATGCTGATTTCGTAGTAACCATTAACGTTTACTGAATCCGGATGCACCGTTTTTCTCGGTGAATTCCTGAGACTTACTATGATCATTAAACTGCATGACGGGATCATTTCTACTAGCATCTACTTATGCTGCAATTCTCCATTTTACATTTCACGGTATTCAAAATAGACAAAGAACATAAAATTGCAGCTAAATTATAAATCATTAGGATGCAAGTAAATTTCAATGTTCAGATGCTTTTCAGTGGAAATGTTTTTCATGTCTCTAATCTCACAATCGTACGCAAAAAAAGATGTATGTTTGCACTTGACCCCAAAGAAACTGAAAGAAATGATCAAGTCTCTGTGTTTATATATATATATATATATATATATATATATATATATATATATATATATATATATAAATATATATATATATATATTTGTCTTTACATAAGCAGTAGTTTGTTGCTACACAGTCATGAGCATGTTTCGGTCTACTAGTATTTACTAACTAGAGACCTCATCAGGCAACAGCCCTTATTTTCAAAAACGGAATTCTAAATGAAGAGCGAAAATTTATCCTCGGCAAAAGAAGGCTTTTTTATCATAAGTGTGAAGAACAGGGTTGAATTGGGTGCGAATTAATTTATACATTCTCGTATCTGTTTATTTACTTATTTATCGGTGACTTTATTCATTTTCGTGTTGGTGTTAGGGGTTAGAGCTTGTGGCTTGAGGGGATCTAGTTCTAAAACTAGGGCTATACAGACGTTATCTTTAACAAGCGATACGCTGCTCGTTTGTCCATGTCTGAGACCTTCAAGGGTCAATGTGTCATAAAATTCTTATATCTGAGAAAAGGTTAGGAATTTACCTGGGTCTGTTGAATGTTTTTTGAGCTTCCAGTGAGCGGTTGAAGAGAGGGAAGGGGGGTTAGAGGTGTAAAAAAGAGAAAGGAAGGGAGGTGCTAGGGAGAGATGTAATGGGGAAGAAGGAAAAGGGACTAAGAGAAGTAGAAGAGAAGGTGGTGGTATCATTTAATAGCTTTGCTTTATCTTACTTAAACAAAATCGGTTATTTTTGGACCTGCCCAATATTAATTTCTCTTTCGTCTGTTCCTTTAATGTGATTCATTAATTTGTGTATTAGCAAATTTATTAAATACTTTTTTAATGATAGTAATTGCAAAATTCAGGGTATATGTCATTTATAAACTTATAATGGTTAAATTTAGCCTTTTTTTAAATTTATTTATTTTATGCATGGTTTTACTCAGGAAAAGTATAGTTTTGGATTTCGTGAATGTTGGACCTGGGGAGGTTAGGATGTGTAGGTGTTCAACTGTCGGATATTGCATGTGGGTCGTGTTGGAGTTGAATATATTGGGGAGTAATTCGCAAGTGAGAGAGCAGATGCGATTTGTAATGTCTGCAATTTATGGAGGTTTATATATATATATATATATATATATATATATATATATATATATATATATATATATATATATATATATATATAAACTTTTGAAGAACACCGAACGTAGTGTTATAATTAATTGCTGAGTGTTTAGGGTTTTTTTTTCTCTATAGCTTATAACCATTAAAAACAAACTTTCGAAAAGAAGACCAAAATACATTTCTAAAGTATATTTCTTTTAAGCATAAATTAGATAAAAGGAATAAATAAGGGCTGGGACAGAAAAAAAACCCTATCGAAACGTCTTTCAGGCAACCATTTTCCAGATTAACGTTGGCAGCGGAGGAGAAAACATCGTTTAAAAACGTGGTCAAAAGACCATAAATTAATAGCGAGGGTAAAAAAAAAGAAAAACCATTGTATAGGAAATAGGAGAGAAAAAAAGAGAAACAATCTCAGCAAACACCAATAAGTTCTAAATTATGGGTATACGGTCCTTGCTTATATATATATATATATATATATATATATATATATATATAAACAGAGAGAGAGAGAAAGGTAGAGAGAGAGAGAGAGGTAAAACGCTATTTAAGAAAGCATTGATCATTTTTAAACATTTTATTTCTGAACTATTTGGGGTATCTTTTTGTGGAAAAGTGCAAACACACATCTTATCCATCACACACACACACACACACACACACACACACACACACACATATACACATATATATATATATAGATAGATAGATAGATAGATAGATATATATAGATATAGATATATAGATATATAGATATATGTGTGTATATATATGTATATATATATATATATATTTACCGTCAAATAATATATATATATATACATATATATATATATATATATATATATATATATATATATATATAGCTGCACTGATGAGCTGTGAAACAGCGAAACAATACTGTATGTAGATGACTCTAAGTTACAAACGAGTAGATAAATACAAGTGAATAACAAAGCTTGCACTCTTTTTTGAAGAAGGCACAATTGCTGACGTCAAATTTTCCATATAAAATGTAACAACAGTAAATAAAAATATAATAACTTCTAAAAACGTTGACAAGGACGGCACATTTTTTTCATTGGAATTGTTTGGTTAGTTTCCTTTTTAGATTGATTCTTACAGCGGAAAACCGAGAGCTATTTATTATATAGTACATAAATATGACAACAAAGAAACAAAAATATGTAATTTTTCAGAGCCAAATTTCTTAATTCTCTTTAATTGCTAAACATTTGTCAACGAAATAAAATAATATTACAAGCGAACAGCATTTGTTGTCTATAACATGTCTGTTTAAATGTATGTATGTTTGTATGTCTGGCTAAAACTTTCGATAGGGCGGCAGATTTTCACGCGATTGGTATCGCTTTGAAACTCGACTCTTCGAACGACAAATATCAAAAACTTGGCTAAAAACATTTATTCCTTCACCCTCAACTGGGTCTTTTTTTACAAGGACGGGTCGCTTATTTCGCCGGTACTTTCGAAAGTCATCCCCTCTTTTCGATTGAATAGCCTTAATTTAAAACTTCGTCACTTCTTGTAAGGCGATGGAATGGACACAACGGCGAAGACGTCAGGTTTTCTTTTTTTTTCACGTTCTTTTTCTCCTTCGGTGTATGGGTTCGAACTTACCTGCCTACTACCTTTTATTTTTTTTATTTTGCTCAACATACACCTCCAAACAGCCGGGCACCCAGGCTAGTTTAATAATAAAAACAAAGCGTTAAATTATCCAAACAAACAAAAAAAGAAACATAGTTATTAAAATATTTTTTGCACCACATTATGCAAATTAATTACGTATACATAAGCAGTATCTAAAATATATTTATCTATTTGTATCATACTAGGGGAGAGACCAGACGTATCCAGGGATTAAATATTTTTATTGTCATCGAAATCGCTGGAATCAACCATTTTACACTGAGATCGATTGATCGCCTTCTCTAGTATGCGACTCATCGCGATGCATCACGATAAAACTTCACATGCCCCCCTCCGCAGAGACTCAGTCCACAATATATTGTAATCTACATTGCAATAAAATCTACTGTAGATTTTATAAAAAATGTTTTTATATAAACTGTGTCACTCGCTTTATTGCAGATTAGTATAATATAGGTTGGTACAAAAATCTGACGGTCAACTTCAAAGGATTCATAACAATAATAAAAACTTTTAAAACTTTTAAATTAAACTTGATTAATCGAAATAAGAACAATTAGAATCGACACGAGAAACCAGTTCATTTATATCATTAGCATCGAAATCCGGAGTTTGGCATCATATCGGATCGGCGTATTAAACATTTTCCGATCATGATATTGCCGAGATGCTTGATAAAATTATAATCTGTGGGTGAAAAGTTCGGTGAATGTGACGAATAGCCCAATTCATTCATCTTTTGCAGGGTCAGTTGAGCCACATGCGGTCGAGCGTTGTCATGGAAAAGAATTGGTCCATTCATATTGACCAATTTGGGATACATACGTTGGAGCCTCTGGTGCATTTCGTCAATTTGTCGGCAGTATTTCTCCGCCGTAATCGTTTCGCCCGGATTCAAGAAACTATGATGAATGAGACCGGTCGCCGACCACCTAACACTACTCATAATCTTTTTTTGATTCAATTTAGGCTTGGGGAAGTGTTGTGGTGCTCCTTTTGCATCCAACTACTGTGCCGATCGTCGCCGGCTGTCGTAAAGGATCCACTTCTTCCACACGTCACAATCCGCTCGAGAAATGGGCCCTTTTTGTTGCGCAGAAGGAGCGTAGAAGATACCTAAAAACGACAATTTTTTTTATTATCCTTCAATTCATGCGGCACCCATTTATCCAATTTTTTCACTTTCCTGTTTGCTTTAAATCGAAGATCGACTGTTCAACAGCAACTTCTCGTGTGCTTTTGCGAGGATCTGCTTCGATTAATGTTTTCAAATGTTTGTTATACACCGCAGTCCGCCGGCCGCTACCGGCTATCGCCAGCATTGCGAAATTTCTTGAACCACCATTGTGCCACACGTTCGTTAGTGGTTCATGCGACAAAGACATCATTGATATGACGAGCTGTCTCGGCAGCTTTTTTGGTCTTGTTTGAATTGGAACAAGAAAATCGCACGGATTTGAATTTTATCCATGCTGTTGAAAAGCCTGCAAAAAATGAATGAAGAGATTGAGAGCTGTAACGAATAACACGATTCGATAGGGAGAAAAACGCGCTTCAAAATTATATATATATATATATATATATATATATATATATCATTGAATTAACTCAGAAATCATATATAAAATTAACATATGTTAGAAAACGATATTGTTTTTGCACCAACCTAGTATTCATATTTCACTGAATATACGTCACAAAAAATCATCATTAAAGGACTGCTTTAAGGATAGTTATTCCCCAAAATTTTATCTAAATTCATGCGATATTCACAAAGTTATGAAATTTTATTTTTTATCAAGGAATTTCCACTATCTCTCGCTTTATTGCAGGTCTCTTAAAATGTTTTTTAGGGCAAAAACTCAATGTCTAATTATGAAAGCTTTATTTTTTGTTATATTTTTTGTTTAGGAATAATAAACAAACAAACATGCTAAGTGCTAAGCCTCAAATAAATTAATTATTTTTCGACACATCCACCATTTTTAAAAAATGACTTTAAACAACCTTTTGTTCACCGAGGAAGTCAATTATTGGTTCTAAAAAGGAGTTATGGCCTTGGCGACATCAACTATTTTCCTCTACAGGATGCCCTGTGGAGGGAATTGCTCTCCTCTCTTATAAACCACTCTTTTCAATATGTACCAGAGATATTCAATGGGGTTACGGCTTGAAGAACACGGTGGCCAGGTCATGAGAGTTTCTCCAACGAACACATAGATTCAGGGAAGAATGCAGTCGCCCTAGCAGAATAGGATGATGAATTGCAATGCATAAAAATCACCTGAAAGTGACGTGACAATGGTAGGTCATCCAGCCATGGCGACAAATGATTATCCAAAAAGGTCGTATACGCATTGCTGGTAAACTTTACACTCTCTGGCATTTGGAATGGTCTAACCAACTTATTCCCAATGATTCCCGCCCCAAACATGATGCCGCCACCTCCTTGTTGACGATGAACTCTGTAAGATGTCTGAGTTCCGTTCGGGTTCCAAACTTTTTCCTATCCATCCAAACCGTCAGGAATAACACGGGACTCATCCGTAAATAGGACACATTGGAATTCCGTTTTCATGGAATTCTGTCACCAAGACGTTCGTTTTTTACTTATGTTGTTTGCTCAATTAAGGCCTTGTGAGATGGATGCTCTTCTTTGCCATCTCATTCAACACATTGCAAAAGGCCTGCCTGGATCTTGGAGCGATTCCAGTTCTTGCAAACATGGAACCACTGGTACTGTTTGAGTTTCGGTTGACTTTCCGAATATCACGATCTGAAAGTTTTCTCCTGGTGCATTTCTGGATTTTGTGTTGGGGTTGTTCAGGAATTAAGCCAATGTTCCTGTATCCTTTTCCAGCTCCGTGACTAAATCTTTGATGGACAATCCTTCTGCGAGTTCAGCTAATAATCCGTCAATCGCTCGTTTTCTGGCATTGTAACAGATCCGCAATAAAGCGGTCGACAATACAAATGACTTGATGTTAAATAAAATGCTATGACCTCGTGAATATTGCATGAATTTGATTAAAATATTGGGAAATAATTAAACTTACAGTAGTCCTTTGATGATAAAATGTTCTTTTTTTGTGACGTATATTGACTGAAATATTGATTGACACAGTTTATAATTGCATGAATAAAAGTTTAAAATAAAAAAAAGTCACATATCATTCTTCAATTGTACTCTAAGCAGAAGCATTCATTTCGAACACGCCATTGTCATATCAAGTAATCTACTATTGATTTTATATCCCTGGCCTTACTGCTCCTGCTTGAATTAAATGAATATTAAATTAATGACTTGATTAAAGTTTAAAATGAAAATATCAAGTGTCATGTTACAAGTGTGCTTTTAACATAAAGATTCGTTTCGAACGCGGCGCTGCCATATCAAAGAACCTACTGTTGATTATATATATATATAAGGCCTTTTGGCTCGTGTGAGAATAAAACTTCTAAAGAATTGTGATGCTAGGCTGTGTAAGGTGTCAACTTTTGCAAAAATCGCTCGTTTCTTCTTTCATCGAATGATTTCAATTATCAGTTATCGATACTTATAGAAGATACTCAGATAAAAAAAACTATCTAAAGACACTGCTGGACACATAAAGTACGTTCCTGTGAAATGTTATAAAAATCGGCCCAACCATTTTCAAGTCCATAAGGAACGAGCTCTATGGCATAAACATAAAACACACAATAAAATAGTAGATATGTGTTGCTAAATGAACACGATTTCAGTTGTTGAAATTAACCTGTTCACTTTGAAACATTGTGAAAAAAGCTGCACAATGCATGCAGCATAGACATCTGCGCACACACGCATAAATATATAGAGAGAGATGGTGTGATAGATAAGAAATGATCATTAAAAAAGAGATGATCATCGTTAACTGGATTCGATTATTTGTCTATTTATTAATAACCGCCTCAAAAAAGTTTATTATTTGACATGATATATCAATCAGCTTTTGAATCAATTAAATAACTGACGGAATATTGATTTAAATCTGGCTCTTCAGTTAATGATCGCATCTGTGTTTCCCTACGCAATTTAAATCTAAAAACTCGAAATTTGATATAGTGAGATTTAGGAAAATGTTTGTATTCGATTTTCGGCCAGAAATTTGGCTGTTAAGGAGTCAAAGTTCAATGATTTTACCTTTGAGTACTCTACCAAACTCCTCCGCCAATTTTGGGTCTAAACACTTGAAATTTTAGATATACGTTCCTTTGACATGGATCTAACTTAATAACTTGATTTGAGCCCAAAAAAATAAATGTTAAGGGATCATATTAGGGTCACAGTTTTTAAAAATTGGCCTCTGTGGTCTCTACCAAATTACTAAAGACAATTTCTGGTATAAACATTTGAAATTTTAAATAAAGGGTAATCAGAAATGGTGCAAACTTTTTAATCGGTTTGAATCGAAAATTTGAGCTAAAATATATAAATCTATGTATGTATGTTTGCATGTCTGCCTAAAACTTTCGACAGAGGCTACGGATTTTCACAAGATCAGTATCGTTTTGAAGCTCGACCCTTCAGACGACAAATACTAAAAAATTGGTTAAAAACATAAATAAACGTCAGTTCCGGTTGGGCGGTGGTCGTAACAACATAGCCGTCACGTTTTTTTCACGTTCTTTTCCGTCTTCGCGATACGCGTTCGAGCCTGCCTTCATACTACCACTTTCTTTTTGCTCAACACACACCTCCAAACACCCTGGCAACGCCGGGCACCCATACTAGTATATATATATATATATATATATATATATATATATATATATATATATATATATATATATATTACAACAAGAGTATGAAATAAGACACAAAACTATATATTGGTAGATATAGAATGGATCATGGAATACAGGCAAAATTTGGGGGATAGAAGGGACTCTTTATGCCAAGACATTTCGAAGTCTATTTCTTCTCATCAGAAGAGTAGAGAAGGTGCTAGGTAGCATGAGGGAGATGTAGCGTCTAGCGTAAGTTTCATTAGGGATGAAAAAGATTAAGAGGAATTATGGAATGTTGGGGGAAGCTTTATTGAATTCTAAATAAATAAGGAGAAGCCTATTATACATAGTATGATATATAAGAATATATATGATCTTTAACATAGTATTGAGATTAAGGAGTATATGTATTATGGTTAAATAGGGGGTGTATTGTTGCTGTGTGGCAATTTATTTTAACGGTTTGTGGGGGTGTCTATTTTCTATGAAGTGGGTAATTTTGATTAATTTTAAGGTTATGTAAGGTTGTAAAACTGAAAGGTAATATGCGGCAATATATTTATAAGTTTCTACTGTAATGATATAGGGAGTATGATCATAAGTGGGTGGTCGGAGATTAGGGTGGCAATGACTATGAGTGCGTATAACTTGATGTAAAATGTTAAGTATACATATTGATGTTAAAGTGGTGGAGTAAGGAAACCATAGCTACTTATGAGAGTGGTAAAAATATACCAAGTAATAGTAGGATAATTATAATAGTACGAAAGATAATAGTAATGACAATTATAATAATAGTAGTAATTTTAAAGCTGAAAGTAAATTAGATGTAAAATTGAATATTAAAAAATAATTTGATGTAAAATTGAATATTAAGAAACATAAAATATACTTTATAACTTACTATATATATATATATATATATATATATATATATATATATATATGAGCAAACAGTTAATAAAATATGTTAAAGACACTTTGAAATGAGTAAAAAACATATTTAATCTGAAAAGGAAACACTAGATAAATTGATAGTCCTTATGCTGCGGAGTTTCGAAGAAATACTCTCCTTCTCATCAGAGGGTAGGAATTAGCAAAATGCGGGATCGGATTTTGCATGCAGAAGTAGTTGATGAAACAACAAGTAAGTCAAACATCTTACTTGAAAACAAAATAAGTTAAGCGGAGGGAATATGCTAAAGAAAAAGGTGATTACACATAAATGGATATATATATATATATATATATATATATATATATATATATATATATATATATATATATAGATATATATATATATATACTCGTGAGCAAAAGAAAATGGGTCAAACACATTTTATATATTTTATTGCATTAAAAGCTATATTGAACAAAGAACAATTGAACAAGGAAACTTAAACGAGACTAATAACAATTACTTTAATAAATTATTAATAATTACTTTAATAAATGCTTAGGATGGAATCGTATTCCCTTTCGATTTCTTTAAAAGACCAATCCTTTAAGACATGCTCTCAGCCAAAGTGGAACACTAAATAGGAGATGCCATTCCATTCACTTTGCACAGCTTCCCACAGTTTTCCATTGTCCTCAAAAGTTCTTCGGGCCAATGCACGAGATATTCTGGATCAAATATGCTCGACTAGGTTTAAATCGGGGTTTTGACCTGGCCAAAATATCACATTCATTGAATTATCAGAAAACCATTTTTTGTGACTTTAGCAGTGTGTGCAGGAGCATTATCATGTCGAAAAATAATGTTCTGGGATATTCCCAGCTTCTGGATACTTAGTAACAGAACTGTTTTTAAATATTCGAATGTATTCCTTTTCATTGATTGACTTCTCACATCTAATAAGTTCCCCAACTTCTGCTGCAGTAAAAGTTCCCTATACCATTTTCCCTCTATTCCTCTGTTTACGTGTCGTTTTCATGCAACTTGGCGAAAATCTGTCTGCAGATCTTCGATTGAACCATTCAGGAGCATGGGGAGCATCAATAAAAGATAAAATCTTTCCTGAACAAGTATGTATCTTTCTTTCTATAACACGAGACAACTCTCAATCGTTGATGTTCTTCTTATATAAAAATGGCTTCTTTGCACACCTTTTAGAGGAAAATCCAACTTCTCCCATTCGCCTAGATATTGTATATCTAGAAAGAGAATTTTCAGCCTAAGAATTATTTGCTATGGTCAACATAAATTTTCTTTCAATCCTTCAAAATAGTTAATTTAAGCCTAGGATCGTCCTTCAAAGTGGAAGCTCTAGGGCGGCCAGATCCAGATTTCTCTTTTTCATAAGCGTTCGACTTCGAACCTTTGACCAATTCACTTCACTACAGAAAGAAATGTTTTCACATTTCCTTTTCTTAAAATATAAAAAAATCTGCTTGTAAGTCATTTTGGACTGCCTTAATCCTGCAATTTGATTTTTTATATCTCTGCCCCATTTATTTTTTGCTCATGAGTATATATATATATATATATATATATATATATATATATATATATATATATATACATATATATATATATATATATGTATATATATATATATATATATATATGTATATATGTTACATGGACATCCCCACTTATCAAGGCCAAGAGGCCACTCGAGAATAAGGGTTAAAGAGTGTACAATAGAAATTGGGCAATATAGTAATCGTTAGAAAATTTGTAAATTTATATGGAACGGCTCATCAAAAACTTGTTTACGTTCGACTTGAAGACAACCATATTGTACTCCGTTGGAAAGTAGGAAAACGAAAGACAATTCCATAGGCATGCAGTTCTTAGAAAGGAGCTTTGTTCATGGAATATATATTTAGGTTTAGGCACAGACAACGAGTGGGGGGGGGGAATTATTGATAGAATCACAGCTGGCTGTTAGGTTTTTGCTGGAATTTTTTCGAAGCTATGAAACAGTTTATACCTACAATTAACCATTCCGTCAGTTATGATACTATAGAGGACACATCCTTTTTAAACATGGAACGCAGAGGTAGATCTGATACAAATGTACGGAAGCTATCCCAGTCAGCAATAGAGTATCGATATACTGTACGATGGAGAGGAACATCGTAGGACTTATTACATTTAATTTTTATCTTGACTGATACAAAAGAGTGGTTGGAAGATCCAAGTGGAGACAGAACGGAAGCTGAACACAGTTCAGAGCAAGATGTGAGAAAAATTCTAGGAGACTTACGTACTGGCCGTCATTGTCGGGCACACGGGATTGGTTCATGAACAATCTGAGTGAGGTCGTAAGCAATGGAGAAATCATTACAGAACCTTCCCTCATCATCGGTCTTGTTTGAGTGAGTTAACCATTCCACATTGTGTACATTGAATTCTCAACAGACATGAATATTAGCTGAAGGATAAGCAGATAGGATGTGGTCAATTGTCTCAGCTGTTGTCAATTATCAGCTGTTGTGGGGGCGATAGAGAGCAAATATAAACAGTTGTTTGAGGAAGTGCAACTCGGAAGCACATATAGGGTAAGTTAGGATCTTCTATGGAGATGTCCCTATCACATGGAAAGCCATCTTTTATATAGGCACATATTCCATGCCCATGGCGATCTTTGGGGTCAGATTTGGAAGTTAAATTAGAGTAGCCTTTAATTACGAACTCATTTAGGGTAATAGCCCGTCCAATGCCAGTTTCACTTAGAAATAATATGTCTTGTTTAGTCTTCTGTAATTGAGTTTCAACCTCTGGAAAGTTTGAACGTAGACCACTATATATAAATAAATATATATATATATATATATATATATATATATATATATATATATATATATATATATATATATATCTTTGAAAATTGTGAGGCTGGGTATGGGGCAGCCAACTCAGCTGCCAACATTGACCGTTTTTTTTTAAAGCCAGCCCAGATCTCTTTTTATTATCCTCGTTGTTCCCTTAAGTGCAATTGTCTTGATCTCTTTTGCACTTGGTTCACCTGGAATATTAGTTAGGTAGGACTAAAGGTACTTCTTCATAAGTTCTGTAACACCTATACTAACTGGTGTGATTGATATACGCCTATGATTCTACTTTATTTTCATGAGATATTGATATTTTGTCTGTTTCTCCCTTTTAGCTCTGATCAGACCTCCATCATTAGGGACACACACTTCAACCAAGGTTGTTACTCTCTCTGACTTGTTCCATATAACTATGTTAGGTTTGACACCAGAATTTTCTAGCTAAGTTGCTGTAGAGATTACATAGTCTTAATGTATTGTATATAAGTCATTTCCAACTGTTCATTCAGGTTGATATTTCCAGGATTTGCTGCTACACTGGGTGTTTAATTATTCACAGATGGTTCAGTGGAGGTACTTACATACTCCCTCATGTCTCGCTGTGTAGTAGCCATCCTCCAAAAGAACCTTGCAACTTGATACCAGATGACTCACATGCATATATACGTGCATGTTTGTGACGATCATAATTGCTTTTTAATGGTCATCCTAAGAGTAGTATCGTTATTTACATCTGTTTCAAGACTATGTTTCAATTATGAGTTCATCTTCAGACCAACATTTTTGTAAATGCATGCGGAAACAAATTATCAAAAACGTTTTTTAAAATTCCATTTCCTAATGAACACAATCAAATTGTACGGTGAACACGTCTAGCCTCTCTTGCACTCTCACTCTTCAATGTTTGAATGGTTAATTCGGCGGGAGATTTAACGGCTATTCTTGTAGTACAGCTTTAGTTGTAACTTGGGTGTAGGTCTGTCGACATCATCCAGCATTACTTACCATGTTGATTTATTGAAGGGATCGCTCTCAAAATATAATATCTCTCCCTATTGAAAAACAATATGAGCTTAACATTGTTGAAATCCATTTGTCGAATTGGAATGTAATTTTACTACATTATCAACAATTGTGGAAACAAGCAACAAACAGGCTAAAGCCGCCAGAGTGGACTTACTATTTTGGCAGTTTTCGTCACCGATGTTTTTCATATATCCAGGTAAGTGTTTGTCATTATTTACTGTCCATTTCTAATGCGTCCGTCCAAAACGAATTATGCCGGTTATTTCTCACAGTCCAGAACAAGTTTATAGTGAAATACCTCTATATAAATATATTGCTCCATAACTGGCCATCACACACATGAACGGATTAGAAAAGCGCACATTACATACACGCCAGTTTATCGTCTTCTTCATAAGATTTGTGAATGACATTTTCATTTGGGTATCATCTAGCTAACAAAATTGTCATCACCTTTAGAAAATCCAACAATCCTACAATCCTACAATTAATAATTCAGCATCCCACCTCACTCGAATTCTTCTTTCTGTTAAAATAGACAGGATACATACTTACCGAATACTATAGAAAAACAAGCATATATATATATATATATATATATATATATATATATATATATATATATATATATATATATACTAGCAAAAGTACCCGTCGTTGACTGGGTTCAAAAACATCCTACAGAAAATGGACTCTGATTTATGAAAGGATGATAGGTTATGAAAAGGAAGGGTTGTAAAGAGATAGCTTCGAATTTCGAGGTATCAAAACCAAAGCGAAATATGATGAAAGTAAAAATAAAATAAATACACCCCATAATTTATTATACCGTACTTGTTCACACTGATACACTTATCACAGTATACTGCGGATCTATATTAAAAAACGTTGTTAAACTTTGTGACATATTACCATTTTATGGAGGCCAGGCGCGAACGAACACCAACTAATTTTATTATACCATATTTCTTCAAACAGAAACATAATTATCAAAGTATAATTACGCAGATGAAAAGTCTTTATTAAAGTTTATGCCTATTTCAATTTTATGGAGGCCAGCGCGAACGCAGACCCCACAATTTTATTATACCATCCGTATTTAAGTTAAAACTTACTTATCAAAGTATTATTATGTACATCTATATCAAAAACACTTGTAAACGTTTGTTTTTTATTTTTAAATTTTTTATTTACATACTTTGTGGACCAGGCGCAAACATAGACCCCACAATTCTAATGAACCACCGTTCTGCAGGATCAAACATACCCATTCTTGTGTCCCGATACATCTTCTATCATTATATGTAATCATTTTTTAAAATAGTCAACCATATAGGAGCCTATTCGTGACCAGAAAAACACACACACACACACACACACACGCACACACACACACATTCAGCTTTATATTATAGATATGTGTGTGTATTTCCTAAAGGAAAATATTTTATTATTCAAAATTTTGAAAAAAATCAATTTAATTCTAATAGATATGTTTATTAAAATCAACTTTGTACTTGGCTTGTTTTTTGAACGGCTAAATTTTAATTGTGACTATCAAGTGCTTTTAAAAACGTGGGTCTTCTCTCTCCCCCCCCTCTCTCTCTCTCTCTCTCTCTCTCTCTCTCTCTCTATATATATATATATATATATATATATATATATATATATATATATATATATATATATACACAGTGCCGGCAAAAAGATAGTCTGCAGTTGTAATTTTGTCAAAAACTGCAAATTTAAGGTAAATTTAATGTAACTGTTTAAACAACCTATACCTCATTTATTCGCTTTTTATTTGTCTATAATTGTGCCTCTTCATATTTGACTTTTAATTGAAATATTCTAGTGTTCACATCAATTTAAAACAATAACTTCAAATTGAAGAGGCAAAAAAGAAGTCCGCAACAACAAATTCGCTTAAAACCAGCTTAAATTATCGCACCTAAATCAGTTTGCAATATCCACCAACAGGCAACAAAGCCTCTCTAACCGTAATTGTTGTTGTTCCAGGCTATACAACGTAACATTTAGTCTATATGCCACGACTTTCCCTTAGTGATTGTCAGGAGCTCATTAATCTCCTCCTTTCTGGTTTATCCAATCGAAAAATCGGCCGTAGATTGCAATATGATTAGAAAACGGTACGAGAGACTGTGCAAAAGCACCCAAACACCGGCAGTGTTCCTGATGCCCCTAAATCTAGTCGTACTAGAGTTACTTCTAACAGGAAAGACAATGCTATCAAGATCCGCAGTCTAAGAAACAGATTTGAAACGACCCCCCAAATCCAACAACAGTGCAATCTTGTTAAGAAGTGCCCTCTTTCCACTGTCAAGAACAGATTAAAGAAATTTAATTTGCAAGGATATATTGCAAGACGCAAGCCAATGAGTTCTGTAAAGAACAGAAAGCGCCGTCTGGACTCCGTCAGCTGCAATGAATGAATCTTCATATTGGGCAAAAGTGCTTTTTGGCGACGAAAGCAAGTTCAATAGGCTAGGCAGTGATGGTAGGGAGTACGTCCGTCGGAGGAAAGACGAATAATTTAATCCTAGGTGCTCAATTTCATCGCTGCAAGGTGCAGTTTTGGTGTGGGGCATTATTAGTACCAAGTGTCCAGGGCCTGTAGTTCGCTTGCAAGGTCGAATTAATTCGACCAAGTACATTAATTTGTTGATTGAGCATTTTCTACCCTACTTTGGTTGGAATTTGGATGATAATCCCATCTTCATGAAGGATAATGCTCTCATTCACACGGCTGGCAAGGTCAAGAGGTTCCTGGAAGAACATGATATTCTGTGTTTGGATTGGCCTGCACAATCTTCAGACCTCAATCCTATCGAAAACGTATGGCATTACATCAAGCAACAGTTACACAATGATAAAATCTCAAATTTGGAAGAATTAAAGAAATGTGGGATGCCCTGTCCCCGGAGTATTGGTGCAGTCTAATCAAAGGTATTTCCAAAAGATTGCAGGCTGTCAAATTGCAGAAGGTCTATGCTACTAAATATTAACTAGTTTATTGTGTTTCTCTTGTATTTGTGTTGCATTAATGTCTTAAAGTTACATTTAAATAACACTTTACCCTTGTGCGGACTTTCTTTTTGCCTCCGTAATTCAAAGTTATTTTTTTAAATTGACGTGAACACTAGATTATTTCAGTTAAAAGTCAAATATAACAGGTAAAATTAATGAAAAATAAAAAGTCAATCAAATGAGGCATAGTTTGTTTTTACAGTTACATTAAATTTAGCTTGAATTTGCATTTTTTGAAAAAAATTACAAGTGCGAACTTTCTTTTTGACGTCTGTGCATATACGTGTGTTTGTGTGTGTGTGTGTGTGTGTCTGTGTGTGTGTGTGTGTCTGAAGAGAAAGAGAGGGAGGGAGGGAGGGAGAGAACACAGGAACTGGAACATGTGTCAAGGATTGTATACAAAATAGATATCCTCAATGTTTATTGGTTTCTCGTGTTTGAAAGTATAGTTTCAAGTGATTTTCTGCAGAAAATAAAACTGTTTATAAAAAGCTGTACGTCCGCTTCACAACTATCTATAGTCGTATTTCACGCGCATTTTATGGATCGTTTTGGTGAAATAATCGGATTTCAGCGGCAAAGAAAAATCACTTTTATGGCTTTATTGGAAGGCCCGAGTTTAATGGTCAACGATCAAGCGGCTAAGTACGTAGACAAAGAAAGAAAGAGAGAGAGAGAGAGAGAGAGGGGGGGGAGTTAGTGAGGGTGATAGTGTGTGGTTGAAAGAGAGCTTGGCTGCTTCGTTCATAAACCGACTTGTCGGATCTCCTGTTACTTTATAAAAGCAATGACTATTTCCAGCTAAAAATGGAACGAAGTAACACATCTATACATTTCGAGTTAATTCGTTACAAAAAGAAGTACAAATAAACGAACATTTTCGGTCTAATTTAATGCCGATTTATTAGAAATATTATTCCACATTGGGCTTTTATAGGTATATCTCTTTTT
The DNA here is from genome assembly GCF_053919585.1 of Euprymna scolopes. NCBI lineage: Eukaryota > Metazoa > Mollusca > Cephalopoda > Sepiida > Sepiolidae > Euprymna > Euprymna scolopes. The sequence goes on from NC_136485.1 coordinate 82,611,523, forward strand.
CTTCCAATATACGAATCCTCACGTCTAGTCATGATCTTTCTATTCCTTCTACATGTACTTCGATGTTGGGATCGATGAAATTTTGCAGGATTTAAAAAAAAAAATGGCGAAAACTTTGTTAAGGTAAATTAATGTAAGCTATCGATACCCCAAAATAAATTAGTTTAACTTCGTTTAATATTTACCTAAATTCCCATGGCTTCTTTGAAGGTTAGAATAAGGATTATGGGTTAGAGCGAGAGTTATGAATTAGATTTAGCGATATGAATACTTTATAGAAGGTTAGAATTAGCATTAAGTTTAGGTGTTTCGGTTTGGGTTAGAGTTAGGTTTGATAATTCTTACAATTTGCTCTGAGTTGTGTTTATCCACCGTATTGTCTCCACTGAGATTTTCTGACTACTCAGTTGTCTCAGTTAAGATAAAAACAAAATATAATAAGTCCTTACCTCTCCACCGTACAGTATACTCTATGGCTAACTGGGATAGCTTCCGTACAATTATACTAGGTATACCTCTGCGTTCCTTGTTTAAAATGAGCATGTCCTCTATACTTGATAGAATGGTTAATTATCGGTGTAGATAACTTCAGCCGTGGGTTTCTACGGAATGTGCCGCTGCTATTGCTAACAGAAATCACTTTTTCCATTGCCTTCTACGAAATAAATGTATTGAGATTAATGTAGTCTTCAGGACTGCCAGCGACCACTATAAAAGAGCAATGAAGAACGTGAGAGAGTCGTATGCTCAGTTCGTCAAGTTCAAAGAAACTGAGTAGCGGCTTGGTTCCCAATAGTTTCGGCGAATAATATACATGGTCCTGAACAGAAGCGTGTAAGCTATTTCAATCATCATTAATGGACCTGAGATAATCTCGTCAGCATCGGATAAATCGAAACTCTTTACCAAGAATTTTGCAGCTAATTCTACCCTAGGCGATCAGCGTCGCAAAACCCTCGTATTTTCTCCTGTCTGAAAATACGCTATGTGGCATACAAATATATGTGCCGTATGCTGCTAAGCTCATCAACAACCTTGATTCCAGTAAAGTAACTGGTCCAGAGGGCATTCTAATTATAGTGTTCAAAATGCTCCACACAGAACTAGCTCCCATGCTTACAAACCTGTTTAACCGTAGTCTTAAAAAGAAATGCTTCCCAACACATTGGAAATGAACACAAATTTATCTTCAAAATTCATTAACTAATCAGTTTTAATTAAAGTTTTGACATGAACTAAAAATAAAGAGTTCATTAAATTTTAGTTAACATATTTTCTTGTGTTTTATCTTATAAATAAATGGGTACTTCACGGGGAAGTGGACACTGCATAAACAGTGTATTTATTCAATGAAAGCGTTTTCTTTCACTTTCTTCATATATATCTCATACTTTATTTTTAATTCGTGCGTGTATTTATTTTTTTTATTTTTTATTTTTTTCATTTTCTGGGCTTAAATTTGATTCATACTTTTATTTCGTGCTTGTTTTTATTTTATTTCATTTTAATTTTTTTACCATTTTCCCCACTAAACATTTTTATTTTTTTATTAAATTGTTTTTCATATATATCCAAATAATGCCCCCCTCTTTTGGCCTCAAATAGTACCTGCAAGAAAGTTTTCGTGATTAAATAAATCAAAGAAAAAGTTTTGCGCATGCGCTTACAGGGAGCCATCATTAAATAAAAACACTGTTTACGCAGTGTTCATGTTCCCTGTGAAGTACGAGTAAATGTTGTAAACACCCTGCTGAAATAACGTTATTCAGTAAGCCATTCTTAACAGGGGGAGGGGCTTTCAAACTAATCCGTACTTTCACCTAACAATTTAATGAAAAAAAAATGTCATAAAAATTTAATTTAACTTGGAAATACTATCTAAAATATAGCATGGTGCGTACATTACACAAGCACCATTATTATTATTATTATTATTATTATTATTATTATTATTATTATTATTATTATTGGCTCACACGGAGCTTTCATACAGGTCAACAAACGATCGGTTTGGAGACCTGTGGTGTTCTCTGGAAGCTGAGTGACAACAAGTCTCCTCAGACGTCCAGCTCTCTCCACCTCCTTCGATAGCATTTGCAAATAAATCTGCGTCATCGCAACAGCCTCATACTATTGATTTCTCGCTAGTAGTGGCCATTGGTTTGTACTGGAATTTGAGTAGCACTAAGCCTCCCCACGATCCCAGTTCTCTTCGCGCTTGTCCAACGGAGGTCTGGCCAGCACTCTCTCCTCGGTCTTTCGATCCTCCTTGACCCTTCTCAGCTCTTCGGTATCACTTTTCTATTGGGGGGGGAGTAATGATGAGACAATGAGGGAATGCATGATGGTTGTGTAGAACTTGTTGATATGCAGCTTCGGCATTCTTCATTCCCTGTAACGCTTGTTTGTTATATTGTCTTGTGTTATTCCCACATTGTAGGGGTTTCCTTAATATTTCAGCCGTTTACTTTATCGTTAGGCGTTGTATTTTTTGCAGTTATTCCTTTGATTCTAATTTCTGACATTCTTTTTTCAAAGTTTTTCGGAATTATTCCTAGTGCTCCTACTATTATCGGTACTATTTTGATTTTCTGTATCATCCAAATCCCTTTTAACTCTCTGGCTAGCTCTATGTATTTACTTCGTTTCTCCTTTTCTTTCATACTCACTCTGTGGTCAGCTGGGACAGCAAAGTCTACGATTTGACATGATTTTTCTTTCTTGTTAATTATTACGACATCTAGTCTTCTTGCTTGGATGGGTTTGTCCGTCTGTATGTCCATGTCCCATAGAATTTTGTGGTTCTCGTTTTTGAGAGCTGTTGCGGGTTTATGCTTGTACCATTTATCTGTACGCTCTAAATGCAGCCGTTTGCACAATTCCCAGTGCACTGCCCTCCCCACTTGGTCATGCATGTTTTTCTATTCCTTTTGGGCCAGTTTGCTGCATTCACTTACTATATGGTTTATTGTTTCGTCTCTCTGTCCACAAAGTCTGCATTTGCTGTTGTTTATTATTATTATTATTATTATTATTATTATTATTGTTGTTGTTGTTGTTATTATTATTATTATTATTATTATTATTATTATTATTATTATTATTATTATTATTATTATTATTATAACAATGATAATAAAAAAAACCTGGTGTAGATGACATCGACTAGCGCCACATCAACTGGTTGTGAAGGGTCAGGAGGATGGAAAGACCAAGGTAGGAGAGTACTAATCAAATCTCCACTGAATGTGTGCAATTCAAATCCGGTACCTTTGGAGGAGGGGGACAGTTTGCCCCCCAATCCCAGGAAACACCAATGGCTGATGGCAAGGTGAAATCAATGGCAAAGGTTGCTGTGATAACGTGCAATCATCTGCACGAGTGGTCAAGAGGTGGAGAACATTGGAAATCTGAGGAGACTTGTTGTCACTGGTCTCCAGCGAATATCACAGGTTACTGCCAGTGAGCGATCACTGATGATGGCCTGTGAGACAATTTCTAGTGAGTGAAATAATGATAATAATGTCCCCTCCCAAATTTACCACCACCCTGATTTAATATCGTACATGTTAACTATATTTTCTTAGTTTTTAGCCAATATTCACATTATAGTATGATTGTCTTTTATTAGTTATGTGCACTTCATTTCCGTATTTATGTATTCAGCACAGATATGAAAGTGAAGACTATTGCGGAGTATCGGATTCCTAACCATGTTAGTGATGAAAATATGCTACACATTTTGATGAAAAACATGGGGAAAAATGAACATAGAAAAACAGAAAACCAAAACTTTAAATGTAATTTCTGTATTAAAAGTAATAGTTATTTAAATATTTCAACATATTATCTTGTGGGGAAAAGCCAGCTACCCAATCAGGGGCACTCTGGATAGGAACAAGAATAAAAATTGTCTCAGTCATGAAGGATTTCTCCTCCACACGCCGAGGACAGAAAAGGTGAATTGTAATATCAGAACAGATACTACTACACTGTGATCTTGTACCGAATGCCAAGAATTGTTTGTGTTTTATTAATTTCTTTAATTGTTTGTTCCCCAAATTCATAATTCAGTTTTATCAGGATTAGATTATATATTCCTTTAAAATTACGTAATTTTACATAGATAATATTTATATTTTATATTGAATAAAGTTCAGTTTCATTATTAATCGAATTGGGTTCCTTTCTTTTCTTTTTTAACATGTTTTAATGCTCTTTTTAAAAATGCTGTCATATAGTATCGACAGTAACAGTTCAACAGATCTTACCTACATTGCCTGAAGATATTTTTCAGTTAACAGGCCTTCCATATCTCGGTGGCCATGGTTACATTCCCGGAAAGATTGAGTAATAAATTATGCAAATATTTATTTGCATAATTAAACATCTATCTATGACTTTTTCCCTCTCTCTCTTTTTATGTGTGTGTGTGTGTGTGTGTGTGTGTGTGTGTGTGTGCTTCCCCTAAATGTTAAGTTTACAACAATAATGTGTCAATGTTAATCACAGTCTTTTTTCGAATATATATTATAAAATCTATAATGATCCGTTTAGTAGCGTTAGAGATTACTTTGTACGTGGCACATACGCACGCACACACACATATACATATATTATATATTGTAAATATAAATACATATGACGCTGCCTAATAGGACAACATCAATCATGTCTGCGTTACATATATTTCTTTTGCACATCTTGTCTGTTTACTCTCCCGTTTTTAGTCGTTTTTATTTTCCTTCTAAATTATATAGCGTTCATATTAAAGTAGCCGGTTATTTATGTTCCATGAAGATAACAAGTAGTTTCTTTATGTATGGACACGATCAAAGCGTCTTAGAACATGACGTTAAGATATTTATTAGATTGGGCTAAAACATGTCGGCATCTTTCACAAATTCATGGCCGAACCTCTAGTTACAGTTTACCATTCCCTGAAGACGAAGCGCGACTAAATATCGTTGAATATGAAGTTTTTTTTAGATGATGATCATAGCTAATTTCTTTTAGGAATTCGTGTGATCAAATCACGAGATCATGTGGAGGGTGGGGGTTGAGACTACATATGGCGATTCACATTTTATTTTTTTGGAATCCTTCATAATTTGTGTATTGATTGTTTGCGGACTGTTATCCTTACCTTCATAGTTGCTGTTTCATCACGTTTCGACCAACTATTCCTCTGGCCTTCTTCTGGCGGTTAACCGCGACGTGATAAGAATGCTGAGTCTTGAAACTGTATCCCACATAATTACTACCTTCCACTATTGTTGTTGTCTCAACATATTTGGATCAACTAATTCTCTAGTGTGCTTCGGGTAGGATTGAAACAGCTATTTTCAGACATGGTTCCCCTGAAACGGTAGAAACTAAACGCCTCTATTAAGGGCCCGGTGAATAATTGGCCGAAATGTGGTAGAACCACGAAGATAACAGTCCGCAATAATATCAATGCGCAACTGCTGGGTTAATATATAAAGTTCCTCCTATATTTATTTTATGAAGCAATCATTATGAATTTTGGTATATATATATATATATATTCTGGGAACCGATGAGTAATATGAGGACGTTATTCTGCGTTTGCAAACTCTTACCGATTAAGGGGTTCGCCTATTAAACTCACGTCTTCCACACACACACACACACACACACACACACACACACACACACACACACACACACACATATATATATATATTTATATATATATATATATATATATATATATATATATATATATATGGAAAAGTTCTGGTCTAGCTGCACTAATGCGCAAGTGAATTACAGTGGATGACTATATATATATATATATATATATATATATATATATATATATATATGTGTGTGTGTGTGTGTGTGTGTGTGTGTGTGTGTGTGTGTGTGTGTGTGTGTGGAAGACGTGAGTTTAATAGGCGCACCCCTTAATCGGTAAGAGTTTGCAAAAGCAGAATAACGTCCACATATTACTCATCGGGTTCCCAGATATATATATATATATATATATATATATATATATATATATATATATATATATCTATATACACCTATATATATATTTATATATATATGCAGTGGCGCCAAAATGTATGAAAACTTTTTGTGAATGCAAATAATTATAACTAGCAGGACTTGTTAATCGGCATTGCTTGGTGGAAGCACATACCACTCCGTGTAAAACAGTAAACTACGATTGTTGTTGGTGGCCACCCCACGCATCTCCATGTTAATAATGGTTTTCAAAATAGACCCCCAAACTTCCAATGGTAAAAACAGCTTTCGGAATAGACAACTCCAACCTCCGCAACGAATTACAGTGCAAAATGAAGGTGCGTCATATGTATTTATATTTACAATATATATCTATATATATATATATATATATATATATATATATATATATATATGTGTGTGTGTGTGTGTGTGTGTGTGTGTGAGAGAGAGAGAAAAGGGAACAGTGCATCTTGTTTTTTTGTTGTGTTAAAGCAGCTGACGAATCTCAAACGCCACATTCTTTCACAAAAAAATAATAAAATAAAACAATGACAAAAGTTATGGTTTTAATTATTTCATTTACCTAAATTAAACTAAGTTAAAAAATATCAGCGGTATAAGGAAGAATTCGTTAAGTTTTGTGATAGACGGATAGATAGATAGATAAATAGATAGATAGATAGAGAGAGAGAGAGAGAGAGAGAGTAGATTACAAACTAAATGCAAAGTAAACTGTAGCCAATCGGTTAGTTTTTAATGTTGGTTTTGTTTCAATATATGCGAGCGACCAAAAAGTAAACAATATACGTTTAATGTTGATTACATCTGTGTATATGGTGTAAAAATTTGGCGTAACATTGGCTTTCGGATGATATATTGTGTATAATCCATGAATGTTCGTTTTTTGTTGAAAGTTTAAAATCTGGCATAAGAGAATTACAGCTGGCATCAATGACAAAAGGTGGAATTTCCGAAGGAAGAAATCATTTTTTTTTATGAATTTGTGAATCGGAAGAGAAAATTATTTCTATGCGTTTATGATTCAGTTACTAAGGCTGACGGGGCAATACAAGTCTACTGTGTGTAATTCTATGCGGTTTAAAGTGGGACGGTGAGAGAAGTTATGAATTAGAGGGGAAAATAGGAACTACTAATAATATTGGCCAGACAGTGATGATTCCTCTCCTAGGATAAGTTATAGAATTTAATTATAAGGCCTAAATCTGCCTATAATGAAGTTGTAAAGTCACATAATGTAGTGATTAATAGTCTAGCCAAGATAAATGTCGGCATCTTGGTCGGAAAGGGGATTTCTGCAATCAAAATATTATATACAGGATATTAATGATGATAATGAAGTAAATAAAAATAGTAAAATGAAATAAAAGAATCAATCAATATATACATTATATAAGCAATTAGAATAGTCTACTTAAATGCAATTACTTACTTGCGCCTCAATTGGGACGAAGTTTACAGAGAAACGATTTCATATACTTGTAAAACAGTCACTCATCACAAGGACAGGCTATGGCAAAATGTTGTTGTTGTTTTTCTCAATTTGCAAAAAGTTCAGTTCCCTAAAGGGACACTCAGAGTTGAGACAAACGTTGAAGTTTCCTTAACCATTTTACTGATAGAGGAAGGAAAAAAGATACCAAATTTTGCTTCTATCCAAACTGCCAAAATAAAAAAAAAACAACAAAGAATTGGATGACTAAATTTTTTCAATCATCAGCAGTCGCCGTCCAGACGATAACACACGCACTTATTTCTTGTCAGTGATGGCTTGAGGAGGGTAAGTTGTTATAAAATGTCACTTTCATTTTAATCCCCAATTGTCAATGAAACTTTTCTTCTTTCATTTATATTTCACTCCTACCAAACCTACCGCCCTGATATCGTAAACATTAATATAGGTATTATAAATGCATGCTAATATATACACTATGCAAATGAGTGAGTACACGCCACACATAAACATGAATAAATATATATATATATATATATATATATATATATATATATATATATATATATATAAATGATTTTATTTTAGCATCTTTCTGCAAGATATTCAAAACTTCTTTAGGCTATATATTGTTTTTTTTTTAATTTGTATGACTGTGTTTCCTTTGAGTAATACATTTACCTGTCTGGTACCAAAGGTACATAAACTTTTTATGGATTTTTCTTCCTATATAATTTATATGCTTATTAACATATCTTAAATATATCTTAAAGTAATACTATACTTAATTTTGATTATTCTTGATATAATTAATTGCCAAACAAATATCACTGACTGTTTTACAGTGTTATTGTACGTCGAATCCTCGTGTTGTGTTTTCTACTAGACCTGTGCTAAGCTCAATCAGAAAAAAACCCTTCTTTTCACCATGATTATAACTTTACTGTTTATTTATTTAAATGTATTTGCAGTTCGCAATACGTTGTGTAGACGTTGCAGAGATGGGATTCCTGCGTGAAAGAACATATTCCTAGTACAATTCGTCATGCATATTCTTCACCATCAGATGTTTTGAATAATAAACACGGTTCGGCCATAAATTATGAACCCACAATACAAATCCGTTTTTTTTGTTTATATATATATATATATATATATATATATATATATATATATATATATATATATATATATATATATATATATATATATATACAATTGACCATTCGGTCATTTAAAGAGTGTATACATTTTATTGGGACACCCTATATATATATATATATATATATATATATATATATATATATATATATATATATATATATAGGGTGTCCCAATAAAATGTATACACTCTTTAAATGACCTCCAGTGAAGACCTTAATTTACCTTATATGTGCTTCCGGGTTGCACTTACTTACACCAGTGCATTTATATGTTCCCTCTATCGCCATCAGTGGAGTTAGTCTCTTTAAGAGCATATCTGAGAAAATTGACCACATCCTGTCTGCTCATCCTTCGGTTAACATCCACATTTGTGGTGACTTCAATATCCACAATGTGGAATGGCTGATCCACTCGAAAAAGACAGATGATGAGGGGAGGTTCTTTCATGATTTCGCCATTACCTATGACCTCACCCAGATTGTTCACGAACCCGGCCGTGTGCCCGATACTTCTGGTCAGTATACTAGCCTTCTATACCTTTTTCTTACAACTTCCCCTGGGCTATGTTCATTTTCCGTTCTGTTTCCTCTGGGATCTTCCGACCGTTCGGTTGTATCAGTTAAGATAAAAACTAAATGCAATAAGTCTTCAGACGTACCCCTCCACCGTACTGTATATCAGGACTGGGATAACTTTCGTACATTTATATCTGATCTACCCCTGCATTCCATGTTTAAAAGGAAGTGTCCTCCATAGTATCAGACCTGACCGAATGGTTAATTGTATGCACAGACCAAAAGCTGTTTCAGGACTACCCGCAACCACTTTAAAAGAGTAATAAAAAATGAAAGCGAGCTATATGCTCAGTCCGTTAAATCCAAAGTAGCTGAGCAGCGGCTTGGCTCCCACCAGTTTTGGCAAATAGCAAACAGGATCCTGAACAGAAACGCGCGTTCTATCCCAATCATCATCAGTGGACCTGAGGTCATCTCGTCAGCATCAGACAAGGCTAAACTACTTGCCAAAAACTTTGCAGCTAATTCTACCCTATGCGACTAAGGCCATCAACTACCAGTATTTCCTCCTATAACAGACAACACGCTATTCAACATAAAAAATATCTATGCGTGAGGTCGCCAAGATAATCAAGAACCTTGATTCCAGTAAAGCAACTGGCCCTGACGGTATTCCAATTATACTGCTGAAAAAGCTTCAAGCAGAACTTGCCCTCATACTTACAAAACTGTTTAAGCGTTACCTAAGGTAAAGGAGAAGTGCTCCCCCAACACCCTGGAAAACCTCATCACTATACCCTGTATTTAATAATTCAGGTGATAAGTTGTCTCCCTCTCAGTACAGACCAATAAGTCTCCTGTGTGTCATGAGTAAGTTGCTGGAATCCATATTAAATAGAGAAGTAGTCAATCACCTCAGCAGAAATAACCGTCTTATTGACATGCAATATGGTTTCTGTTCTGCCAGATCTACAGCAGATGTTCTAGCGGTTATATCTCATCGGATTAGTGAATCTCTTGACAAAGGCTTTCTTTCTAGGGCAGTTGCTCTTGACATATCAAAGGCCTTCGATAAGATATGGAATAAAAGCCTACTTCACAAGATTTCCGTACGGTATAACTGGAAATATTTTCTCAATCATTAAATCATTTCTCTCTTATAGGATCATAAGAGTAGTTGTTGATGGCCGGAAACCAGAGGCAATCAGTATTAATGCTGGAGTCCGTCAGAGGCCCATTCTGGACCTAACTATCTTCTGGGCCTTGATAAATGTTTACTACCTTCTAATATACATACATACATATATATATATATATATATATATATATATATATATATATATATATATATATATAGGCATTCATGAGTATAGACAACAAACTTTAAAAAAACTTGTCAAGGAACAAATATGAAGCAAAAAAATGTTACCACAGGCAAAAGTTACTTTTCTACATATTTGCGTATGTTTTTTGTGTTTTAACATATTTGAAAGCATTCATTCAGTTCGTAATACAAGTAGTGTTTCGTACTAAAGTTTAAACGAGAAAAAATGAGATAGTCACTTAATTAGTCTTGATAACCTCTATAACCTCACCGTGGAAGTTATTGAGTGGATTTCTTCCAGTATTTTTTTTCATTTACTAATTTTGAGCGATTATGCATACTCTCGACATAACTACTTTAAGATAAGTTGAAACATCAAAAACTTATCCAGGTTGGTCTAGGAGAAAGTTATCCTGCCTTCGGTAACATTTATTTGTTTCTTAACCATTTTTTTATTTGTTGTTTTTACTAATAAATGTTCATATACATTTTATTGATTATCATTTTATGTATATACATATAGGGTTATAATGGGGTATAATATTTTATGTATAATTTTTCAGCATTTACTTCAAGACGGCTCTATACGTAAATAGAGTTAGGTAGTACGTTCTAAAAATACACATGACAATTCAGCTACACAGAGGTTTATATAATAGAAAATACAACTTTGTTATATATATGTCGTGGAATGAGCTAATTTGCATATTCTTTGGAACATTCATATTAATTAATTCCCTATTAGTTTTTTTTTCGATTTTCTTATCAGATGATCGTCTTTAGTTTACTATTACGTGTAATTATATTCGTGCAGATACTCTACATTATTTATACTTGCGTAATATTTGCGTAAAAAGTTAATAATTAACACAAATCTATTGCTATATCTATGTATGAATGCGTATATATATATATATATATATATATATATATATATATAATTGTTTAAAATTTTTGGCATACCAAACTCCTCTGTCAGTTTTTGGTATACAGATATGAAACTTAATATATAAGGTATTTGTGTTTTAGCCGGAGAAAATAGGTGCAAAATTTTGAAAATTAAAAAAATGGAATTTGCCAGGTAAAGGTCGAACGACGGCATTACGAATATGCATGAGTAACCTAATAGCTACTGGTTAATGTTTTCATTGTAAGCCTTACAACAGACATGTCTTTATAGATCAGGCATTAATATCAAAGTAAATTGTAAGTTGGACGTTTTGGTTTCGATTCTCGGTGGTGGCACACGAGTCTTTCTTTCTTTTTTTTTAAATTTTTTAAATCATTACTATATATTTGGTCCAATATAATATAATAATAAATACGGAATCTGCATTATTCAAAATATCATATTTAAGTGTATTTTACGGCTGTGCAATGCCTGATATTATATATATATATATATATATATATATATATATATATATATATATATATATATATATATATATATATATATATACTAGCAAAGTACCCGTCGTTGACTGGGTTCAAAAACAGCCTACAGAAAATGGACTCTGATTTATGTATGATAGGTTATGAAAAGGAAGGGTTGTAAAGAGATAGCTTCGAATTCGGGGGTATCAAAACCAAAGCAAAATATGATGAAAGTAAAAATAAAATAGATAAACCCCATAATTTATTATACCATACCTGTTCACACTGAAACACTTATCACAATATTCTGTAGATCTATATTAAAAAAAACTTGTTAAACTTTGTGACATATTTCCATTCTATGGAGGTCAGGCGCGAACAAACACCCCATAATTTTATTATACCATATTTCTTCAAACTGAAACATAATTATCAAAGTATACTTACGCAGATAGATATGAAAAGTCTTTATTAAAGTTTGTGCCTATTTCCATTCTATGGAGGTCAGGCGCGAACCCAGACCCCACAATTTTATTATACCATCCCTATTTAAGTTAAAACATGATTATAAAAGTATTCTTATGTACATCTATATCAAAAACATTTGTAAACGTTTTTTTTTTTTTAATTTTTAAACTTTTTATTTCCATACTTTGTGGACCAGGCGCGAACGCAGACCCCACAATTTTAATGAACCACCGTTCTGCAGAATCAAACATACCCATTCCTGTGTCTCTATACATCATCTATCATTATATGTAATCAGTTTTTAAAAATAGTCGACCATATGGGAGCCTATTCGTGGCCACACACACACACACACACACACACACACACACACACGCGCGCGCGCATTCAGTTTTATATTGTATATATATTTATATATATATATGTGTGTGTGTGTGAGTGAGAGAGAGAGAAAGAGAGGGAGAGAGAGAGAGTAGCAATCTACTACTAATAATACATTACTCATGTGTTATCAAACATTATTACAAAGTAAGGGGAATCTAAAATGTTTTTATTATAGTATTATCAATGTTTATTTTAGAATACTCTATTCTGTAGCGAACTTAGTCATTTACACTAAGTTTAACCCTATGATATTTCTTACTAGATAACATAATCAACATAAGGTAGGTCCATTCGTTGAACATTTTGTTAGAAGAAATAGTAATTAATACTGGAAAATTGATCTTTAAAAAAAAAAAAAAATTAACAATAGTTTTAATAAAAAAGCAACAACAAAAAAGAACATAAAATGCTTTTGCGCAACGCTTTTAATGTTGTATATAAAAAAAAATCTGCTAGAACAAACTGATAAGGAATTTAAAAAAATAATTATATATATATTAAAAAACAACCAAAAAAGTACTCTTGTTGTGAATTCAATATATGTCTTACGATTAAACTGACGTAAAAATGTAATTCTTGTATGTAAGACATGATCTTTTAAAATTCCAAAGTAAATTGCTTTCTTCACCTTGAACTTTAATATTTAACTAATGGATGGATTGCTGATTTACGAATAAAACATAACAATTTCGATAATAATAAATAATCAAAGGGAGATAATCGATGTTTAAATAAGGGAGGTCACTCTAGAAACATGTAATTGTAAATGTGGAGTTAGTTCCCTTAGATACGTTTTTGTGTTTTTTGACGCAGTATGTTTGTTTGTTGTATTTGTTTATTTATTTAATTATTTATTGATTTATTTAAATATCGACAACAAATGATGCACTCACTGAACATAACATGAGATAGATATATTATCAATCTATATAAATATAACTGTCATTTCATACCATGTTTATCGCTAGTGTTTCATGCCTAACTATATATAAAAAAGTAAAATAAAAATCTCTTCAAATGAAAATAAACGTATCTTATTTTACTGCATTATCAAGTTTGGGTTATTTTAAAAATATTTAAAGATAATTTTTAATGCTAACAAATGAAACCGCATAAATTCTTATTTATTACGTAAAACTCCAATCAACCAAACATTTACATAAAAACTACTATATTTTATTAATTATTTTGCAGTCTATTAGAAACACACACACACACACACACACACACACACACACACACACACACACACACACACACACACACACACTCACCTGAACATAATATCTGTCTCTCTTACTCTCTCTCTCTCACACAAACACACACACGCGCGCGCACACACACACACACACACACACACACACATTTATTTAGCATGTCCTTGAATAGGTTTCATATGAAACAGTGCATAGAGTAAATAGTCGGATTATATACGGAACACATTTTGGAGACACTAAAGTGCTTGCTTAGAGTCGCAAATCAATTTTTTATATATGTCGTTTCAAGTAAAAACCATATTACGTATATAATTGTAATGTGGAAAATAGTAATATATATATAAAACATGACAAAAATTCATTGAGTAGAACAACAGTTGTGTTTTTAGTAAAAAAAAAAAATGTTTATCGTTATAGACTACAAATATCAGAAGCCTAATGGGGTAGCTGTCTTACAATTTACTATTTTGCAGAGGGAGATAACTCTCGTTTACTAAGAGATTCGTTTATTGTCTCATCTCATAATTTAGGACGCTCGATGTATCAATATTTTTTTATTAACTCAACGCATTAAAAAAAAATAGTGGTCTTTCTCTGCCCAATGATAAATTGTTAAACAGCGCCAATGGTATAATAATAATTTTGCGTTCTAAGTTATCTCGTATGTGTGAACTCTTTATCGCTTCTTTTATAACATGCAATTTTACCTAATTTTCCGTATAATTACTTTTAACTACAAATAACTTTCTACTCGATGAATTTTCGTAATTTTACGGCATGACAGTTTACTAATATGTTTTTTTGCTTAAAACGACTTATTAAAACAAATCTTAACAAGCACCGTGACTAATTTACGAAAATGTGTTCTAAATATTAATTGATCCCAGATCAGTCTAGACAAGATAAAAAATAAACAGTGAATGCCAACTTCATTATGGTAATTTCCTCCCACATTAAAACAAATCCTGCATCTGATTTTGCCCACATTTGTTTTACCTGTCGTGTTTATGAAATAACAATTTTTCTATTGAACAGTAAATCTCAACCCCTCCTCCCGTTTTTTGATCCGCACCCTTAAAATGTTTCCCTCAAACCTCGCACCCCTTTAAATTCATATTGTGTTAAAGAATAATTTTTGCTAATTTCAACACTATAATTTTTTTTGCTTTTTATCTAAACTTTTCTCACATCCTGTGAAATATCGTCTGGCACCCCAGAGAAGAACGATCACCCTAGGTTAGAATAAAGCGACAAATCACAATTCACGGCTATTCTTGAAACGGACTTGATAAAATCAGGAGCAATCCTCTTTTTCGTGACAATGTTGAAGGGGGAGATAATTGGTCTTAATTCAATAAGAATTTATTTTGGGTTTAACATTGTTTTAAGTGATTTGTTTCGTCATAACATTACGTAACAGCAAACTAACCTTTATCCTATCATTCTGGTTAAAACGCAGTACAAAAAAAAAATAACAGAAAAAAAAAAGCAAAATTTTTTTTAAAATACCCCCTCCCCCCCCCCCCAAAAAAAAAAAACAGAAGAAAAGCTATAATGATTAAACAAGTCTCGCAATAAAAACTTCGTCATAATTATTACAATTCGTCGAGTCATATTTTTTTTTTCGCGAAAAAGTAAAAAAAAAAAACAAGAAATCTAATTTACCGTGACGGTGGTTTTTACTTGTTTGAAATCTTGGTTTAATATTTTGTCGTGTTTGATTGCGTCGCCTTGTTTAGATTTTAACACTGGGTCGTACCTATTCAGCAACTTCCGACTATTTGCATAAACAGCTGGAAGATGCTGACGAAAATCGATATTATCCTCGGTCATGATCTGTACTAGTATCGATTAAACTTGCAATTACCCTTTTTAAACAAACAAAAAAAAATTTACATTTTTTCTTATTCTTTATTGCTTGTCAATTTTTTCTTATTCTTTATTGCTTGTTCGTTTTACTAAAAGCATACCTGGATACAATTTGCAATATTGTCAATAATTCTGACACACTTATCTCAAAGTATTGCATTGATTTAGACTGTCTAAACCCTCTTTAGTTCAGTAATAACCTCGAGGTTATTTTAACATACATTATCTTTGAGATAACCCGAGAAAAAATCTGAAGGTTAAATTCTGGTGAGTGGAAAGTCAAGTCAGAATCATACGTCTCATCGATGAGGTGTCTCCGGGTATTATTGTTATAAAACAAAGACAACCAACATTCATGATTAAATCTGGGTGGGCAAGTCATGTATAGACTGAAGTTCATTTATAACAAATATGTTTTGATTGCAGAAAAAACTCCGTGGATGACAGGTTTTCTGTGTTACCCTGTATAAAACTAAATACTCCATCATATACTACATCAAATTTTACGCGAACAATGTTGTCTTTCATTTTCTTACAGAGCACTGTATTTATTGGCATCATCAGATAAACAGACCGATTGAGACACAACATTTATAGTATGATATAACTGACTTTGTTTAGAAATATAATACTTAATGTAAGTGAGTTACTTTAATGGGCTTTCTAATATTAATTTATTTCAATGTTAAAAATGTAAAAATTGCAGATTCTTTGAAAAGGTCTGCAAATTCTTTGCATGAGTAGTTGCTTTGAGATGTCGGATTTTTTTTCTTATCTTCATCATCATGGCAGTAATAAGGGTGCTGCATGGAAACGTTTTAACTGGGATTACTTTATTCGCCTGATAGTCAGGAACCGAAGCTTGGATTAACCACTAAGCAGGCCGTTCTATCAGCAAGTAATAAGTACTGGAGCTGCTGTATTGCATTTGGTGAATGGACTCAGAAATATGCAACAGTTTCTGGTGGGGCTTCTCGGTGCCATATTAGTGGGTAATGTTACGGCATAACCTTTCCATGCTCTGAAAAAAAATATTTCTGTAATTGGAAGCCATCTTTAATTTCAGAAAGGATTCTGATGAGTAGCTGGATATGAAGAATTTTTAATAGGCAGCTGTTCTGTACAGGTTCTGAACTTTATAATTTTGCAAGCAAAGAAGAAAAGTACCTTCTCATGTTGACATGGAAATATTATGTTTTTTTATATGGGAGTCACCACTTATCAAGGCACGAAGGCCACTCAGGGATAAGGGTTATTGCATGTACAGTAATCAATGAGATAGTATTGTAGTAATCATTAGTATTTGGGGGTTTGATAGAGTGTCTTACTTAAGGGGCGGGTTCCTAAGGAGTTTGTTTATGATGGACTTGAAGACGTCCAAGTTATAGTCAGGTGGGAAACAGGCTAGCGGCAGAGAGTTCCACTAGCGTGCATTTCTAAGAAAGAAGCTTTGCTCATGGAATCTACGTTTGGATTTAGGCACAGATAAACAGTGTGGAACATTAATGACATTAGTTTCAGCCAGACGGATGTTTCCCGTGAAAGATTGGCGAGGCGGGACAAGGGATTGGAGCTCAGACGAGCACCTGCCATGGAAATAACGATAAAAAAAGACAGACTCGCAACGTCTCTTCTGTGGGAGAGAGGTTGCAGGGAAGAGAAAAAGGCATCCCCCACTAAACCACGAAGTCTATTTTGTACTCTGTCAAGGCAGGGTATGCTATTTTTAGCAGCTCCTGCCCAGATGTGGAAGCAGTACTCCACCCTTAGACGTAGTCGGCTTTTATACAGATAGAGAATTGCATTAGTAGTGAGATATCTTCTGGAGCGGTAAAAGGATCCCACCATTTTCCCAGCGTCTCTGGTAACAGATTTGATGTACGTCCCATTTAAGATCAGGAGTAAAGGTCAAACCCAGAAGCTTGTCAAAATATGGAGCCTCCCCAAGACGAGAGCCATCCATTTCAATTGATGCCAGATGGGGATCAGAGCGTTGATGATGTAAAGATAGAAGCTTGGTTTTGGATGCATTAAAAGTGACCAGCCACCTTTTCCCCCATTGTCCCACGCGCTCAAGATCAGAGGAGAGAGAATTAGAGAGAACTTTGTCATTTACGGCCTTTGATGTTTTGCCATAGATGGTCGTGTCATCAGCATAGATGTCCGCGATTGATTTAAGTATGTAGATCAGGAAGAGAGTTGGGCCCAGGATGGACCCCTGAGGGACTCCAGCATTAATACTGTGGGCCTCTGATTTCTGCCCATCAACCACTACTCTTATGAGCCTATCGGAGAAAAATATTTAATGATTGAGAAAACATTTCCAGTAATACCGGAGCTGGAAATCTTCTGAAGTAAGCCCTTATGCCATATCTTATCGAAGGCCTTCGATATGTCAAGAGCAATTGCCCTGGAAAGTAAATCTTTGTCAAGAGATTCACTAATCCTATGTGATATAACCGTTAGCACATCTGCTGTAGATCTTGCAGAGCGGAAACCATATTGTGTCACTAAGAAGGTTGTTTCTTTTGAGGTGGTTGACTACTTCTTTATTTAATATGGATTCCAACAACTTACTCATGACACACAGGAGACTTATTAGTCTGTACTGAGAGGGAGATGACTTTTCACCTGAATTCTTAAATACAGGGCATACTGATGAGGTTTTCCAAGGTGTTGAAAAGCACTTCCTAAGGCAACGCTTAAACAGTTTTGTAAGTATGGGGGCAAGTTCTGGTTGGAGCTTTTTCAGCACTATAACTGGAATGCCATCAGGGCCAGTTGCTTTACTGGAATCAAGGTTCTTGATTAGCTTGGCGACCTCACGCACATATATTTGTATGTTGCATAGCGCGTTGTCTGTTATAGGAGGAAATACAGGGAGTTGATAGTCATTTTCACATAGGGTAGAATTAGCTGCAAAGTTCTTAGTAAATAGTCTGGCCTTGTCTGATGCTGACGAGATGACCTCAGATCCATTGATGATAGTTGGGATAGAACGCACGCTTCTGTTCAAGATCCTGTTTGCTATTTGCCAGAACTGGTGAAAACCAAGCTGCTGCTCCGCTACTTTGGATTTACAGACTGAGCATATAGCTCTCTTGCATGTTTTATTACTCTTTTACAGTGGTTCCTGGCAGTCCTGAAAGCAGCTTTAGTCTCAGTACATCTATTACGTTGGTAGCTATGGAAAAAGTGATTTCTGTGCGCGATGACAACAGCACATTCAGGGTGCTGGAATGCTATCAATTGTTATGTAAGAATTCTTGTTTCTGATTGGTTGATAGCATAAAGTGGTTCAATTTGAGTCGTCTGTTCATATAAGCAGTAGATATGAATCTCCCAACTTTCAGGGGTTATACCCCCATTATTCATAAAAAATATTGCAACATTCTTCATCTCTTTTTCCCCTCTTTGTCCTTCTCTAACAAACTGTCGGCCACTTAAGCAAATTCTCATATTTATTCATGAAATGTCTCAAAAAGCAAAACAAGAATAAACCCAGGACTCCAAAATCCAACGGAGATCCCCACTACCAAGTCTTCTTCTCTTACATCATGTATCTGCTTTCCAGAGGTTGACATCCAATTACAGGAGATAAAACCAGACCACTTGTTCCTGTGCGAATCCGGGATTGGACAGACTCTTTCCCTAAATGACTTCACGATCAAAGGATACTCTAACTTAAATCTGATCCCCAAGATCATCGTATACATGGAATATGTGTCTACATTAGAAATGGCTTTCCATATGGAAGAGACATCTTCGGAGAAGATCGAAATTTGCCTTATATATGCTTCCGAGTAGAACTTGCACATGCGTTCATATTTGGTCTCTATCGCCCCCAGAGCGGAGTAACTATGTTTAAGAGCATGCCTCAGAAAATTGACCATACCCTGTCTGCTCAGCCTTCGACTTACATTCACATCTGTGATGACTTTAATGTTCACAATGTTGAATGGCTAGAACGCTCAAACAAAACGGATGATGAGAGGAAGTATTGTCTTGATTTTTTCTATCGCCAATGACTTAACTCAGGTTATTCACATACCCAGCCGTGTGCGCGACACTGACAGCCAGTATGCAACTCTCTTAGACATTTTTCTTATAATTTGCTCAGCATAAGACATAGCCAAACTCTTAGCCAAGAACTTTGCAGCAAATTCTACTCGATGCGATGAAGACCGCCTTCCCCACGTATTTCCTCGTATGTCTGGAAAGACACCATGCGACATACAAATATCTGTGCGTGATGTTGCCAAACTTATCAAAAGCCTCGATCTTAATAAAGCAACTGGTCCCGAGGGCATTCCAATTATAGTGCTCAAAAAATTTAAACCAGAACCAACCCCCATACTTACAATGTTGTTTAAACGTTGTCTTATAGAGAAATGCTTCCCAACACCCTGGAAAACCTCTTTAGCTAGTCCCGTATTTAATAATACAGGCGATCACGCATCTCCCTCTGAGTCATGAGTAAATAACGGGAATCTGTGTTAAACAGAGAAGTGATCAACCACCTCAACTGGAACAACCTCCTCAGTTACATGCAATATGGTTTCCGGTTGTCTATATGTACAGCTGATGTGCTAACAGTAATAGCTTACAGGATTAGTGAATCTCTCGATCCAGGCTTCATTTCTAGGTCAATTACCCTTGACATATTAAAGACATTCGATAGAATGTGGCATAAAGGCCGGCTACACAGGATTTCCAGCTACGGAATATCTGGAAATAACTTCTCAATTCTTAAATCATTCCTCTCTGATAGATTGATAAGAAGTGTGGTTGATGAGCAGAAATAAAAAAAAATCACAGTATTAATGCCGACGTCTCTCAGGATTCCATCATGGGCCCAACTCCTATCTTGATCTTTATCAATGATCTCCCAAATCATATTCTTTGACCATTCGTAGACATTTATGCAGACGACAATACCATATATGGCAACACTTCTAAGACGAGAAATAGCCAAGATTTCTCTGATTCTCTTTCCTCTAATCTTGAGCATGTGGTGCAACGGGGAGTAAGTTTGTTTGTGAATTTTAATGCATCTAAAACCAAATTCTATTATTCCATCATCAACGCTCATCAACGCTCTGACACATTAAAATGAAAGGCTCTCACTTTAAATACATCTCATGTTTAGACAAACTTCTTGGTCTGACCTTCACCTCTGATCTGAAATGTAGCACATCCATCAAGGTCGCTGGAACATTCTACCGCTCCAGTAGATATCTCATTGTTGAAGCAATTCTCTACATGCAATAGTAATAATAGCAAGTCTATAATAGCCAAATATGTTCCATGATTGAATACTGTCGCCACATCTGAGCTGATCGAAGCACCTATCCTGCGTTAACATAGTTCATAACAGACCAATCTAGTATGTGATGCCCTTTTCTCTTCTCTACAGCCTCTTTCCCACAGGAGATACTTCACTATCAATAAATTTCCTCACTCTGTATCGTTACCTAAACCTAAACATGGATTGCATGAATCAAACTTCTCCCTTAGAACTACCAGCATGTGGAACTCTGTTCCGCTGATCTGCTTTCCAGCAGACTAAAATATCATTATCTTCCAATCCAAAGTAAACAAGTTCTTGTTCAACCGTCCTCATAAATAATCTTATCATACCAAATTACTTTTACAAACGATTATTACGCAACTGTTTCAAGGAGTACAATAAAAACATTAATCCTTATCCTCGAGTGGCCTCCGGGCCTTAATAGGTAGTGACCCCTTTGTAAAAGAAAAATTGCATATAAGGACAGTGACGGCTGTGAAAAGCACTAATGAGAAAGCACACACACACACACACACACACACACACACACACACACACACATATATATATATATATATATATATATATAAACTGTCAAACTGATTTAAATTTGATTGCAGCATTTAATTTTCTGGTTTTAACTTATTATTTTAGTATGTTGATTTGAACAACGTAATTCCTCACTGAAGATTGTAAATCCAATAATGGGTTTATGTATCAGGATTACAATGACTAGGATCTATTTGGTAGCACTCTAAATAAATTCTTAGAAAAGCCACGTATTTGCTGACTCAAGGTTCAAATGCGTGCAAAAGGAAAAGCTGACATCAAGCAGCGATCATTTCAGCGCTGTGATTTCGTCAAATAACAAAAATAAACGCCACTCAATGAGAGTACGAAGATCAATATCCATTTTATTAATAATCCGCGCACGGTCAAGCATTCATGATAGAAACACAGTTGGCAGTACAGTGTACCCTAGGTCGATGGCTGACTAAGCCGTATTATCGCACCAAGATCAAACATTAGAGCTAAGTTAGCGCTTTTATTGTGTGAACAACTCTTGGGAATTCTCACTTGCCTTGCTGAATCCATTTGTTTGGTCGATGACGCAACCCAAATCAAGGACAATTAGCTTCAGTTAACGGACTTGGGATTGATAATAATACGTGGATACTAACATAATTTTGCTAAGAAATGTATTTCGAGAAATAGTGAAAAAGTTGTTTAGACTACGACCAGGATCAGTATCTGACCCAAGTATCAAGCCCCAAGTACATCGCGGCGTGAGAACAGCTTGGTAAGCGATTATACATAGTTGGCACTGGACCAATCATAAGAGAAAAAGATATGACGCAGTGACTCCGATTGGCTAGATTGGACTTAGCAGCTCCAGTCCCTTACCCTGTCAACTCATTATATAAGCTTATGCACGATCGATTTTGGAGAGTATTTTAGACGAGATAACGGATTGACAAAACCACCGGTTGGGGACGCAAAGTTGTTAGTTTTTCTGTCTCCTTGATCGTGTGTTAGCGCTAAATGGAATTTTAGTTTTTGTTAATTCCACTTCCTTCTCGTGCCAATCCCACTGTGACCAGTTGGCCGACTACAAAGCAGAAAAAAATGAACGAAAAGACAAACTTACTTATTTGTGTCTGTTGCTATTCCACCAGTATCGAGATGTGCGATATACGAGAATTATGGGCAACTGTCTTTCCTGGTGAAAGCGCTATCGGTCGACACCTTTGAACTGCAGACTCTGAAGTAATTTGACTTTAACTACCTATACATTTATTTTTACACTATCGAATTATAATAGACTTCGTAATTAGATCGTTGGCCTGTAATTATAACCTATAGTTGTAGACACTTATCATCGGCTTATTTGATGTTTTTCTTGATTGTTGTGGGGAGTAATATGCCTTCAGTCGAAGACGCTAACACAAAGTCTGATGGACGGTACGCGGGAATTAACCTAATCACAGCGTGGTGTCGTGTGCCGTTGTCTTGGACTCAGGAAGATCGATTACGTCACTCGAGAGTGAAGAAAGCTGAAGCAACCGACCAACCTTCTCCCTGTGTAGATGATCAAAGCTATCGTGTTGTGAGAGTTGTTCTGGGTGATCAGAATAACTGTTGAACTTGTTTGGGCGTTCTGTGGCAGAAAGGCCTAATACTAGGGCAGATTGCTGAAACCATCTTTCACTTGGTGATACAAGCACTAAAATTGAAATTTGTCAGATTTACTTTTGCAGCCATCTTGAATTTTCTGATGACTAACGTTCTTTTCTTTAAATGTATGTTCTGAACGTCATTTGTGCCAATTTTGGTGCGTGTATCACTAAGTAAAAGATTTGAATAAAATATTGAGATAACCTGCCCCACTATAAAATAAACTCATATACGGGTGAACCTACCCACGGTGGGGCGCGCCGTGTTATATTTGATACTGATGTGACCCTTTGGGGTATCGTCGGATTATATTATTCTCGATCAGTATGTTCTGGCGAAACTGCTCAATTCTATCATTGTAACGTTTAATTTTGGCGATTTGAACTGTGATACGCTGTTTCGGTTCACATTTGAAAACTTTTTGGTCACAATTACAGATTTGCTTTTCTCCAACACTCTGACTTTTCAGTTTGCCATTTCCGAAAGCTTGCGTTTTACTTAAATTTTTTCTAAGTTGTTTTATTTGCCAACTAAAAATTGTTGTCGCCAGAGCTCTTTTTTATGTCTTTTTCTCCTTTTTTCTATTCTGAATAGCTTTGACACAGTATTGACAGTATATGTAATAATTTTAATGCCCTAATATAAACTTATTTACCGATAAAAATGGCAAAATTAGTTCACTTTGCTAGTGAAAAATTTAAGTATTTTCCTATTGATTAATCGGATGCCCGGCGACTTTTCTAAATTGCTTCTCGTCTAATAACCTGAAAATATCAATATCTTCATTTGTCTTCCCATGTCTTACCATACGTTTAATGATTGCTCCCATGAAAAAAATGTGATTATCGTAAGTTAGAATATTTTCATTTTCAGGTTTAGTTTCTTTGTCAACCCTATCAAGTTTATTGATATATTCTCCTATAAGTCATCTTTCTCGATATCTCTTTTTATTTCTTCAATTTCAATAGTAGATACCCCTTCATTCTTTCTTATGACTCAGGTTTGTCTTCCAATTTTTGCTCCGTCAATTGAAAGATGTGCAGGTTATTCCATCGTTGATGCATTCGTTGTCTATCTCACCCATTAGATATATCAAATTTCATCAGAATTTAAGGCCTTAGTCCAATTTGATTTTAGCGATAGTGTTTCGCGGGTTTTTTTTTTCTGGATGTTGACCTGTGAAATTTTGTTTTATTTCGTGTCGGCCATTGGAGCTGCACTTGGTGTTCTGGACCCACTTACTTACTTTTTTTATTTTTATAGTTTTGAAATTTTAAATTGAAATAATACAAGGAATGATTTGTGTAGTGGTTTTCTTGCCTTGTATTTTTATGGAGATACCATCTAAGAATGATCTCTCAAGCTAAAGACTAAATTGCCTTGAAAAACTGTTAAACACCGCTAGATGTCAATGTGATATCTAAAACTTATAGATGTTATCTCTAATATAGTCTATTGGAGACGTTCTATCATCTATTTCGTTTGACTCATGGCGGCAGTTATACCATTATTATCAACGTTACTACGATTAATCCATAGTATTCTTTATTTTGTTTTTGCTCTTTTTATCCTGGTTTTGATTTTTTTTTTTATTTCTCAGTTTCATTTCCTGTTTCCATCGTACTCGTCCGATGTTAAGACATTTTTTAGTTATGGTTTTCTTTTATCTCCATATCGCACCCATTTGAATCAAACAGTAATATTATCATTATTATAATAACAATAATAATAGCAACAACAATAATATTTGTAGTATTATATTAAAAGGCCGGGACAAAGCCAATTTACCCGGTCAGTTATTATTAGAAAAAAATACAACAATTAGATTTTGG
This sequence comes from Euprymna scolopes, assembly GCF_053919585.1. Taxonomy (NCBI): domain Eukaryota; kingdom Metazoa; phylum Mollusca; class Cephalopoda; order Sepiida; family Sepiolidae; genus Euprymna; species Euprymna scolopes. The sequence goes on from NC_136485.1 coordinate 82,636,609, forward strand.
AAAATGTGAATTTACATCTTGGAATGTTAAGTCTGGAATTAAATTCTGAAATGAAATAAACAAAGTCGATTTCGAAATATTCGGATTAGTTGCGCAATTTGGGTAAAAGTAAATAGGGTTTGGCTTACGTGAGTGATGTTCTTTGACACGTGATTGGGGTTTTACTGACGTAATAGTTAATTAGTAAGTAGAGATCAAGCTAATGAGTTGGAAAGAAACGCGTTAGCAAGCGGGTGTGTGGACGATCCAGTTGGAAGTAGAACGGGAGAAGTACGGAAAATGTAGAAAGAGACTCATCGTGCCAAATTCTAAAAAGGGAATCCATAAGACGAATAAAAACAGTGTAAAATAAAACTCGTAATGGTGTTCTTTCGGTGTTTGGACAAGCAGACATATTGTTATCAGTTTAATTGTAAGAAACTCTATATATAAAATGTATTTTTGTCACATTTATTAACTCCGTCTATCTGTGAACATAATGAATATTTTATATACATGCAGGACATAATGAATATATCTATACCCTGTATACAGGCAGTCATTAGATATCAAAGACAATGTTATATACACCATTAGACGATAAACGAGCACAAGTAATAAATATTGACCCATGTAATATATATTGACACATGTAAGAGATACAGACACGTACGTATACAAGTCACACGTATATGTAGACATAGACGCTGGCTATCCAACATATTTTTTTATTTTTAAATATTTTTTTAAATCTGGATTAGCTATTTCTTTTTACAGTTATGGTACTCATTATTCAACCAGTTGAAAATTAAGAAGAAAGTTCAGTTTAACATTGTTGTCACTTTCACGCTTGAAGTAAAGTTTGATTTAGCGGAAAAATGTTTCCAGCTACCTTGCAAAGTTCGAAACGAACTAGTCTAGATTCAGCGGAGGTGTTAGGCAAGTCGCTATAACTAAGTTTCAAGATGAAAGTACTCGTAAAATTATTCATACAGTTTGGAGTATCGATCCGCACATGGCGCTATATTTTCTTTTTAATTTATGATAAGAAAATCAGTTCGTACTGTGATTTCCACTATTTTTAGTTTTGTGCTTTTAGTTCCATAATTTTGACATCATGTTACTGTATTGTTTCGCGTGCTACACATGGGTGGCTTGGATCGAAGAATATAGAAAGAGAAGTCGCGTCAACTTTATTCATTAGAGTATATCATCTTGTTATTATTATTAACTCACTAGAAGCAGTCACACAAGCCATCATCAAATGTTGCTCTTTGTAAACAACTTATGGTGTTCCCTGGAGTCTGGGTGACAACAAATCTTTCCAGATTTCCAGTACTCTCTACCTCTTTCGATAACCTTTGTAAAGGAATTGGCATTATCGCAACAACCGCTTACCATTGATTTCTCGTTGGCGGCGACCATTGGTATTCATAGGAATGTTTGTGCTAATAAGCCTCCGTACGGTCCCAGTTCTCTTAGCTCTCATCTAGCGGAGGTCTGCCTAGTGTTTCTCTCCTCGGTCTTTCCATTCTCCTTGACCCTCATTATTTGCTGTGGTACCTGGTTATAGTGACACTCATAGAAAAAAGGGAAGGCGCTACTTTTCAATTCTACAGTTTCAGTTTTCATGATTTCATGTGATGTTCCTTTGTGTTTTATATCTGTAGCCGTTTTTGCGTCCAGTTCCATGTAGTTTATGTGTGGTATTAGTCAGGGTTTTCTTTAATATTTATGCAGTTTCCATTATTGAAATTTGTTGTATCTCCTCTGCCTCCCTCTGATTACAATCTCCCCCTTCTTTTTGCAAAGTTTTTCGGTATCGTTCCTAGCGTTCCTACTATTAGTAATGTTATCTTTACTTTCTTCATTTTTCAGATCCGTTTGAGATCTCTGGCAAGTTCTGTGTATTTGCTCCGCTTTTCAGTCCTTTTGACTTGTGGTCTGCTGAAACGGCAAAATCTACAATCTGGCAGGACTTTTCCTTCTGAACTATTATGACATCCACTCTTCTTGCTTGGATGAGTTTATCCGTTTGTATATCCATGCCCCATAGGATTTTGTGGCTTTCATTTCAAGAGTACTTTTGCCGGTTTGTGTTTGTACCAATTGTCTGTATGTTCTAGATGCAACTGCTTGCATAATTGTCAATGTACTGCTTTCTCCACCTGATCGTGTCTATTTTTATATTCTTTTTATGCTAGTTTGCTGCATTCACTTATGTGATTTATTGTTTCATCTCTTAATCCACAGAGTCTTAATTTACTGTTTTCTTGTCGATATTTGCTTTGGTCTAGGTTGGTACTAATTGCGTTATCTTCTACAACTGTTATTAGTAATTCAATTTCCCTGTTAAGGGTTCTTTTTGTTGCCATTTCCAAGTGTTTTCGTTAGTCTCTTGTTTGTTTCTTTCGTGTCTCTTGCTGCAGTAATTATTCTTTCGGTGTTCTTGCATTATGCATTTTCCTGATCCTTTTTTGTGTTTTTACGCAGTCTTCTATACAGACCAGCTCTCTTCCCCCGTTTTACCTTTTTCACATATAATCGGCCAGTATTATCCCTCGGGTGAAGTGAATTGTGCATAGTTAATAGTTTCCTGGTCTTCTGGTCGAGAGTCCTTAGTTCTTCTTTGGTCCAGCTTATAAACGATCCAGGGTATCTTATTAGTGACACTTTCCATGTGTTTATTCCTTTAATTAGGTTTCAGCTATTTGGTTTGGTTTCGAGGAGTTTTCTAGTTATTCGTAGGTATTCGTTTCCTATTATTATTATTATTATTATTATTATTATTATTATTATTAATCAGAAACATCGTTTATAAAATGACAAAAGGATAACATAAAGGAAGCCAGAGTTATGAGGCTGCCATGGTCCTCTTTCTTCTTTCCTCTTTCGAATGTGCAGGACATTTCGTACAATTATAAGCTGATTAGCTATCCCTACTGTCAGTTTCTGACTAATCAATAGATGAAAGAAGAAACGACATATACACACTTATATCTCATTACAAACCCACCCATGCAAAATTAAAAATAACTACCTGGCAAATATATCCGGTGAACCAAGTGCAAGAGAGATTTAAATAATACACTTAAAAAGACGGCCAGAATTTATTTTTCTCAGTTGTAATTTCTGAGTTATCGGGTGAATGTTTGGCATCCGATAGAATGCTCTATCTCCAGCTTGAACACACTGATAATAAAATTCAAAACAAGAGAAGTATATATATATATATATATATATATATATATATATATATGTATGTATATGAAAAATAATTATAGAATGCTCAAGTATGTTCGAAATAGAAAAATATATATGTATATATTATATTTTTGTCAGTCTGTCTGTCTGTTCCACTTCTTATCAGAAATTACTGAGCTGATTTGACTAAAATTTTGTATGTACTTCTGCTATAATAATTTGCAGCGAAATAAGTATTGTACTATTCATTCGATGAAGAGTTAGAGATAAATTAGAGATTAGTCAATACAGAACTACATTTACTTCAAATGTTTTCTCGTGAACAAATAATCCGATGTATCAAAAATTTGTATGGATCTCTGCTATTACAAGCTGTGTCGAACTAGTATCCGTTCAATAATCAATTTAGCATAAAACTCTCATTCTAAGTCAACAGGCTATAACTTTTGCTCGTTTAATAACAACAAAAAGTCTTATATATAATACTAAATAACGATTGTTATATTTTCAATTATTGATGAGTACATAAATCCTTGTATACCCACTGTGAGCATCGGTTCTAATCGTATGTTCACAAAACAATTGGAGGCTGGTGTTTGTTTAATTAAACTAATAATAATTATAAACTATGACAAATTAAATAGAAAACATCAAAACGACAGTCAATTTCTGTACACGTGAGAGAAGGAGATAAGGAGAGAAAGAAAGATACACAGACAAACAGACCGATAGACGGTGTTCATTTAGTTACATTGCACGTACCCGCCCAACTCTCGGTAAGGCTTCTCGGAGAATGTCCACTTGTGTTTGCTTGCATAAGTTGTCACCCCCACCTCCAAATTAGAATATTCCGACCTCGAAAGCATGTTATTTCATTGAATTTTACGTATAGATAACCCATGACATTTAGGGTATTACTTAAAAGTTTTCTCCCAACCATGTTCTTCCGCTACGTAACAACGCGAGTCTTGTTTTAATAAAATAGTCCTGTTGAATAAATTTATCTTCATGAAACGATAATTTTCGTTTAGTGAAGAATTCTGAAAACAGAAAAGAGCTAAAGGAAAATAAAGGAAAACACGTTTATGCTCGTATAAGAGTTCCTAATTTACGTATATGTAAAGCTATTTTAGGACAGACTTCAATTCACTCCAAATAAGATTCACGTTTATTTGTTTTAGGGAACTACCACTATAAGTTGTCTTTAATCTTTTTCCAGTTCGGCCAAAATAAGAGGTCTATAAGCTGAAAACACCATTGCTTTCTTCTTTGAAGCAGAGCGACTTTCTAACTGTTTATGATAGTCAGCGTAACCGAGAAACTTAAAACGTGAATAGAGATTCAAGACAAATGCATAAGATAGAGTTCAATCATTCCAACATGGGATATATTCATTTTGTTTCTTATTGAATGAACCAGGTGAACTTTTTAACTGTTTCTAACATAGAGTCAACGTAACTGGGAAACTTATATAAAATATAAATGCAGGTACATGACGATTTGTCCAACATGGGATACATACTTTTTTCTTATGGAATTAACAACAAAAGCTTTTTTAAAAATCTCTTTCCAGTCTGACTCAAATAAAATGTTTTTTGTTATATAGCAATGCAGTTCTCTATTTTTTTTAACGTAGCAAACACTCTATCTAACCGTTTCTTACATTTAGTCCGAGTGGTCGATATTTACTTATCATGATCCCTGATACAACATCGACTTCAAACACACCTATTGCAACCGACTATTATCAGCTTCCAATTGCTAAGGTCTCTTAGAGACCTCTTTCTGGAACTTCTATGTTTCGGGAAACCCTATTGGAAAAGACATTGAATCAGAAGTACATCAATTGCCGCATCTATGTGCTAAATAACATGTAACTTGAGCTTATCTTGCTTTCCGGTAGCTTGTATTGAGTTTCTTTATTTACCTTATATAATAACTTCGAAGCTTTGTTCAATGAAGTATTCTGAAAGCTAAAGGCATGTAATAGAAAAAAAGACAACACATTCATATTTGTATAAGCTCAGCAGGTTTACAAAGAAGCAGGAATTTATTTCAGTTATTCGTAAATTCACAATTTACAAATGTTTTTTTTTCTTCTACTATGTATACAACTTAATCATTATTTTGTATCCATCACACATTATCATATTGGGTAATAGTTGCTAAGAAATGTAGATAAAACGTGATTAAAGTGTCATGTAAAATGTATATGTTAGTCTATATCAAGATAGACTTTAATCCTTTTAATATAAGATGCATATGATAAATCTATGGTAGTAATATTATCAGCTTCGAAAAGATTTTTTTTTAATTAAAATAAATTATGTTTTGCAATTCTGAATTTTTGAGATGAGATGTGAATGTTTGTGTTATGTTGATTCATGGGATAATTATTCCCGTCTTGGGTGTTATTAGTACAACGTTTCGGTCGCTGCAACCTGCGACCTTCTTCGCGCATTGAAAACATACTTCTTTTACTACTATGAAAAAAGAGGGGTGGCTCTGCATAACAAGAATTCGAACCGTTTGGTTGAGGGTGGATCCTTAGATCATAAAGAAGGTTCAACCATCAGGGGTTACTAAAATTTTTGTTTTCCTTTTTTCTTAGAGCTACCCCACCTTACATCGTGTATTTAAAAACATATGCATGGGTATCGATCTTCTGTTTCGTAAAACACTTTTTTACTAATATTAACAATTAGTATAGATATCCCGAAAAATTGAGTCATAGGAAAACCTTTAAAAAATATCTTAGTGAACCCTGATGATTGAACCGTCTTTATAATCTACGGACCTACGAACCGTCTACATAATCTACGGGCCTACAAACTGTTCGAATTCTTGTAATGCAGAGCCAACCCTCTTTTTTCTTAGTAGGAAAAGAAAGATTTCAATACCGAAAGAAGGTCGCAGGTTGCAGCAACCGAAACGTTGTGCTAATAACATCCAAGATGATAATAATAGTCCGATTAACCCACATAACACAAGCTTAAATTATGTTTTGTTTTGCATTTTAAGTACATCTAAAAGAACAGATATTTTTATAAGGATAACTCTTTTTCTAGTTGACATTTAAGAGTGTCTTCATTGTATCCCATCACTATATTATGCGCAAAATATAAGCTTTTCATATTGAATGACCGTCCGATGTTTCTATGTTAATATGCATGGACATATTAACTGAACATGCTGGATCTAGAAAAGTAAATATTGACCACGAATCCTATTTTAACAGTATCAGTACTTCCAGTTCCATACATGCAAAAATAATGAACTGGCGTTGCGGACGATCATATATTTGAAAATGGTCAAGCATTATTGCTCCAGGTAGTAAACTATTCTGAATTACATGCATGTTTGGCGATTCCCACATACAATACATACACAATAAACCTTAAAAACATATTTTAGCATCAATGATTCAACAAGAAGGATATTTGTTTTTTAATTTATTTTCAAATAATAATAAGATTTAAATATCAAAAGTGAAAAGGTTCACAATAACACCTATTCAATAACTTCTTAGAATTATAGTTTCACAATTACTTAGTAGCTTTGTAATGAAAACTTTTCTTAAGCAACTTGTGATTTCAAAATGTCTGAGCACGATAGTGCTCAGCAAAGTATTCCAAGAAGAGAAACCAGTAATGTCATTGAAGAAAAATGTTTTACAGTTCAGCGCTTTACAGCAGGAAAAAGTTTAATATTTGAAAGCATGAAGTTGACGAGATTGGTCTGAGGAAAGAAACAGGGGGAGATAACCCGTGATATTTACAATTTCTCCCTTTTATCTCGTCAGATAAAAAATACATAGAAAATGATTATAAACAGCTCGTAAAAACATGAGATTCCATTTCCTTTTCAATCGCTTACACTCATATATACTCTCTTTTCTTATATATTTTTCTAGCTTCCATCATCTCGCTTACTCTTTAGTTAAATTTCCCTTTCTCTCCACCTCTTTTATTTGATTTTTACAAACCGGTCCCCTCACTAATATTTTTTGCTGTTTGCTACACGATTACGCTTTTTTTTTACTTAATTAACATTAATGTTAATAATATTCTATTTTCCCCTTATTTACTCTATATGATCCTGTTAATAAAGGGTGTAATTGTACATTTGTTAGGAAATTTAGTTATAATTTCAGTTCTTAAATTTAAACATTGGTCTGTATCATCATATATATATACACACACATATATGCATGCATATATATACACACATATATACACACACATATATATACACATATATACACATATATGTATATATACACTATATATATTCACGCATATATATATAACATATGTAATATTTATTTCATGGCATGCTCGATATTTTCAATCGTGCTTCCTAATATTAAACATTAACAAATATATTATGTACATACATAAACGAAAAGTGTCCATAATCTATTTTAAGCACACATGAGTTCCAAACTATTGATTATATTGAAAATTTTGTATCTTACCGAGTTGTATTAGATTAGGTTAAGTAAATTAAAATTTCTAATAATTGATTTAAATTTTTTCTGTCATATTCCCCTATACAAGGTTGATTAAAATATTTTATCTAAATATGAGAAATTCGATGTTTTTGACTTATTATAATATAACTACAATTGTAACCAATGCATTTCACGTTTGTTTAAATATAAAACAAATTATTTTTCTTGTTATTTCAAAAATAGAAAATCAACACAAGAATTTGCAGCAATTCAACGATTTTCCTGATAATTCTATCCAAAACTTTGCAAATTTGCAACATATATATATATATATATACATATATATATATATATATATGAAATTGTGCAATATATACATATATATACATATACATATGCATTTTGCAATATATATATAAATATATGCAATTATGCAATATGTATATATATTCATATATGCAATTTTGCAATACATATATATATATATGCAATTTTGCAATATATATATATATATATGCAATTTTGCAATATATATATATATATGTATATACATATATATATTAGTTTTGTGTAAAAATGCCGTGTTTTGACATGAAGTTGAACGTCAAAAATTGAAATTACTTTTACACCAACATTATATAAATATGCTTTCGTCAATACATTTAAATGATCACAGTTCGTGCAATGCTGGAAAAACAATTTGATTTTTTATGTAAGCAGGTACACACACACACAAATATATATATATATATATATATATATATATATATATATATATATATATATAAAACAATTGTAACGGTAGAAGTCCTGTTACAAAAATATTAAAGGGAACAGAATATCAATAATTGATTTGCTTTTTGTTTGTTTTTTGTTTTTTTAAATAATCGCCTTGTAAAAATGATTCCAATTATGTTTTTATCAAACAAATTTTCAACAATCTCGGTATTTTGTTTATTTTTGCGTTTGTCCCTTTTCTTTTGTTTGGGGGATTTTTTCAATCTAACTCCTCTGAACGACGACATCACGTTCACTCTGTCTTAAACTTTCACTTCAACACTTGTTCAGGTCAACAGTTCATCCATCAAGTTGTGACACTTCCAAAAAAAAAAGATTCTACATCAGAGTATTTTACGCCTGTTCTTTTTCGATCTGTTTATTCGACCTGCAATAAAAACCAAATAACACATTTTATGCTACAATTAAATATAATCATGAGAAACTCTTAAGACATTTGAATTTAGACAAAGATATGCACCGACACACACACACACACACACACACACACACACACATATAGTGTCGGCAAAAAGAAAGTCCGCACTTGTAATTAAAAAAAAAACTGAACATTTAAGCTAAATTTTGTTTGAACAAACAATATCCCATTTGATTGACCTTTTATTCCTCTATAATTATACCTGTTCATATTTAACTTTTAATTGAAATATTCTAGTGTTTACGTCAATAAAAAATAACTTCAAATTGAGGAGGAAAAAAGAAAGCCCTCAGCAACAAATTCATTTAAAACTAGCTTAAATTATCATTAGCATCTCTAATCGTAATTGTTTTATCCAATCAAGAAATCGCCCGCAGCTTGAAATGTGATGAGAAAACGGTACGAAAGACTGTGCAGTAGCACCAAAAACACCGGCAGTATTAGTGATGCCCCTAAATCTGGTCGTACTAGAGTTACTTCTGACAGGAATGACAATGCTATCAAGATCCGCAGCCTAAGAAACAGATTTGAAACGTTTCCTTAAATCTAACAACAGTGCAATATTGTTAAAAAGTGCTCTATTTCTACTGTCAAGAATAGATTAATGGAATTTAATTTGCGAGGATATTTTACAAGATGCAAGTCAATGATTTCTCTAAAGAACAAAAAGCGTCGTCTGTATTTCGCCAGATGCAATGAAAATCATGACTCTTCATATTGGTCAAAAGTGCTTTTTAGTGACGAAAGCAAGTTCAATGGGCTAGGCAGTGATGGTAGGCAGTACGTCCGTCGAAGGAAAGGGGAAGAATTTAATCCTAGGTGCGAAGATTCCACGCTGGAAGGTGGTGGAGGTTCAGTTTTGGTGTGGGGCATTATTAATACGAATGGTACAGGGCCTATAGTTCGCTTCCAAGGTCGAATTAATTCGACCAAGTGCATTAATATGTTGACTGAACATCTTCTACCCTACTTTGGTAAGAATTTGAATGATATTCCCATTTACACAGCTGGCAATATGAAGAGGTTCCTGGAAGAGCATGATATTCCGTGTTTGGATTGGCCTGCACAACCTCCAGACCTCAATCCTATCGAAAACGTATGGCATTACATCAAGCAACAGCTACGCAATGATAAAATCTCAAATTTGGAAGAAATTTGGACAAAAATTAAAGAGAAGTGGGATGCTTTTCCTCCGAGTATTGCTGCAGTCTAATTCAAGGAATTCCCAAAACATTGCAGGCTATAAAATTGCAGAAGGGCTATGCTACTAAATATTAACTTTGTATTCCTGTTGTAGTTGTGTTGCATTAATGTCCTAAAGTTATGTTTAAATAACAATTTTCCATTGTGCGGACTTTCTTTTTACCTCCTCAATTTGAAGTTATTTCTTTAAGTTGAAGTGAACAATAAAATATTTAAATTAAAAGTCAAATATGAACAAATAAAATTATAGAAGAATAAAAGGCGAATCAAATGACGTATAGTTTGTTTAAACAGTTATATTAAATTTGACTTAAATTTGCGGTTTTTGAAAAAAAAATACAAGTCCGGACTTTCTTTTTGCCTATATATATATATATATATATGTATATATATATATATATATATATATATATATATATATATAGACACATGTACATTTATTTGTACATATATATTATACCAAAATTTTTAAATTTTTGCATAAAAAGAGAAAATATTTACATAAAAAAATACATATATACCTATAAAGTTGAACTTATTTCTCAGTCTGACATTCGTATTAAAAACATACTTTTTTAATTTAAAAATTGTTAAAATAAAATTCTTAATATACTCAGTCATGGATATGCTAGCGACTATATGAAGATTAACTAATTTGCATATTCCTTTAAAAAAAGAGGGTTTTTTCACGATTACACTGAATTCTATTTATCATTCTCTATACTTGTGGAGAATTGAGATGAAAACGTTCAAGCACACGAATATATATATATATATATATATATATATATATATATATATATATATATATATATATGTTCCCTTGTGGATGTGCGTGCGAGAAGTCTCCACGAGAATTCACTCTGAGTAGTTGGAGTACAGATTTAAAATGTAATATTTCTCGATTTGCATTTAAGCCGGCAAAATGCTAATAGTTTCAAATTTATAACAATCAGTTTATCTTAACTAGAATAAAAAAATACTGTTGTGTTTTGCACATGCGCAAAATTAAACATTCATAGCTCAAAATCACTTAATCAAAAAATTGTCTGTATCAACCTTTCTGTAGCGCAGATTTGATAAGTAATGAATACGTTCTGCTTTCGATTCTAACGGGTTTTACTTATGTGATGTATTTTATAACTTTTGGAAACATTACAATTAATAGGATAATAATCAACAGAGAATTAGCTCTATAATAATAAAGAAGAGAGTTGCATGAATGAAAATATCATATTATGTGTATTTTACGACTGGGCAACTCCGGATGGCCTACTAGTTTATTTATCTCTCTGTACTAGATATACATCGTTTTATTATTTTATTGCATTATTATTATTATTATTATTATTATTATTATTATTATTATTATTATTATTATTATTATTATTATTATTATTATTATTATTATTATCATCATCATCAGTATTATTATTATTATTATTATTATCATTATCATCATCAGTATTATTATTATCATCATCATCAGTATTATTATTATTATTATTATTATTATATTATTATTATTATTATTATTATTATTGTTGTTATTTTATGATGTTCCGTTTTGATTGGGAACACAAGCAACTGCAATATTAATGTATTATGTAGAGGACTTTAAATATATACGTAGTCTATATTTATAAAGTTCTATCATGTATTGAACCTTTTTAAATAAAGAACTATACCTCATTTCATCATTACAGTTGCACACGCATATGTATAAGAAATTACCTGTAACGTTTCATAAAATTCAATGAAAATTTACAAAGAATTACTCCCTGAATAATAATGCCAATTCGAATTACAAATAAAAACCTAATATAGAAAAATCTACAACATAAATTTTTACACTCATCATATGCTGTAGCGAAATTTTCCAAGTTCTATTACAAAATTAAAAGTAGATCGAAATAATACAAAACCATTCACCATTTCTGTTGATCTCAGATGTTAGTTGAAATATCCAATGAAACTTACGCTGGCATCGGTAACAACATGAATCCTTGTTTCGTTCTAACGACGAACACTTAAATCGGGAACACTCCGTCCATGTGCATTTTGGAAGTCCATTCTGTAATAAAGAACACATGTTTGAAAATTTAAAACATATATTTGAAATATAAAACATTTAAAATATAAAACATTTAAAATATAAAACATTTAAAATATAAAACATTTAAAATATAAAACATTTAAAATATAAAACATTTAAAATATAAAACATTTAAAATATAAAACATTTAAAATATAAAACATTTAAAATATAAAACATTTAAAATATAAAACATTTAAAAAAAATAAAACGTACAGAAATTAAACGTATTGTTACTACTTTTCAAGTTCACTATTGAAATTTACAAAAGATTTTACTTACATAATTTCGGCGCTGATTTATGCAATATTTAATATTAATTGATTAAATTTAGGTAGAAAAATAATCAAGAAGTTAATAACCTCCTTCTCGTCCTCCTCCTTTTCCTCCTCTTACGAGATAAACATGACTATTACTGACACAAATTATTTTAAAAGGGAATACAATGTAGAAATTATTACACACACACACACACACACACACACACATATATATATATATATATATATATATATATATATATATATATATATTGGTTTATTTACTCGTTCATAACTGGTTTTCGTTAAAAATAATTCACATAAGTCAAAAGCAGTTTTATTACAGTAAATACTTGTTGCGATTAATGTTATTGTGATCGCCATCTTGACTATAGATAGGAAGTAAGGTATGTAACCAGACCGGAACGAAAAATTTATTTCAGGCAACTTAGTCAAATGTGGCTTCTCCCGATCTGCCTTTCCTGTCTTACTCACAACCAATATTTTACCGTAATTAAAATGCTTCTAACAATATACAATCTATGCAAACAATTCAGTATATGTATGTATCTGTCTGTGTGCAAATGTTTAATTGATAAACTCTTAAACTACGAGCTAAATAACACTGAAATTAACAGGTAATAGTAATCATACAACAAGGATAGGTTATAACGAGTAAAATCTTTGTTTGGATGGATGAATAAAGCGTACAGAAATATGTCGGCAAGTTGAAATATAAAATGCCGACAAATTTCTATTACTTTTTCCACATACGAAAATTTATTCATAGCTTGAAATGGTTTAATTTCAAATCTTTCTTATATATCTGTCGATAGCTCAAATAAGAGGGAACGCGGTTGGAGCGCTAAATGTTTTGGTTTCGATTCTAGCTGATGGCATACAAGTTATTTTCTGAAATCAGTGCTATATATTAGATATAATATAATATTTAATAGATAATTGGTTCTGTAATAATAAATACGAAATTGGCACGAATTAAAATATATTTAAACTTATTTTACGGGCGTTCCCCTCCCACATTAGTATAATATAATTCTAAATATATGTTTACGCATAATGACTAGCTAAACTAAGGTATATTATCTACAACTAATTTTCTAACTATATTTCCTTAAAAGTATCCGTAGAATACGATAATACAGGACTTCTTTCTGTTTAAAGTCCAATGTCAGCAGACACTTGTCGAGTCCTCTACTAAAATAATTAAATTCTGAACATTTAACTAACCGTTCTCAAACCCATCGATGGTGCCGCTCATCACCAACTGACAATCTCGTTAAGCCTTATCGTCGGATGGCTTTCGAGTTTCGATGAGTAGTGCTTAATTTGTACGCATATATAAAGGAAAAAAAAACAAATAAACAAAGAAGGAACATTACACGAAATACAAAAAACTGAAATTCGCTTCAGATAAGAAAAAATAACATAGTCTGAAATCCCCTATTATCAAATATTTATAATCCCTTACTTAAATATAATTATTACATAAATGAATATGATAAAAAATATATATTATGAGGGCAGGGGTCGATGCAGTGCTTCTCAAGCTAGCCGGACACCAAATCAATTGACTTCACGAGAAAATGCGGTTTAAATGAACACATCCTACAAACAAATCCTATTTCCTCGACTCCTGGTGCATCTGACCACAGTCTATTTTCAAGCTGAACATGAATTTCAACTTCACGTCTAAGTGAATGATTTGCAAGAATTATACACGCACCTTGCACATGCACGCTCCACACGTTGGTTCTCCTAGCAACATAATACTCGTGTACCATTTGGCTTCGTTCGGGTACGTAACTTTTTTAAATATGCAAACTGTAAAAAAAAGAAGAAAACAAACTTAACAAATGGTTTGATTGTGTTAACATTATATACACACTATGTCAATTCAAATAGACATTGTTTTGTTGTTAACGATGAGATTAAAGACAGAAACCGTGTTTACAATTTTTGTGAAAATAACTCTTTCTCATTACGTACACGTAATTTATTACTGAAATAAAATTATAAAATGAAATGAATGTAAAAAAAAAATAGACAGCGCCAAGTCAAACACAAAATCGAGTACACTCAACATCAAGTACACTCAACATCGTCTTATAATCAACGCTTACCCTGTGAACTCGGACTATGGGAAATCCCCATATGCACAAAACAAAATCACTGAAAAAACAAAAATACCAAAACAAAGGGTAAGGATAATGAGAAAACGTTGGATAAAATGATGGTTAAAATTATTACGAACTTGCCAGGATTCGAACCTGGACTCTTCGGATCCGTAGCCAGACGCGTTATCCATTGCACCACAAGTCCTGCCCGTACGCCGAAAGATTCTACTGCGACTTTATACAGACAGTGGTAAATTCTGTTGACATGGGCAGGTAACTTCTTAGACAATTATACGAAACGGCCCAAAACCCCTTATTTCGGGCTTTTTGTGTGACTCAGCGTTGTTCGTTACGAACCATATATATATAAGGACAATCTAGGGACTCACACCTTTCAGGAAAAAAAAAAGAATTTTTCAATTCGGTGCACCCCTTCGAAAGTTTTATTGGTATATATACACACACACAAATAAATAAATAAATAAATAAACATTTATAATTTTATTAATAGTATAGATTTAATATGGCCACTTGACCTCGTCAACAGATTCGCTGATCACCCGCGAATCGCATAAACTTATTTTCCACTGTATTTTTTGTGTCGGATAACTTCACTTATGAACAATATAAAAATCATATCAATATAAAAAATCAAATTCAGGTTGAATTCAATGGAGAACTATTTTTCGTGCTAAAGTCGTGGTAATGTGGATAACAACGCGAAGTGATGATTTTGCTGTGCCAAGTTCGAATCCAGTCAGTTCTCTTTGAAGTATCTTCATTTATGGAAGTTGATAATCTCTATGTGGTCAGTGCTGTTAATATCTGAAAGAACCACTGAAACTAATGGCAACAACAGAATAAAGCCGATTCAAAACGTCTGCAAACCATTAGAATTTACTCTTAGTTAATGTGTCCCTTTTTCAAGCGGGAGGAAATTATATAAGTAAGTATTGCAATAGTAAGCCACTAATTCTACGCCAAACGTGCAATTCAACTTTACGTGTGAACTGTTTAACTCTTTGCCATAAGGTATTGCATTTTATCAGAAATGTATAGCCGATTGGTTTCTAAAATTCAGTATAACCCGGATATAAGATACTTCTTCTCCCGGAGGGTTCCAGCTCTCTTATATCTGGGTTACACTATACATTAGCACAGGCTCTAATTTGGGATCAGAGAAACTCTCTTATATCCGTTTTTCTTATATTCGGGTCTCTCATATCCGAGTTATATGTATCTATTTTTCTATTTGGCTTTCGAAATACAATAACTTTTTCCTTTCAATATGTGTATTCTTACAAATATTCAGTCATTACACAAAGTTTAAACTCAATAGTAAAAATGGGACTTAATGGATTAAACAATTACATTAAACTAATTCAATAAATACTTAATTAAAATTATGTTAACTCATCCAAAAGGCTTTTTTTCAAGATAGATAATGATTTTAACAATTACATATACTTGCCTTTGATCAACGCCATAAATGAATTTAAATGTTTCAAAATCACTTTTGATTTTTTAGTCCAGGTCGCAATATGAATGGAAAACAAATAAAATAAAGAAAATATTTATCTTCCTTATGTGATTATATATTTTTTTTTAATTCATAAGACTTTGCCCTTTCCCGTCAGTCCCAGAAATAGGCAGCATCGCCTAGCATGTTTGTTACCACGATGTTACCAGATTACCCTGCATCGTATAATGAATGATTAAGAAAAAATCGCATCGATGCATTTACGCTGACTGGATATGTAGCGCAGACAACCACCAACGTTTTCACGGCGTAAGCTAGCCATTAACAAGACCATCTAAGCACGTATGATTTAATAGCGCACGAATCGCGCCCGATAAAGTCGGATCATTGTATCGAGGCGTGCCCCGAAATGTTCGCTCCGGTCAAAAACCACCCCGAATCTCCGCCAAAGAATTCACCCCATTTCAACTCGACGTTCCATCGTACAGGTGCAACCTTAACATAGATGGATATCCTATATGGGCGCGCGGTCCCCTTTGTGCTAAGCATAACGTCCAAGTCAGTTATGACCCTTACCTCCTTCCTTGGGTAATTCAGGTTTCACCATCGTCAGTGCCGTGTCCGTGGTCAATACGGATTGTGCTGCCTGATCTACAATATAAAAAAAAGAGAAATAAGAAAAATACGTACAAGATGAGAAATAAAAGGGAATTATACGGTTGATAAGATTTATACAATTGTTACTTGATATGCTTATTACATGGAGGAAGTATCGCGTAGTCTCCCATAACGTTTTTTTGTAAAGGTCGATAAAAAAACGAACCGCACTTGCTTAGACAAAAGGGTACACGCAAAAGGTATCATAGAACATACACGCGCGTAGCTGTTTTCGAATACACAATCATTGGAGTTCGTGTTTTGTTATTTTTGTGATTTTTCTTACCAATACAAGTACACGTGTACAGCAAAAAAGTGAAAGAAAAATAAAATAAAAAGAAATAAGCATTGCGTTTTAAAGAAAAATAAATACATAGAAGTTAAACAAAACATAATAGAAAGAAAAATAAGAACAACACATTTTTTTTTAAAGTAATTAAAGAGGAGCGGAAAGATGTAACAGAAGGCTGGAAAGTGGAGAGAGAAAGCTAAAGCCAGTGCTCCTAAAGGAGGGGCACATTTGCTTTTAAAAATTGCCTTGGCAACACCGCTGGTATTTTCCCGCAGGGGCGCCTCAGGTAGTAACCAATAAACTTACTTCACCCAAAGAATTGGAGACAACGACTTAGGAAGGTGAACCTCCTAGGATTATCCAACACCACACCTCAGCCCAACAGATTCCAGGCCATTCCTTACTAAAAAATGTCCAACCTTGTCAGATTGTTCCAATGAAGTATCTTCGATTGGCGTAAATATAACCTACTCAAGTTGTGCCAGGTAAGGAACGTATAAGTATGAAATGTTTGAAGAAATGTAAAAAAACAAAGCGATAAAGAAGAAAAACAATAAAAACTTACAAGAAAACTGGAATAAAGAGAATAAAACAACACGTTAGAATGAATGAAGAGTTACGGACAATGTGCAAATAACACATGAAAACCAACCGATAAAAAACGGTTTAAAAGTGGTGAATCTGATAGCAACCAAGCGGATAACACTTGATATTTTGGCTATGAACAAAATATAGTATTTGCTATTATGCTAAACGTATTCCATTCTGTCCTCGGTCAATGAAAGATAAATCTTATAAACTAATATAATAATCGACTTTGCCTGTGTAATACTTAAAGCAAATAGGAACAGTTTACAATTTCGTATTGGTTTTAATACATGTATTGCTAGCCGGACACGTGTACTGGCATTAGCCGGGTAAATTGAGGAAAGAAAACGTTGCAATGACCAGAAATAAATTGAGTGGAAATGGCCGGAAAAATTCTTTTCACCCAGAATTGTTTTTATTTTACTTGGGAATAAATCACCGTTTAGCAAGGCCAAAATCCAACTCAAGGATAATGAGATTAATGAGTGTTGGTTAGACGGTGAAACAATTACCGGGAATAGTTTAAATTGGTCAGTTTTAATTATTTAAGCGGACGACTCAAGAAGAATTTATTCATATTAGACTTTAAAACGAACATGTTTTAGTCAGCTGGTAAACAGTCCTACAGTAATATGTTTTACATACGGACAGGTCTATTAACGAAACTTTTCTCATGGAATTTTCGTTTAAACTTAGGCACATATAGAGCGTAAGGGACATTGTTAACAGTTGTTGTGAGTAAACGAGTATGCTGGGATATATAATATATTCATAAGTAGAACGGTAGCTCATAGCCCAATCATCAAGAAATAAAACAGAAGTAAACGAATAGTTAATTAATGAGAGTTCGTTTTGGAAAGCAGTATGATAATTGGTTATTCTTGGGACGTCAATCGTAGAGACATGGTTGAGTATATCAGGGAGGTACTCTTCTATCATAAATAGGAAGGTGGCCTTTTACTCTCGTCTTTCGTTCGACAGACGAACGGAATATGAGCATAAAGGGAGAGCATAAACAAAAAGATAAGGTTAATACAAAGAAGGTGAAGTTCAGTACTAAAAAAAAAAAAAATCCCGAGAATTTGCTACAGTATGTTAATCATCGTTAGATTATTTTTTACCAAAAAATCGTATATTTTATATACGATTTATTGAGCTTGTTTTATTATACACAAACATTCGAAAAAGTTGTCGAAAAACAAATATATAAAAATTAAATGTTATCGAAGGCAAGATAAGTTACTTTTCTACCTATCTAAAAACGTTTTTAGTGGTTTTACTCACTTTAAAGCGTAGAATCTTTCGAAAATCACGCAGTGTGATATAAATACTGTTAGAAACCCACTCAATATGTTACCGTGAAATATGCGGACATATATTCGGTGAGTTTCTAACAGTATTTTATGTAATTATTAAATTTGAACTCATTTTCCCAAACTTACTTTATTCAACAGTGAGCACGTCGCCATTTTTCTTTTTCAAATATATCGATAAACACAGTATGATTTTCGAAAGATTCAACGTTTTAAAGTGAGTAAAACCACTAAAACATTTTCAGACATGTATATGCTACACAACCAGTGATTTAATGGAAATCGGTGTGTGAACGTGCCTATGGCCGTATTAGATAAAGAAAAAAAGAAAGTAGTAGGCAAAAAATATAGAATAATGATACACAACGCCATATCATGTTCGTACGTACATTATCCCTTTCCATTTAAGTTATGCGATGAAATTTTACTTAATTTAGAAGGAATTTTTATATATGAAATCATGGCGCATAGTTGATTAAAACACATATCATAAAGATATTTAAAAAAAGGATCGTTTCCATGTGTTTGAAATCGTTTCTCACCACGAGTCAGCATAAGATGATTTTCTAGCTTTGCCTTTAAAGTGAACTGGCATTCTGTCTAATTACTCTTAGTAGCATGCGTTCTCCAACCCCCTTTTTCATCGAAATCACCCCAGATTTATGTAATTAGCTAAAAGAACGAAAAAATTATCGTAAAGACAAGAGATGCTCATTGGTCATAGTCTTAAGAAGGTGAAGACTTTAGTTAGGAAGAAACACAGCCAGTATGAAGAGAGTTCAACAAGTCTGCAGTTCTTGGAATAAAGCGATTTGAGTTGGAGGCTGCGTTATAACGAAATATTGAATTGATGAAGAATACTTGACCAACGACTCAAACGAGCAGAGCGTAGATCAGACAAATCTGAAGAACAATAATGATGTCTTTTTTATTGCAAAACTTTTTTGTTTGCTAATGGTATTTATTAAAGTCGGTTTCCTATTTGATAACGGCTTTTACATTAAACCTGATTCGCTTACACACTAAGATCAGGCGGTAAATGTTCATGTTTGTCATCACTCAAACTACAGAGGTTTGGGGGATTATTTAATGTCATTATGATACTTATACATTATTTTCTTAACTACACTTCATACAGAGTTGTTAAAAGGATTAGGACCTGAGAAGCTAATGTTAGCGGTCATGTGATATTGAAACTTTCTTTCATTTGATCTATACTTACAATATCCTTATACACTAATCCATATTTTGAACATTATAAACTGTAAAATGTAAGTATGAAAATGGAATATGATTGTAGGAACTGATTTCAAATAACGTTGTTAGATTCCTCATTCAATTCTAAGCAAACCTGAGTCATCTACAAATAATAATAATAATAATAATAATAATAATAATAATAATAATAATAATAATAATAATAATAATAATAATGTAGACTTTGGGGGGAAAGACAAAATATAGTAAATGAATGCAGCTTACTAGCTCCCAAAGAATATAAGGTGAGTACATGGGGAAAGCAGTAAACCGCGAAGTCTGCAAACGACTTTACTTCGAACATGTGGCCAAATAGTGGAAGCTCAAACCGGGGAAATTACTTCCAGGAAATCCACAGAAACTTTTGGAATATAGAAGTAGAAAACAGATAAACATGGAAACCGGACGCCATAAAAATGAATAAGAAGGAAAAAAAACTATAAAATCGTGGATGCTGTCGTCCCAGCAGACCAGAGACATGAAATGAAAACAAAAAAAAAAACAAACACAAAAAAATCAAAAAAAACAAAAAAAAAAACGAATCAAATACAGAAGAACTCGCCAGAGAACTAAACTACTAGGAAAAATGAAGATGATACACATAAATATAGGAGCACTATAAAACATTGAAATAAGACTGGGAAAAATCGGAATCAGTGGAGAGATTATACAATTAATTGAAACTCTGAAAATAGCTAAAGGAAACTTTCGAATACGAAAATGAACGCAGATTAGCTAAAACTCTCACTGTTTATATGGAAACTTCAACAGAAGTAAAGCAAAAAGATAGAAAGAAACACGACATTGGATCAATAAAACTGAAACCACAAGATTTTAAGCAATCTTAACGCCTTCACCACAAAATCGGTAAAGTCAGCACACGAAATCTTAGAGAAAAACTCAAGCAGAGTAGAACGACCGGAAGGAAAGAACTAAGCAGATATACATAAGATAAGTGCAAAGAAAAATATGACCTTTGGGAGGATTGTTGTCATCCAAATCCAAATGAAAACTAATGGTCGCTGCCGGCGAGAAATCAATAACAAACGGTTGTTGCGATGCCGCAAAAATCATTTGCAAAGGTGCTCGAAAAGGTGAATAGTACTGCTATTCTGGGGTGACTTATCATCCAAACTCTATGTTGTATAGGGGTTTCATTGAGAGAGTCTTATTATGATGCTTTTTCTTGTGAGAGAGATGCTTAGAAAGAGTCTTATTACAGTGAGGGATGTTGTAAGACTCAGAGAGAGAGAGAGAGAGAGAGAGAGAGATGTTGTAAGAGACTAGATAGATATTGTTCATGTTATTATTCTTATATATTAAAGGTTCATTCCTTAATTGTGTTGAATGGAAGAAGAAGAAGAAGAAGAAGAAGAAGCTCTTAGAGTGAAGGGGATAGTGTTCAGACAGTTCGGACATGATAATGTTGAGACGTGTATGTAAAGACATATAACACAAATATATAATACAATTGGATTTTACCTTTTAGTAAGAATCATAAGACACAAGACGAGCTTTACAAAACACATAATGGTTTATTTCGTCACGACCGGCCGTTCCATCACCAAGAATTCAAAGTCTCACATTTTTCCTTGAAGTGACGTCTCGCTACTAGACGTCTGACTCCCTCCGAGTTTCTTCACTGACTGACTAACTAAAGTTTTTCTCTATTCCTAGAACTTTCTATTTTCCGTGACGTCATGACGTGTTCTGGACATACGTGTCCAAAACTTTTCCTATTTCTCAGTAACCTATTTATCTAATATGTTAAAAACATTATCTTATAAGCTGCATTCTTTCAATTTAAAATTTCATAACAAACTTGATAGTTAACATTCTTTCCTTGAAATATTTATCTTTATTCTAAACAAATGTTTGTTTTACATTTTTAAATTCTCACACGTAATCTATTTCTAAACTAGATTACGAGGTTCGAATTTGTCTATTGCTATTTCATTTTCATTTTAAACTAAATTCTCCATTTTTATACTTACATGAAAAGGGGACAGCCCTTATCATGTAACATCTAAAGAACACCACCAGTGGTTATCAGTGAGTAATATCTGATAATTACCCATGTCTGAAAAAGTGAGGACAATAATAATTATAATAAATGTAATAATGATTTAAAGATGCCTCCGTTCAGTCTCGAAAAACAATGGATACCTCCTGAAGGGGGTAGTTACGCATGTAATTGTGAGACAAGGGTTTAGCAATCTGCAATCACACCTCTCCTAAACGGAACTGTTTGAGTCCAGTGGTAAGCAGAAGTACAGGACGACTGGAAACAATGCTGAGATAAGCGGAGAGCACATATAGCACCTGGAAGTCCCAAATGGTCATATATTTAGAACTGACTAGGATCAACGTTGCTTAACTTCAGTGATACAGCGGGAATCAGTGTGTCAACGTTATTATATCGTATATAATATTACTACTAATGCTATTCTAAAATGGTGATATACGGAAGAGAATAATAATGTTCAATATGAGTAGTAGAATATGAATAACAAAATGCAAAAAAAAAATAGTAATGGTATTAGAAAAAGGAGAAAAGAAATCGATAATAGAAGTAGGATTAGAAGAATAAATTGAAAATAATGTGAGAAATAGTAGTTGTAAGAGAAGAGAAGGAAAAAGAAGAAAACGAAGGTGAAAAGAAATTAAAGAAATATACTAGAAGTAGTAGAAGAAAAAGGAGAACATGACGAGGATGAAGAAAAGGCGAAGATAAGGAAGACGTAGTGGCAAAAGAAATAAAATAAATACGAGTAAAAAGGTGGGAAAAGAAGAGGAAGAAGAATATCGAATATATAATAAAAAATAAATAAATAGAACCCAAGTGAAAAGCGACTACTCGAAACCAGATATTGCAAACTAAGACGCGTATTCCGAAATTGGAAAAAGAGATCATAAAGGAATATGATGAAAGAAAGGGCAAACAAAAAATGTGTGAGATTTATTTTAAAGGCTTGCACGCAGAGAACAGGCTTCGCTTAATGTACGATGGGTGTGACCACCGTGTCTCATATATCGTAAGACAGGGTCACAAATGACACCACACTAATTTACGAGAATAAATAAAGTCAAATAAATGGCACGCACATTTGCAGTGTTACAGTGCACTTACTTTGGTAGCTCCATGTGCCAATATTAGGAATTACACACACACACACACACAATATATATATATATATATATATATATATATATATATATATATAGTATTGATCTTATAGATACTTTATAGTTCACTATTTTCTCCTCATTTTCGTCTTTATTGGCCTGATAATTTAATAAAGGTTACATAGAACATCATCAGATCAATTAAGGAATAATGAGAGGAAAACTGACTATAGACCGTAAAGTATCTACAATATCAATAATATACATATAGTATTTTTCAAATAGATATTAACAATTATGTTTACATACATACATACATACATACATACATACATACATACATACACTAGAGTTTCATGCTTAGGCAACCATTTGTGTAGGAAGTGATAATTAATGCTGGTCAATAGATATTTAAGCAAACATAAAAATCATGAATCCTAAGCTTTATGATACTGTTTTTATTTGTTCAATTTTTCTAATAATTTTTTAGGTTTTTCTAAAAATATTTTGCGTAACAAGTAAGAAAAACATAATGTACGCCTCATATGCATCACGAACATTTTCGATTCTCCATTGAATGATCATCAACTGAAAAAGCAAATCAACATAAAAGCTAGAGAAAAAAAAAGAGTTTCAAATGGTAGCTCTAAAGCAGACGCGTGAATTGAGATATCGAGATTACGTTTTCACACTGTTCAAGGAAAGATATTAACAATTTAAATTCCGTAGCACCGGAATTAGCCTCACATTTTATTATTACTCGTTTGATTTTATTAATTTTACGTTGTTTTGTTTTGATGTAGATAGATACAAGTATTTTTGTGTTTTCATTTAAAAAAAAAATCTTATTAACTAGAATATGTCTGAAATCATATGAGGGGCAGTTATGTTCGCAAATTGTGCTAGAGTTGTTAAAATGCAAAGTAAGGCGGCGGAATAGAATAGAAGTAATAAAAAAATGTATGTATATATATATATATATATATATATATATATATATATATATATTAGTTTTATTATTTTTTTAATAAGAATTGCATTCTCCTAAAGAGCTTTTATACTTATAAATAACACTTTTTCTTTTATTTAAGAAAGGAACGGAAAGTTGTCGGTGTTGAGGAAGACAAAAACAAGTGATGTCATATATATATATGTATGTATGTATGTATGTATGTATGTATGTATATATATATGTATATATATAATATAAATCAATAATAATAATAATAATAATAATAATAATAATAATAATAATAATAAAAATGAAATAAATAAAAATAAATAAATTGGATTATACACTTAATATACTAGCCTTCCATCTCACAAAAACATAAAGTTTACAAAATAAATACTCTTTATTCTCTTGGTTAAAAAGATACACTTCGCTAAAACATACCAGCACAACAACGAATTCGAGTTTTAAAATTACATCCTGTTCAAACCAAATTAACACTAAATGATTCAAAATTAAGCAACCAACTAAAAGTACTGCAAAATAATACTAATTCTAATTTTTAAGAAAAAAAAAACTATATAAACCATTTAATCATTAATTGTACCCTGTTGTGATTCGGTTTCATTTTCTGTGAGACCTTTGTCTCGCTTATATATATATATATATATATATATATATATATATATATATATATATATAATATAATATGTATAAATGTAGTGGAAGGTAGTTCGATGAAGAGTCCACATGATGTTGTTAACTGCGGGTTTTTTATGAAGCCGGATAGGTGACGCGGGGTCGCGTATTTTTAAAATCTGGGTAGTTCTTCCACTACATTATGTCAAGGAAGAAGAGGAAAAAATAGATTGACAAAGGAGTCTTACTCCGAAATATATTTCTTTAAAAATAAACACCCGTTAATTTTATAAAAAAATTTCGCGTTGTAGTTTTTGCTTCAAATGTATTTATACATGTTTTATTCTTCAAATTTCACTCAGCGCTTCTAACGGATATAAACAAAAAGGAAACTACCCAGATTTTCAAAATGCGCGACCACGCGTCACCTATCCGTCTTCATAAAAAACCCGCAGTTAGCAACATCACGTGGACTCTTCACCGAACTATCTTCCACTACATTTTATATATATATATATATATATATATTCAACATAACCTCGCATATATATGGTAAGTAATATTTCCATCTTTATTTATCCCAATCCTTTTATTTATGAAGTTCGATATAACTAAAGCGCATATGCAAATAAATGACTATAAGTATAAATAAAAAGTTTATATTCCAAATTTCGGTTTATTCTTTAGCATGTTTAAATGTTCCATTCTGGGCATCACCTTTCCCTTAGTGCAGAAACATTCATATGATTATTATGTAAATTTTTGAATATTTTCTACCCTGACTCAGCAGAAGAATAAGAATTCATTAACTTTAAAAAGAGAATAAAAAGAATATTGGCATGATTACATAAATCCGAGCAAAATCGGAAGAATGGTTGTAATTGGGTTTTCTTATTTTATTTTCATCTTAATTTTAATTGGTGAATTGAAGATTTTAACATGCTGAAAGCAATAAACGTAAGATGAATAACATTTTGTGATTTGGAATATAGTCTTTTTGTCACATACGGACACACACACATACACACTCACACACACATACACACATATACAGGGTGTCTCAATAAAATGTATACACTCTTTAAATTCTCAACTTGCTACATGAATACGCTATGCCACATTCCCAACAGATGTTCAGGAATAAAGAATGACACTTCCAGCAGGATGGAGCACTTCCCCACTATCATCATGACGTAAGAGCATATCTTGACAGTCACCTGCAAAACAGATAGGACGAAGTATCAAGTACTGTCCACGTTCACCGAATTTGACTACCCCCCTGGTTTTCTTTTTTTTTTCGGAGGCTGGAGGCTGGAGGGCATATTAAACACATGTTCCCCTCACAAAACTAGCTACAATGAATGAGTTAAAAGCAACCATTGAAAGAAGATGTGCCAATATACCAATTGAACTGATTAGGAACGTTTTTGATTCAATCAGTGAGCGTTGCCAGCTGTTCATGGAGCACAATGGCCAATAATGTGAACATTTTCGATAATTAGCTGGTTTCTATATTTGTTCATAGTATTTTGATGTATGAAACTTTTCTTTATTATAATAAATGTTGGCTTTATGGTCATTTAAAGAGTGTATACATTTTATTGGGACACCCTATATATATATATATATATATATATATATATATATATATATATATATATATATGAGAGAGATTAGATGTGATGGATAGATTTATAGAATATCACTTCCTTCCGACACACCGACAACTTTCCATTCCATGCATTGTGATAGTTTCTAACACGGTCTTCAATACATGACTCACACTATGCTTCAAGAAAACTATATTTCATATTTATCAATTTTTTGTAGTCATGTTCATTCAAAGATATTGCCACTTCTTGGATGTAAGGGGCTACTATTTGTGACAATGTTTAGGGATATGAGTGAGATGGTTTATATTACATGTAAACTTCTTCATGTTAGGGAAGCAATTAATAAGGGGAGAATTCCGAAATCCAGTAGTTTGGGGGAAGAATCTATTAAATGACGTTCTAGCATCAACGGACCTCTATAGTGAATAAGATAGGATTTTGTTGGTAAACAGGTTTGTCGGGGGTATATACGTCGATAAGTGTGATTAATTTAAATAAACAGGCACAGGGACGCAACATTGCAGCGATGAGACAGAGGTTGGGGATTAGTTGACAGTGCGGAGACCCTTTTTTGGACTATGTTCATCGGGGAGAGAATAATGGTAAATGCACCCATCCAGATATGGCAACAATACTCCCTACATGGACGAATAGTAGCTTTGTACAACTCCAGGATACTTTCAAATGTTAGTTATATTTTAGCTCAATAGCGGGAACTCATCTTCTTTGCAGCAGCATTCGCAATGTCCTAAATGTATTCGTTCCAGTTTATGCTGCATGTGAATGTTAAGCGGGGGAGTTTGAAGGAAGAACTGTCAGGTACACTGTTATAAGTCATGAATATCGATGGCTAAGAAGACTTCTTGTAATTGTTACTAGAAAGAAGCTTAATCGTAGTAGCATTAAATGCTACCATTTTTTCATTACACTACGGTCATTTTCTAAGGATTTTGCTATTGGCTTAAATATGTTTACATCCGATTCTTCCTTTGTGTCTATTTTAGTGCGTCCTATTATCAGCAGAATATACTCATCTCAGACACAATATTATCAGGGAGGTCATTTATGAATATTAGGAATACTAGCATTTCAAGGATCGGCCCTGTAATGTCCTTATCTAAATAAAAGAGAGATAATCCGAATGTTACAGGAGTTACGGCCCCTGGATCGTCCGGCTGCTTTTGGGATTCTGGGAAATTTACCAAAGCTGTAAACACGTGTTTGTTTTTCTTTCTCTCGATAATCGATAAACATCTTGATATAACCACCGATATTCAGCCGGTATACATAAACATCACATTGGCGAACGAGGATAGAGTTGATTACCAAAGAGCAAAAAATAAAAAATAAAAAAAACGACAAAAAAAAAACGCGTGCTGAAAAAAAAGAAAAAAAAACATGGCCGCTTTATCGCACTATCCCGAATTCGACTGCAATTCAGAACCGAAAGCACCAAGGTGGGCAAAATACGTCAACAGGTTAAAAACTACTTTATAGCTCACGATATAACTGAGGACAAAAGACGAAGGGCGATTTTGTTAACGTTTGTGGGTGAAGAACTGAACGACATCATCGATGAATTACAGCCCGAACAAACAACACCGGGAGAGAATGAAACATACTTCGACAAACTCGTGTCGGCTGTGCAGAGCCACTTTATTTCGCAAAATGAAACAGACGACTCCTAATATAGAAGAGTTTTATCGTAAATTAAAAGAGACCGCAGCTGTGTGTCACTTCGCAAACACAGACGCTGAAATAAAATCACAGCTAATAACAGGCTGTCTATCGGAAAAAAGTCCGTCAGAAACTCTAATATGATACTACATGAGCTAGTGAATTATGCGAGGACGCTTGATAACATAACGACGCACCTGGAAAAAATGCGACTAGAAGACGTCCACGCTGCTACAAGAACTACTGCTACCACCGTACTAGCAAACAAAATTACGCATGAACGCTGGCAGCCGCGTGACCGTCCCAAAAAGAGGCAGTGCAGAAATTGCAACGGGGAATACCCACATAAACAAGGAATGACGTCCTGCTCAGCCTTCCAGAGCCAGTGTACCTATTGCCGAAGATTGGGGCATTTCGCGTCTGTTTGTTTCAGAAAGAACAAATCGACGACCCGTAAACCGCATCGAACAAGACCATCCCAGCGGCAGTGACACAAAATACGTATTCCATACAGGTAAGACGAAAAACCTTCCCTGTTTTAACGTATTTTTTGGTAACAACAACCAAATATTTAATGTACTAACCGACTCAGGCGCCACCAGTAATATCCTGTCTGAAGCAGATTTTATGTGCTTAAGACCAACAACTTATCTCCGACCCCCAAAAACTGTGATATCCGGATTCGATGCGAAGGAAACCACCCCAGTTCTCGGTCAATTCAGCACTCTTCTACAGTGTATGCGTATCTCTTGCCAAGCTGATATACACGTAATAAAAGTCCAGAGAAACCTATTATCGGCTGGGAAACGTGTAAAAAGCTCAAACTACTAACAGCAAGCAAACTCCCAGTAAATCACATCAGTAATTCTGACACACAAATCTCAACCCCTACCCTTAAACTTCTGGAAGACTATGCAGACCTATTCAGTGGCCTGGGTAAACTCAAAAACACAAACGTTCACCTACATATAGATGAGAACATACCACCTATCGCTCAGAGATACCGAAGAGTTCCCTTCCATATGAGAAAAGGCATAGAAGAGTTAATACGAAAAGACGAGCAATTGGGGGTAATCGAAAAGGCAGATGGACCGACCCCATGGGTATCTCCTATTGTTTTGGTACCTACAAAGGACCCAAGTAAAATCAGTCTGCATTGACATGAGAGCAGCAAACAAAACCATCAAAAGGGACGACACCCAACCCCCACACTTGATGAACTGAAAACCATTTTATCAGGAGCCAGTGTTTTCACCAAACTAAACCTCAACCAGGGCTACAACTAGTTGGAACTTGCTGAAAAATCACGATACATAACCACTTTTGAAACGCATTTAGGCCTTTACAGGTGCAAAAGGTTATTTTTCGGCGTCACCTCTACCAGTGAGATATTCCAACAGGAAATCAGCCAGGTACTTGCTGGAATTAAGGGAGCCATCAATGTAAGTGACGACATCCTTTGTTTTGGATCGGATCAGCAAGACCATGGTCAAAACCTTCGTGCGATATTCCAGCGCCTTCGTGAAAAAGGGCTCACTCTGAATGGTTGCAAATGTGAATATAACAAGCAGCCATTGGAATTCCTCAGACATACCTTCGGTAATAAAGGCATCAGCCCAAGTGACCTCAAAATTGAAAGGGCCTTTGAATTACCTGACCCCAAAATGCATCGGAAGTCAGAAGCGTGTTGAGGTTGACTAACTTCTGCGGCGCAATTCATTCCAAACTATGCAACCCTGACCCATGAAATACGTCAGCTGACAAAAAAGAACACGTAGTGGTCCTGGACTGAACGCCACAAAGAATGGTTAAAACCCTCAAGGATGCCCTGAGCTAGGCATGCTCACTCTCATACTTTGACGCAAACAGACATGCTGAAATTTACACTGATGCAAGGCATCTCTGTTGTGATGTCACAAAATGGACGTGTAGTACAATTTGCAAGCCGAGCACTATCCGCAGTCGAGCAAAGATACTCTCAAACAGAACCTAAAGCACTCGCTATCACATGGGCATGTAAACCCTTTCACATATATATTTTCGGAGCCCCATTCACCATCTATACAGATCACAAACCGCTACCAGCGATTTTCAATAGTACTCGCTGCCAACTGTCAGCACGCATTGAACGCTGGGTTTTAAGAACACAACCATACGACCTAACTGTTACATACCGACGAGGCTGACTATCTCAGCCGCCACCCAATACACCTGCCACCAAGCAACAGGGAACAGAAGATAGCAGAGGAGTATATAAATTACAACCCCAAAAGCAATGACAGTCGATGAAGTTGCGGTAGAAACTGCAAAAGACAAGACTCTCTCTACCATTATTCAAGCCATTCTTGCCAACAAACGACATGCCGTCGAGGGTATAAACAAAGCAACATCTAACACCCTGCATGCCAACCGTGCTGAACTTTCACCAGCATATGAGAATAGCATCATCCTAAAAGGACACCGGTTAGTGTTGCCGGAAACACTACAAAACAGAGCTGCCAAGATAGCACATGCAGGGCATCAAGGCATCGTAAAGTCCATGGCTCTTCTCCGGGGAAAAAATTTGGTTCAAAAACATGCAGCCCTTAGTAGAAGAAAACACCAGGAACTGCCACACATGCCAGATCAGCACTCCCAAACCCACAAGAGAACCACTACAAATGTCACCGTTACCAACAGCTCCATGGACAGAAGTCAGCGCTGATTTCGGACATCTCCAGAATGGAAAATATCTGCTTGTTGTTACAGATGAATACTCACGCTATGTTGTGGTTGAAATTCTAGACTCCATCTCATCAGCATCAGTCATACCATGGTTGGACAAGATACTCGCCGAATTCGGAATACCAGCATCCCTCAAGACAGATAATGGCCCAGCATTCAACAGCTTTCATTTCAAAGCATATGCCTCCATCACTGGTTTTAAACACAGGAAAATAACGCCTCTATGGCTTCAGGAGAATGCTGAAACAGAACGCTTCATGAGCACGGTAAAAAAAGCCCATCAAAGCTGCTCTAGTCAAAGGTCAAAGCTGGGAACAGGAACTTTTCAAGTTCCTGCTGGATTATCGAACAATACCACACTGCACCACTGGAGTAGCCCCAGCTTCAATCCTATTTGCCCGGACCATAAAAAAACCACACCTAGTCACACCTATAGTTGGAGACCCCAGTATTAGAAAGCGTGATACTCAAGCCAAGGAAACGATAAAACGATACGCTGACAAGAAAACATATGTGAAACCCAGTATATCTCAGCCTGGGTAACACAGTTATTGTGAAAAGTTACCACACCTCAAAGGCTTTCACACTCTACCAACCTAACCCATTAACTGTAACAAAGAAAAAGGGATCCATGATTACTGCCACACACAAGGGCACCCAAATTACAAGAAACACTAGCTTCTTCAAAAAGATCCCTAAACCACTAACAAAGTCCACACATGACCCACTCGATTACTCATCATCTGAAGATGAAAGCCATACAGACGCAACAACGCCGCCAGCTCCTGAAGACAACCGGCCACAACACATGGCAAATCTCAGGCGTTCAGGCCAGACAAGACGGCCACCCAAAAGATTTGATTACTAATCTTCCCCCCAAATAAAATTAGTACCCCCCAAAAAAACCCTAATGATAATAATTTATAATTGTCATTTTTTTCACTCAGGTTAACAGACGCCTCCTTCTGCAGAAAGTTGGACCCATCCTTGCAGATAATCCAGCCATCTTACTCTGAACGAACTCTCCTGATATTTAATAAATAAATCATTAATTTAAAAAAAAAAGAGCAACGTAATGTCCTTATCCGAATGTTACAGGAGTTACGGCCCCTGGATCGTCCGTGTGCTTTCGGGACTCTGGGAAATTTACCAAAGCTGTAAACACGTGTTTGTTTTTCTTTCTCTCGATAATCGATAGACATCCTGATATAACCACCGATATTCAGCCGGTATACATAAACATCACAGGCCCTTGAGAAACTTCTGTCTTAAAATTATGCTGTTTAGATGTAGGACCATAAAGGACAACTTAGATTTTCCCATTGTCTTAGAAGGATCTAATTATATTTAGCATTCATCTAGTAATACCATATAATTTAATTTTCATTAAGAACCCTTCATTGAGGACTCTGCCAAAAGCTTTGGATATATCAGGGACTATAGCCCTGGCTCCCTTCGCGTTATCCATTGCTTAGTATATGCGGTCAGAGATGATTGTTGAAATTGTTGCAGTAGAACGGTATTGTCTAAATCCATATAATTGGCCAGAGAGAAGATTAGCTTTTGCAAGGTGATGAACAAATGCTTGATTGATTATTGACTGAAAGATTTCAGCTAAGAGGAGGACGAGACCGATAGGAGGATTAGTGAGTGGATCAGTCCTTTCACCAGCATTCTTGTACACTGCTACCACATAGGCTATTTGCTAGCTATTAGGAAAACAAGATTTTGCAAGGCATTTGTTTAATAGTTGGTGCAGTGTAGGTTTTAACTATAAGATATTGGGTATTAAATTTCTTATAGTAAACAAAGAGGACTAATATTACATTATTTCGATTCTAAAAGTTCTAAAACTAAATGCTTAAATTTAAAGCACACAAAGAAACTTGTTAGCTGGTATTTAATTATTAAGAATCCAATTTAATGTACATCTTAAATATTTGAGTTTTCAAATAGAACATTGTACGATGCCCGATAAAAAAAATACTGCATATAAACTGATTTTTTTAGAATATTTATTAATGTTTAATACCTATTGCCCAATGTTAAACATATAAAATTTATCCGTATTTTATAAACAGCTTCTAACATATTTTTCTAGAACTTGCATGAACTAAATTAAACTAAATATAGCATGCATTTAACCCCTCTAAAATATATACCCTAAATTTCATAATGATCAATTAAGTAATTTAATAATGGGTCATGAAACACAAATATAAACACATATAAACGTATATGTCTATATAAGTGCCAAGCAAAAGAAATAAATAACAAAAAAAAACAACAAAAATATCCCCCCCCAAAAAAAAAAACTGAGGCTTTATACGGAAGTGCCGTATAACTCTTATGATTAAAGCACAAAATAGCGTGCGTATCAGAAGGTCAAGACGTATGAACTAAACAGAATTTAAATCCGAATAATATACCAGCGAATTATAGAATTATAGAGGTCTTGCCGTCCATAAAACATGGACGTGTGTGAATAGATGTGCACTCGCCAATGCGATTGTCGATGTTAACTTACCGTGACATACGGGACAACAGTGGGTCATGTTGATTTTTTGGACAGACGACGCGCAAGCGAGCGGAGAGCAATTACGCGTCTGGCAGTTCCATCCCCTTTTTTCATCCTGGGAAAAGAAGAAGGGGAGGAATAATATGAGAAGAAAAGGAAAGAAAAAAGTTCAATGGTATTTATATCATGCTTTCGAAACGACACGGTATGGGCCGGATGCGACGGCATTTTATAAAACGCTGCTACGTGATACAGCATTAAAGATAAAAGGGGATAAAAAACATAAAGAAAAAATATAATGCGAGATTTATTTGGAATTTAAAGACAATTATAAGGGAAAACAAAGACAGCTATAAAACGCTTATTGATCCCACACACGCGTGGATGGACACACACAGGGATTAAACACGCACGCAGAGACGCACACACGCAACTCACAGATACGCACGCAGAAATACATACATAAAAGAACCCACGTTTAGCTATAGGAAACCGGATGCATACAAGATGTAAACAGATTCTCAACATAAACGCTGAATAAAAAGTTGGTAAAAGACCCTCACAAATTTATAGAAATTTAATGTTCCCACAATTAACAAAACTACCATTAATCATTTTATTCTTTTAGCTTGCCTGAAAACTCTATAAATAGAGTACTCCAAAAAACAGGCAATTTATGCAGATTTCGTATTTATTATATTATTCATTCTCTGGCAATTGTTATAAGGTACGCAATATATACGAGGGGTGAGCAATAAGTAATGCCCCTGACCAACTTCCAATTGTCTGATCTAGCTGAAATTTTGCATGTGCAATGATTTATATGTCTACGGGTTATGTGGCAAATTACAGCTTTGAACTAGTTGCGGTTTCTGTTTTACACGTGTTTGAACTGAGTCAGGTGTGAAATGGAGCTTTTTGAATGTTGAGCAGTGATCCGGTTTTTGTATTTGAAAGGACGCACACAACAGAGGACTTTTGATGAAATGAAAGAAACTTATGGTGCTAATGCCCCATCATATGATCTTGTAAAACGCTGGCATCGTGAATTCAAACATGGCCGAAGTCTGTGGAAACAGCTCCCAGACCTGGTCGCCCCCCTCTTCTGCCATTGATTGTCAAGTTGAAACTACCATTTTGGAAGATCAACGCACAGGGACTTTGGAAACTATCATTCATTACCAATTGCGTATGCATAAGGTGTCTGCCAGATGGATTTCCTGGTTGCTCACACCATTCCAGAAGCGAGAACGCGTCGAGTGCTCGAGGATAAATTTGGAGATATGCCAAGAAGATGAGTCAAAGTTTTTCAAAAAACTGATTACACAGGATCAAATCTGGGTCCATTGATCCAGAGACTAAAGCCCAATCAATGCAGTGAAAGCACTTGGAATCACCACCTCCAAAGATGGCAAGGATGCAGCCCTATATATAAAGCTGAATGTCTGTGTGTATGTGTGTGTGTGTGTGTGTGTGTGTCTGGTCACGAATAGGCTCCTATTGGTTGACTGTTTTAAAAAACTGATCATATATAATGATAGGAGATGTATCGAGACACAGGAATTGGTATGTTTGATCTGGCAGAACGGTGGTTCATTAAAACTGTGGGGTCTGTGTTCGTGCCTGGTCCACAAAGTATGGAAATAAAAAATAAAAATTAAAAACAAACATTTACAAGTGTTTTTGATATAGATGTACATAAGAATAATTTTATAAGTATGTTTTAACTTAAATAGGGATGGTATAATAAAATTGTGGGGTCTGCGTTCGCGCCTAGCCTCCATGGAATGGAAATAGGCACACACTTTAATAAAGACTTTTCATATCTATCTGCGTAAGTATACTTTGATAATTATGTTTCAGTTTGAAGAAATATGATATAATAAATTTATGGGGTGTTCGTTCACACCTGACCTCCATAGAATGGAAATATGTCACAAAGTTTAACAAAGTTTTTTTTTATATAGATCCACAGAGTATTGTAATAAGTGTTTTAGTGTGGACAGGTATGGTATAATAAATGATGGGGTTTATCTATTTTATTTTTACTTTCATCATATTTTGCTTTGGGTTTGATACCCTCAAATTCGAAGCTATCTGTTTACAACCCTTCCTTTTCATAAACTATCATACTTTCATGAATCAGAGTTCATTTTCTGTAGGCTGTTTTTGAACCCAGTCAACGACAGGTAATTTTGCTAGTATATATATATATATATATATATATATATATATATATATATATATATATATATATATGCGTGTGCTGGAACTTTTTCATCCTAAAAGCTATGCAATTATGAACAATGTAAAAAATATGCGTAAATAAAACTACGAAGATATAGATTGTTTTCTTATCAAATTATTTACTGAACCAAATGTTTTTTTCAAAGTATACCTAATTTAATTAATGTAATGTTGCCTTAACAAATATATATATAAAATTATTGAATGTAAATGACTTTAAAAACCTTTACTCTTTTAATATGTGTTGATTTATTAAGAATTGTAAACCAGGAAACGACTTTGTATTCGACCATTTTAATACTTCTTTCATCGACCATTTTAATAATTCATTATTTTATTCCACTAATAAGATAATTTTAAATAGCTCATTGTTTATGAATCAACATAAATGCATTCTGGTTGATTACATTTTGTAATGAATCTTTTTTTTAAAATAGGACTTTTTAAAACTGATTTATTTTACGTAAATATCCGATTGAACATTGAAAAAACTTAATTAATAATTCAATGTTTTATTGTCAAAATTATGCCAAGTGAAATCCACAAAAGTAGACCGTGATCACACAATTTTATTACTACAGGGACTATAATACTGACGGTACGACAAATAGCCCTAATTATATAATAATAACAATAAAGTAACAGAAAATATTGTTTATTGGGGCCCCTATTGATTAAGTTCAAACACTTTAATACAAGAAATAAACAGACAAAGTCGAAGATTTTCTATATCTCTGTTCTCTTTATTTTTCTACCGAGTTCTGGTTTAATAGTATTACTGCTAGATACAGAATGCAATTGTGTTGTTAATTAACTATTCTATTATTACCATTTTCGACTGTTTATAAACATAAGGAGACGGAAACAAGAGTGATAGAGAACGTATGAAATAAGAGCGGTGTGAAACAACATATAGTGCGAGAGGATAAAAACTATAGCTTATTTGTTCCATTGGCATTTTTCTTTATATTTTACTCACACAAAATACATGCTAAGATATTCTTCGGTCTTGGAATTGAAGAATGTTTGAAAAAAACGTCCATTTTGATTTTGTTTAATAAGCCGTAATTTGTGACCAATTTAACTAATCACCTGTTTTTTTTTTACTAAATTACTGTCTATACTATATATGTTCAACTATTTCTCTTACCAAACAGAAGCAAATGGCACAAACAGAATATCCGAATGGATGCAGAAAAGGGTACCATGTTGTTCCAGCAACGTGCCATCTCCTGTCAGCATCGAAGTAACAGGAAATGTTATTCGCCATTGAATAGCGAACTTTTGCTTCTAATTCTGAAAAGAAAAGAAAGAAAACGTTACCATGACAATAGCAATATATATTTCACAATTTTTAGATGAGGATGACTTGCATTGTTGACATTAATTAGACTACTGTTCTCATTACGGATGTTATTCCCACAACGTTATGACTGATGAAACCTCCAGCATCTTCTGATGCATCTTTACAAACTCGATAAGAGCTAAGTAATAATCGATTCTAAATGGTGACCTTGTGGAGGTTGAATGTTCAATTCCTAGTGCAAGCTCTACTAATAATATCTTGTTTTGCCCTTTAGTCATCACGTTCCATAAACGATGTTTATAACAAAAGGGGAAGAGTTGCTGGTGTCAGAATTCATTCATTTAACACTTATCGTTGGATAATTTCTAACCTTGAAGTAGATTTTTAACCTCTTACATAATGTGGCTTCATGCCTTGTCTGGACCGATTTTCACAAGAAATAATACAATTATGAATTACTTAAGATGTTTACCCGGTTTACTGCCCAAGACGAAACTATTTTCATGGATTAAATGAAGAATTGTATTTTAAATTCCATATAACTTCATAAGTTCGACGTAAAAATTCCCGAGTTCAACAAAATGCACTCGGAAAATGTTAAGCGTTACATGGATGCAAGCATTGTGATAAAAGCATCGTAAATGAGAACAGTAGATTGAATGAATAAAAACAAACAAACAAACAAACAAACAAAAAGACAAACAACAAAAAAAAAAAAACAACAGCGATACATATTTGAAAACAATATAGCCAAGCTGTATTAAAATAACATGTTCATCATATTGAATTTCATTTCCGGAAACAGAAAGAAAAACAACAATCGATTGCTCTGAAAAACGATATTCGTTTGCGACAAAGATGGTATCAATCTTGGATCTGAAATACATTACGTCTGTTTGATTTTTCTTCGTGCAGGTCTCATGGTTTTATCTAGCCATAAATACAACAAATTGGCCATACTTCAATATTATATATATCATAATTATAGCTGAAAACAAAACATTAAGATCGAAGGACACATACATTGAATATTCACATCATCACTTCATTGAACTTCTCCCCAATTTGCACCCTATTTTTAGTCACGTGCAAGCGACTCTATAAGTCACTCAGTCGGTCCGTCGGTCGTTCTGTCGGTCTGTCAGACGGTCTGTCCGTAACACGTTTGTGCTTGGCCTTTTTAGTTAAGATCAAAGGTCTGTTGTTAATAGATGCTGTTCTTAGCTTTTTAAGCTTTTCTTGGCCTTTTGGCCAGTTTCAAAGTGTAGTATCTGCCGGAGCAGATACTGCAAGCAAAGACCATATGTGGGGTCAACCCCACATATAAGACCTTGGTCAATGTAGGGGCAACCCTTCATACCAATTGTCACTATCCAGCTCCCCTACTCCCCGGGGAGTTGGTCCCCATTTCCCTTTCACTCCTCACATTAAAAATCGGCCTTGTGCCTAATTTGCTCGGTGGGGGAGCAAATAAATACCCTTTTCTTGGCCTTTTGGCCAAGATCAAAGTGTAGTATCAGCTCTTACTACATTCTGTACTTATGTTTGTAACTTTGTGATATAAAGTGGGGGATCATTTTCTGTATTAATTTAATGTAAAATGATCACCCACTTTACAAGCAGTCAGTCTCAAAGCCATTCAAGTCATTCTCCAGATCATTCAAGTTGTTTTTGAAGGATTCCAGTTATTTTTTAAGCATTCATGCCATTCTTAAGGTCATTCAATTCATTCTTAAGTTCGTTAAAGTCATTCTAAGTCATTTACATATTATTTATTTAAGTCATTTCATCCCATTTTTCGGTCGTTTTCGTTTATCTTTAAGAATTTCATGTCAATCCTACATTCACGCATTCATTCATTACACGAGAGCACGCGACTAATGGCTATCGGCCTTGTTTTTCGGAACAGAGAACGTCTTACATCTGGCAGTATCCTATATTTCTATGTATCAACCATTCGCCAGTGCATCGAGTATTGTTACTACATCCAAACTAGTGCAATATATACCCATACCTCCCTCTTAAACAGGATGCTGCAAATAATTAATTATCTAACATGTCTGCTAAGCTACAACCCTTTACATCGCTACTATGTTGCATCTTTGTGCTTGTTTTAAAAGTGCATCTACGGAAGAAGCTTACTATATTTATTTCACCTCAATGTAAATACCTTTGCCGCACATGACCGACAGTACGTCACTGAAAATGCCGGAAGATTTTTCACTCTAATTGCTAATTTCAACGGATTTGGTGTCTTTCGAATTTTCTCTGTTTCCTGTTTCTCCGACCGTACGAACATGCAGCAATGCAAATGTTATATAAACAAACATCTTTTCGCACGGCACACCAACTAAGTACCATTGTATAAATATGGTCTCTCAAAGTATCCCCTTACGATTCAGTTACAGTATGATCTTGTTCGAGGCGAACGAAGACTAAACAGGTGATATATAGCAATTGTTCAGAAATCTGCTTTCATTCATGTTTTAGATTTAGATTTGAATTCTTAAATACACCTTTGGATTGTGCCCTTTTTGTCTTTTGAAATCCTTCATTGCATAGCAGCCTCGTGCAAATTGATGGAAACTAAGAGGGATGCGAGCCGTGGTTTACATAATAATATTGTACACACCTTAGACGACCCAACATCGTAACACATTTACTCACTTAAAGAACGAGTGAATGTGTACAAACAGTTTCTGTAATACACACCGAGAGTTTGTATTATCTTCCGCTTATTCACCGGAATCATCTCTTGACTTCCTAATCCGTCAACCATTACAGTTGCTCTACTCCTCCTTCATCCACCCAAAATGATTGAAAAATTAATCGTTCGACATTTCCCATGAATAACTCAAATAATACTGTTCATGTTTATTGAGATATTCATGCTCACTCACTTACCTTACTAGCAATCTTAAAATGGATGTCTCGAAAGTGTGATCGCGATCGTGTAACTTTTACCAAAACTACTTGTCAAACCTTGTTGAAATCTCTTCTTGTGTTTCGAATGGCTACTTTAAATGAAGTGTGTACGAATATTTATTCGTACACACTCAAATTTACCAGTAGTCGTTAAATTGTACAAATCGTTTTAAGAAATGAATATAGGCTTATAAAACCGTATGCACTTATGTAAACATGAGTCGAAAGTACAACACCCGAATACAAAGTGACATTAATACTGGGTGGGATCCATTGAGCGTTTGTAGTCGATACAGATATAGCTATTTTACGATAGACCCACGCACTTCGACAGCGGGTTAATTTCTCAACAGAAATGACAAAGTAAGGAAGCCAGTCTACATAAACCACGGTAACTCCTCTCTCTCTCTCTCTCTCTCTCTCTCTCTCTCTCTATATATATATATATATATATATGACAGATAAACTGACGAATGATCAGGTAGATAGAACATTTTTCGGATTTTCTATCTATCTAGTTTTTATCAGTCAGTCTATCTATTTACATTTCGGTTTGTATATCTATTAATCCATCTATATATTAAAAAGCTTATGTCGTCTTTGGCGTCAGTATGCGAGTTCGAATCTCAAGTAAGAATATGTTTTTCATAATTTGATAA
Organism: Euprymna scolopes; assembly: GCF_053919585.1. NCBI lineage: Eukaryota > Metazoa > Mollusca > Cephalopoda > Sepiida > Sepiolidae > Euprymna > Euprymna scolopes. Next base: position 82,677,127 of record NC_136485.1, read on the forward strand.
TACACAACATAATTACAAGAAACCAAAACATTACAGTAATAGATTTTAAACTAGGACCACTCTTTTAGAAAATTTGCAAAAAAATAGTCGTAACGTTTATTTGTCTTTTCCATTCTGCGGCCCCTCCAACTGGAAAAGATGGATCGCAAGAGAAACAAACAGGAATTATCCCTGCTTATCAATGTGACATATATATATATATATATATATATATATATATATATATATATATATATATATATATATATAGCAAGAGAGATTATATACTTGCATATTTACATATGTTAAACATATTTCGGCAACGTTCCGAAACTCTTCATTGCGTCAATTTCTTGTTTCAAGAAATACCTTGTTATTGCTCTTTTTTCAGCATTTCGTTCACAAAAGAGAAAGAGATTTGGTTAGAAAGTTTTACCATTAATAAATTTTCGGAAACCTTTATTGCTATTAAATAATACCAAGCAAATTAAAATTTACGAATGCATTAAGTGGTTATTGTGTTGAACTCGGCCATGACACCGACCGACAGTTTGACCGTACCAATCTCTAACACTACTTTCATTTATAGATGTTGGCAACTTTCACGTATACACACCTTTAAGTATCTAGTTCAACAACTGGGTAAAAAAAAAATCATATCATGCTTAAATTATGTGACTTTATTATTTTTCCATGTTATATTCACAAATAAAACTGTAACATTTCAACATCCAACAACAAATAGTTATCAATGTAACTTCCTATGAATTCCCTTGTTATATGAGATAAGACTCAAAAAGTATTTCTTTGTATATAGCTGAAATTTGTAAATAGACAATAGTAAAAAACTGATAGGGACACGAACAGACAACCTTAACACGCTAAAATTAAATTGGTTTCATGACATCACATTGAGTTATGAATATGTTCAACTTTCGTGTGATTAATAGGGCTATGACAACAATATATTCTTTTCATTGTCACGACTCTCGAGTATATATCTGACACAGACACACTTAATCAACCGAGAACGACACCACTCTATATAAAAGCATATGAGATATCAACGGATACACACTCGAGAGTAAAAACAATGAAAAGAATATGCTGTTGTCCTAGCTCTAATGATTAGTCATGTAAGTGCTTAACCCTAAGAATATATATGCCTATAAAATAGAGGTTTTCTCGTTTTAACATTGATATTAAAAGCCTACTTTTTTTTACTAAAATTTAATAAAATGAACCTCTTAATATACTCAGTAATGGATATGAGAGCGGCTACATAAAATAAATTAATTTGTATATTCCTTTGAAAAACGAGCGTTTATAAATTACCTATACATTTTGTATTGTTTCCTATTAGTTGATCGGTTTACATTCACTGTTAAGGTGAATTCTATTAATACATAGTGTCCACTTCTGCATAATTTCGTAGAATTTAAGGTGAAACCTTTTATCACACAGAAGTATATATATATATATATATATATATATATATATATATATATATATATATATATATATATATATATATATATATATATAAGTAACATTGTCGATGTGTGTGCGAATACTCTCTACCAAGCTTCTCTCTGAATATTTGGCATACAGAATTGAAATTTTATATATAGGGTATTTTTACCTGTAGTACACTTTCAATTTGGTTTTTAACCGGCAAGAATGGCTGCTAAAGGGTCTAAATTGAAAACACACTAGTATAGCTTGACAGAGGAATGTTGCAACCGGGAAAATAGTAATAATTCGCGCATTGTGACAATTAAAAATATGTCGTGTGTAAGAGTAAATATTTAAGAATAAACCGGACGCATATAAATCTAGTTTCAAATCCAATGATTCTGCAAGACCTACGTATAACATAACAAGAAAAAAGAAAGGGAAGAGAGAAATCTGTGTATCATTTGACTGTAATAAACGTGGCTTTTTGTAAACAATCATGATATTAAGTACATCAACATGTTATTGTGTACATGTGATATAACTATCTAATGGTTGGCCCTACTGAGCCGTGAAATTCTAAGGTACGTTGAAAGGTGGAAGAGTGCACAGAGGTTAAAGTTAATGACACACACGAAAAGATATTCGGATTAAATTACAAATGATGAACTGGCTCTTCGTTTGAACTTAGATTCGGTTTATTTGAATAATACCACCAATAGGTACGAAGGAGAAATCAAATTCCAGAAATCTCCGACTCTTTTTCATTCGCTCTTCGACATTTTTAATTAAAGATTGATTTACTGATTTCATTTATTAGAATATTTTTATTTGTTTCAGTTTTCATGAGTCAAAGTTCTAAAACTGCCGGAATAAAAATCCTAAAAATGAATCGCATGACAGGAAGTGTGACAATTATTGTTCAATTATACGATCATTTAAAAATACATTTAAAAATAAAAGAGCACTTTGTAAATAAATTAACATTTGACTGAATTTCTGTTTTTTTTAAATTTATTTTACTTCAGTTGAAGTTCTCAGAAATCAAGGGGCCCACAACCTGGGGCTAACACTTGAACTCTATAAGAGATACTAGATATTCGAATGTTTCATTAAAGTTATGTATTTCGAATGTTTCATTAAAGTTATTTATTTCTCAAGCACCGAGTTAGTAAATAAATTGAGAACATAATTTACCTCTCCCCAATTAACCATTTTCATATGTTGTAGTATATCTTGATCTTACTGGATTCCAGGACGAGAATTCATCTAGTCTGGTGGAGTATCCAGCTTCCTGCTGTTCCTTGAGGTAACATCACTTGGAAAAGGTGCACCATTCCTCGTGAATTAGCCTATGTGAGGAAATCGTATTTGGGCTGCGAATGCTATGTGACATTGAATATTTAGTCAGGGAGAGCCCTTAAACACTCGAATATAGTGTTTAGTAGGCATTCAAGTTCTCTCCCGACCGAATCAGATATGAAAGCTTTTGTGAGACTAATCTACGTGCTTTAAAATCTAAATAACCTTAGGTGATACGTCGTTACTATTGCATTTGTCTCATATTAAATCGCCTTGTCGCAGGATTTGATGTGGTTGTCTTAAAATAGTATAAAAACTGAATTTTATACGTAAAGCCAGAGTAAAGATGAATCGAAAAATTCAATTCGAAGTTAAAGATCAGAACAGGAGTTATTTGCCAAGATATGACGTCATAAACACAAGGGCCACGTAATAACTAAGTTGATAAAATTGTATGTTTACATCTCGGTGTTCAAAATGAAATGACTAAACGCACATCATCTGCACATACACTATCCTGAATAAAAACAAATAATTACATTTTGGATCAATCAGAGAACTTTCTAAATTTATTCAAAATGGTCTTTCTGGAAGCCACTTCGATCCCTTACAAAAGCCAAATTTTTCTTCAATAATCCAATTGGGCCGAAATCCACGGACCGCCGTCCTCAGCGCCGCTTTGTTTAGCGTCGAGCCTGTTGACATATCAACTTACGCATACACTTACAAAGCGTGACACACATACACACAAACTGTCTAAATCCCCCATTCTTGTTTGCTCAATCAAACCTACCTTTCTGCTGAAGTATTCCAAATTTCCCCACTTTTATACGAAACCAAATGAACATTTACTCTTACTAAAAACTTTTAATTTTAATATAAGTTTATAAAATAAGTTTATAAAATAAGTTTATAAAATAAGAAGTTTTGACAATAATTTTCTGACCTATATACCGCATGCCTCTTACTTAATCGATTCAGACTTTTTCGATATCTCAATTAATAAATTCCTTTTGGTTTTACAAGAATTCAATTTTTTCCATTACAGTAAATTATGTCTTAAACATATAAAATATATGTTTTGCGAATATATGTCATCTGAATTCATTATTTTGTTTTGTTTACCGTATAACATGTAACTCGTTTGCTCACATCTAAGGATAAACCTAAAAATCTTTTTCACTGAAAATATTTATCCGACTCTGGATGATCTAAAAAATACTTCTCCATTACAAAACATCAAAAGAAATCCCCCCAAAATATCCCCCTAAAAAAATTATTCTCTGATTTTTGAACCGCGAAACAGAAAAAATGTTTTCGCGACGATTTCCCCTCTGTAGTATGAGTTGCAAATTGCCCATGAGGTATTACCTATGAACAAATGCATTTCAAACAATACTGTTATAGTTTTCATGTAACAAACCTGTAAAACTAAGAAAATATTCTCAACAAATTACATGAATAGAAACGAAATATTCAGATATTAAGTTTGTTGTGCAACTGTACATATAATTTGAAAGTAAAACAAATAAAGCATGCATGGTCCCTCATGATTGCACAGTGAACAAGGCAAAAATAAATGACTAAGTTCAGCATTTTTATCCCCATTTAGCCCCAAAAGTCCCCACGGGACTTCTAAATTCTGGTGAAATAAACAAACTGTGCAGTTTTTGGCTTTAAAAATATGTACATTTGAGTTCTGCACCATGTAAAAAAAAAAAGAAATGACTAAGTCCATCGTTAGCCCCCCCACTATTAAGCCCCAGATGTCCCCATATTTAAATTTGAGTTCAGCACCATGCAACACTGCTAAATAGACATACACAGAAAATTTAGGACAAATATGGTAAAATAGTCCCCAAAATATAGTGTTTTATTAGCTCTAAACGTGCCGCGGACACACCCAAGTGTTATTGCGAAGTATAGACAAACAAAATCATATAAAAAATCAGTTAATTAAAAATTTTCAGAAAGTTTTAGAAAAATCCAGGGTATCATTTTTTTTTTAATAAGCACAAAAGTGTCACTTTTAGCCATTTTAACCTGAAAGACACCCCTAGGGGGGCAACTGGAGTTTTCCCGGAAAATCCGTTCTATTATTTATTTTTTACTGATATCATATTTAATGTTTGTGTAAAATTAAAAAAAAAAATCCAAGGCGTAGTTATTGAGAAAAGTGAGGATAGACGAACGGACGAGGGTGAATTTACAGGTCCACCCTCCTTTTGTCTGGGGACGAATAATATTGAATAAGATATGACATTAACTTAAATGAATAAAAAAAATCTGTTAATTTGCTCTTCTATTCAATTTATATTGAATCATCATTTTCAAGGAAAATTAAATGTTGGTCTGTTAAAATATGGTCAATGTAAAATTTCACTCTTAAGGCTAGAGTAAAATTTCACTCTTAAGGCTAGAGTAAAATTACACTCTTAAGGCTAGAGTAAAATTACACTCTTAAGGTTAGAGTAAAATTACACTCTTAAGGCTAGAGTAAAATTTCACTCTTAAGGCTAGAGTAAAATTACACTCTTAAGGCTAGAGTGAAATGTCACTCTTAAGGCTAGAGTAAGGATGAATGGGAAAATTTAATTAGAAGTGGAGGAAGTTAAAAATTGTTTAGAAGAAATTTGGGTACAAAAAATTTAATTTAACTCTTATTTTTTTTCTTTTATTTTTCACTCTTATCCCCCGAAATGATATTACCATTGCAAGGAGCTCCTACTTGGGACTATATCTCCAGATACATTATGTAGGGAGTTGAGCAGCTAGATGCCTGTTCATATAATATTTAAACCGTTGCATGTGAGTACAGTCTAGGAAATAAGAGCCCGGAAGTGAGTTCCAAAATCTAGAAGTTTGAGGGGGAAAATATTAGAGTGTACAGGAAAAGGGTAAGAGTTTGCTGCTTGTCTTGTCAGCTGAAAATATTTGCGCGATGGAGCAGAAAGATTATGAGTTCCTCACATTTTATTACAATAAAATATCATATTTCATTAAAATAAAACAGGCGCAGATTTCTGAAAGAGTGACGTCACTCCGAACTAGTAAATGTAAAATCTTGATAAATGTTCAGATGAATTTATCAGTTCAAATGATCCAAATAATACAAGTTTTTTTTCTAATAAGGTCAAATATAATTAAAATAATTTGTCAGATGTTAAAATATACATACATATATATATATATATATAATTATTAAGTATATATATATATATATATATATATATAGAGAGAGAGAGAGAGAGAGAGAGAGAGATACACACTTGCAAGAAACAAAACAACAAAGAGAAAGATAACATCTTTTGAAAACACAATGTACACACTGTCTGATACAGTGAATAACAGAATGAAAATGTGTCAAGATACGTATTAACCCTGTATTTTTTCAACTAATCTGATGAGATCTTCACCACGAAAATTTTTAAATAATATAAACTTTAAAATTGTCTGGTTGATGTCGAAACAATTGTAATATCCGAAAAAAAATACAAATATGATGTAAGCTTTCTCCTTGTTGTTTACAGAACTGTCAATCATGTTGCTTAATATTTGAGTCAATTCACATGACTTAAATTCTTATTGATATATGTACATTGCCATTGGTTATTAGATTTTAATATATTAAATCATTCGAAAAATCTTATCAATAATATATATATATATATATATATATATATATATATATATATATATATATATATATATATATATATATGTAATTATAAGTAATTATACATGTATTTTATGTACGCGATTGAAATTGTTTTATGCTATTTTCTGCTTAAAAATAAATAAAGTGTCCAATCTTACCTGGACAAACAGGGCAACAAAGTCCTGTAATGCGAACAGGATTCTTACATTCTGGAGGAGGACACAGTACATCTACGCACATGACATGCCCATGCTGGAAAAGAAGTTCAAATTTTAATAAACGCAATAAAACATGTTACAGTACATTTACGTACTAACAACTTTATGCATATCCCAGGTGCAATATTAAAGAAGTTACAGTTCCAAACTGATTATTATCACGTTTGTTCACAAACGCCTTGAGGATAGACTCCAATAACCGTATATATTCAAAACTACATAACGGAGAATAAGTATATTCCTTTTTAATCCAAGGAATATGACATTACCGTAACGTCTATGAACGCGCACTCTTTCACACACACATAGTTCCCTATAGACCTTGAAACGGTTGGCCTGACTTTATTTGTAAATTTCACACAAATATACTTAATGTGTATATGAGTGTTCTTAGATAGGATTTGCATCGAAATGTCTCCGATAAATATTTAAAATCAATCGGTAATCGAAAAGTTCTGATGAAAGAAGAGACAATCCGATTTTGATAAAAGTTAACACCCTTAGACAACTTAACATCACAAATGTATTTAATAAATTTTATCACCGCGCAAGCAGAAACACTCGGCGTATAAAATCAACAGTAAGTTCTTTCATAAGACATGAATATTTCTGTTTAGAGCACAATTGGATTAACACAATTGACTCTTGCATTTTGATTTTTAATCATAGACATTATATAAAATAATTTTTATAAAATCCACAGGGAGGAATGTGAAACTTCCTTCTAATGCATCGCAGTGGGTCCCCGACTAAAGCAAGGAATCAAATGAAAAATAAACGATTTCACTGATTTCTATGACAATAAAATTATTGGAAGTGTAGAACATTCGTTAATCCTTATTCCATCTCGGGAAACGTCAGGTTTCTCTGCTAGTATTATTGCTGATTATTTAGAATACATATTTTTAAATATCTACATGCATATATATTTCAACATAATCAAGAATGACCAGTATAGCTTGATATATAGTGAAGAATCAGTGGGAGGATTCGAAACACGACGTGAAATTATCTTTGGTTTTACTTGACGTCTTTGCCCCCACGATCACCGAGACATCTATATTAGAAAAATGAAAAATATTCCTACATTCTCATGAATATAATAAACTTCTGTAGAGTAATAAACCAAACAAAGGAAAATAACTTTCAACATTGCTTTACTGAGAATTTTTCATATCTCTTTACAGAGTTCTCTTTCTTGAAAGATGATTTGAATGCCTACTAGACACTATCCTCGAGTGTCTAAGGTCTCTCTGTACAGGGATTAGCCAGAGCAACCTGGCATGAGGATACTTTCCCCTGTAAGTAAACTCTGACCAAAGATCAAAATCACATAGATCTCCTTATTATGGCTAACTCACATTAGATTTACAATGACTGGGGCACCTTCTCCAAGTGATGTTCTATCAAGTAATACAACGAAGATGGATACTCCATCAGACTAGATGAATTCTTGTACTGAAATCCAGTAAGACAGAGAGATCAAAACGAAGGTATACTACAACATATTAAAATGGTTAATTGGGGAGAGGAAAATTATGTTCTTAATTTCTTTACTAACTCAGTGGTTGAGAGGTATAGAACTATAATGGAACATTCGAATGTATTTTACATAGAGTTCAAGTGTTAGCCCCATGTTGTAGACCTCTTGATTTCTGAGAACTTCGACTGAAGAAAAATGAAACACACAAACACACACACGCGCGCGCGCACACACACACACACACACACACACACACATATATATATATATATATATATATATATATATATATATATATATATATGTATATAGATAGATAGATAGATAGATAGATATTGAGTGGGGAGAAATCCAGCAGTGCTCGATTATTAATACAGTTTCAAGAAAAAGTGTAATATTATTAATATATGTTATAGAAAATCAGACATTGATATCGTTGGTTTCAAATCCAAACAAAGGAGACCAATAACTAATCTCCTTTGTTGGACTCTCTTCTGCCCTTGCTTATACAATCATCGCTGGAAATGGTTTCTCGCGGGGTGTCTGATATGCCACGATATTTCAATCCCAGGTTTTATTTAATTTTTTAAATCTCTTTTATTTTTAATATTGTTTCAACCAGCAGTTTTGCCGATGTATACGTGGTTCAGTGAGATTTTTCTTGAAATTTGTAAATCTAAGTAGCATAGCTACCGACTGCCTTCTCTTTGCTTTCTATCCGGGAAAAGTTAAAAATTAAACCTAAAGTAAATAAATAGAAAATATTAAAATATTCCAAAACCAAACCTAAGAAAAATCCAAACAAAAATAAATTATTTTATCTAAAACTCCAAAAGTTAAGCTAAAAAATATTAAAAATTAAATTCCTACCCCCATTCTCCCGAGAAGAGGAATCGTTTAATTCTCTCGCTATTTTTATGACAAGTGTTCGACTGAACTCCAAACTATGGTTTCTCCTTGCCAAAGTTTCACAAAAATCACTCGTTACAATCACTATATACTATTTTCCCTGTCCCTATATGTACATCAATCTAAGCGCACATTCAATGAACAAAGCTTTTTCCCAGAAGTGTGCGCCCATGAAACACTGTTCCGCTGGCCTGCTGCTCGGTTGACTATAACATGGTAACCTTCAAATACAATGTAAGCAAGTTCTTGTTGAGCCATCCCCATAAACAATCAAATTCTATCCAAGTTACACCATTAACGGTTACTACACTACTACTTTATATTCATTCACACTTATTCTCGATTGACCTTCTGGCCTTGATAAGTGGTGACTCCCAAGTAACAAAAAATGATTGTGGATTGATATTTGGTGTCAGGGCTTAACGCAAAAAATATAGAACATCGACATTACCGAGGTAAAATTTTCTGTGCAATTTTGAAATTAAACATCTAAAAATGTAACTGTTTCAGAGATAAAGTTGATTATTCGTAGACACCAAAGAAAGAAAGAGAGAGAGAGAGAGAGAGAGAGAGAGGGGGAGGGAAAGAGAGAGGTAAAACAATTTGGTAGAATTTTGAAGAGTCTTGCAAGTTAGAAAATATTTTCACTCAATCAAAGAAAAAAAGGGGGGGACAACATTAATTTAACTTACCCTGCAACTACAAGTTCTGCACTTTTCACCAGTAGGTATCCATGTTTCAGCCTCTTCATACCATCGGTTCTCAAAGTTACACTTCGAATGATGCTGCAGATGTTTGTCGGTAGCGCTGACCAAAAAACTGTCGATTCCATTCACATCTGCGGAAATTTTCCAGCAATTATTCGGAATAAACACCTTTATAATAGAAAAAGAAAAAGTAAGATATAATTGTAATTGTACAGGTTTACTAATTTATGTCTGGGTATTAAAAAACACACAGAGTTAATTTTAATCTCTCACACACATATATTTTTTCGCCCGTTAAAGGCAGACCGAAGCTATAGACATTTGATTAGAATGCGTGTGTTATGCCAGGTACGCCCAATGATGGAGTACTGTTTCCACATCTGAGCAGTGCTACTAGAAGCAGCTTATCCTGTCTTGACAGAGTTCAAAATAGATTTCGTAGCTTAGTGGGATATACTATTTTCTCTTTCCTGCAAACTCTTTCCAACAGGAGAGACGTTGCGAGCCTGTCTCTGCTTTTTTTTTTTTTTCATGGCAAGTGCTCGTCTGCGTTTCAATCTATGCCCCCCCCCCCGTAAAACTTTCAGGAAAAACACTCGTCTAGCCAAAATCACTATCAATATTCCCACACTAAAGATATGTGCCTAAACCAAAACGTAGACTCCATTAACAAATCTTCTTAGAACTGTACGCTTGTGGAACTCTCTTCCGTTGGCCTGCTTTCCTGCTGACTACAATTTGATTGTCTTCAAGTTCAACATAAACAAGTTCTTGATGAACCGTCCCCTAAGTAATCCAATTTACAAAATTTCAACTACTTACTAAAATCACATTGACTAATACCCATTAACACTTATCCTCGAGTGGCCTCCTGGCCTTGATAAGCGGTGACCCCATTTGTAAAAGAAAAATATAAATAATGGTTCAAATAAATTCTAATTCCTTTGAATACCTGTTAATCCCTTAGTATGCATCGAGCGGATAACATGATACTTAATTCGCTACACCTTGTCATAACAAAGGATCACACAAACATTCAGCCCTACTGGCTCAGTAGTTTCCGAGGTGGTGGAACGGACAGATATAGAAACAGTCTGAAAGACTGGGAGGAATATATATAAAGAATAATAATCATTTAATTATAATTATCAAACTCCTTTTAAGAATACTTAAGAATGACCACTGTCTGGGAAGTATAAACTAAAAGGAGTCAACTATCATTTATGCAACGTTCACGACTTCCGTCCTTCGAACAGTCTGTATTATCTAATGCCTGCGCCCAAATTGACATTTTATTATTTATTAATTCCCTTCATTCACATGGCAATTGTTTGGTGGACCGCAGATAAAGGCTTAGAAAATGGAGTCAAAGTCGGCCTTGTGGCTGGGTTTGGATCTCCCAACTGACAGGAATTCTCATCCTAGATTGATGATCTGATAACAATAAAACAATAATGCATAAAAGAATAATTATATATATATATATATATATATATATATATATATATATATATATATATATATATACAGAGAGAGAGAGAGAGAGAGAGAGAGAGAGAGAGAGAGAGAGAGATAAATAAAAAGGAACAAACCGAGTTATGTGTGCATTAATGGTTCGTCGTCTTTATTCCGAGACTTACTCGAAATAAAGACGAAACGTTGATGAACACATAACTCGGGTAGTTTTTTTTTCTGTATTTTGTCGGAATACTATTTCCATTATACTCATATATATATATATATATATATATATATATATATATATATATATATATACATGAAATTAGGAAAGAGTGATGGTAAAGGGATGGTAAGAATTTGTTTTCTTCTTCACTTGCACGCAGAATTCCACCATGTGGTCAAGAAAAAGCAAAAGAAAAAAACAGACTCTTCATTGATAAGGATGTTTAGCATGGAACTATATCTTATATAAGCAAATGAATTTGTTTATATATTAAAAAAACAATTATACGTATATGGATCGTGGGATTGTATTCATCTGCAAAGGATCTAGTTAGTTTGCATATTCTTGTAAACATTCATTTTAATTCATTCCCTCAGCCTTTTTCGTTTTTTTTATGGGATGATCGTCTTAAGGTTACTATTACGTGTAATTATATTCATACAGATATTCTACATAACTTATACTTGCGTAATATTTGCGTAAAAACGTAAAATAAACACACCTCTTTTTATATATATTATACATGTATGTGTTTGTATATTTGTTTAAAAAACTTTGGTTACCAAACTCCTCCCTCAGTCTAGAGGCATGAAAATTAATATATAAGGTACTCGAATCCATGCGAAACTTTATATTTGCCGTTTAGCCGGGGAAAATGGATACAAACGTGTAAAAATTTAAAAAAAATGGAATTTGCCAGGTAAAGATATGTTTTAATTTTTAGCTTTGCGGCAAACATGTCTACATAGCTCAGGCATTAACCTCCAAAGATAAAGTAAATTGTAAGCTAAACGTTTTGGTTTCGATTCTCAGCGGTGGCGCATGATTCATTTTTTAAAAAAGTTTTTAAATCATTACTATATATGTAGTCTAATATAATATAATAATAATAAATACGACATCTGTATTGATAAAAATATCATACTTAAGCGTATTTTACGACCGGGCAATGCCGGGCGGCCTGTTAGTAATATGAGAAAACGCAATTATTTGATAATGAATAAATTATAACAAAAGGTAAAGAGTTATTTAATTTAAAGGAAAAGTAAATAGCGAAACAAAAATTGAAGTAATTATACTTTTTAGCAAGGCTAGATACGCAGAATCGGAGTGTATTTTTTTTTAAATATAAACATAAAGTATTTTTAAAGGGAATGAATGAACAAAACGTTTAATTTAAAATTCAAATTTATCAGATTTTCACTATATCTAAACCATCGTAATCAAACACACAACATAATTTCCAAAATCTCAGTTGCTTCTTAAAATCGCTTTAAATTAAGCCTTAATTAAGCGATATTTTCCTGCATCAAAATAATTTAATGGCTTTAGTTAAAATTAGAATAATGATTCGGGATTTAAGGTTTAATAAAATTATATGCTTTTCAACTTCGCAAGTAATATAATACGTTTTGTTTGAAAAAGTCATTTTACTTGTTTTGAGACGGGTATCATTATCGTTTACACATAAAGTTGTGACCCCTGTCTGTTCGTTTGTGGAGGAACTCCTCAGAGATATACTCTAATATCTATATTTATCCTGAGGGTACATTAACCAAATTACCTTGATAAGTGGAGTTCATTTTCATTAAAGGCTGTACAACATTATCGCGCGGTTTTTGTTCGCGCTTGATACACATAAAACTGATCGCAAGACGAATTCAGCTGGTTTATCATCGTTGTAAAGTTACATGAAACACAAATGTATTGTTACCTTCACTTCAAGGATTCCTGCCGGGTACTTTCTGTTAATTATCCGCAGCGTTGCCGTACCATTATTCAAAGATTTAAACAAATGCGGGGAAATTGCCGTAAGTGTGCCAGACATCTAAAAATGAATATAAATTAATAAATAAAATGAAATAATGTAAATTTCCTCTCTCTTTCTTTCCCTTGCCATTTTCTCACCTGTACGTCTCTGTCTTTGTCTGTCTGTCTGTCTGTCTGTCTCTCTCTCTCTCTCTCTCTCTCTCTATATATATATATATATATATGTATATTTGTACAAGATTTGTTTTAAAAAACTAATTAACAAGTCATAATGCATTTTGAAACAGTGATAAGATTAATAGACCGAAATAAGGATAACGTTTTTAGTTTGATTCAAAGGGTTAAAAAAGAGGCTAAAGACCGGAGAAATTCAAATGCCTCCAACTTTTTTTAAAATTCTAGCAACATACAAAAGAATCAATTGATAAATCTCCCACGAATTTTAGTTCTTTTGGAGGATTTTCAAGAGTTTTAAGAGGAATAATACAAGAAAATCTTGTCATTTAAAAAATTGTACTATTCAGAATATTCATAGAATTTCATCCATAGATATTTAACACTAATTAAGCCCCACTCTGCATTTTTATTTCCTCTAAAGACCCTTTATTTTTTAGATATTTTAGAATGAAAATCATGTAACGAATTTTGATCAATTTAAAAAACAAGTGAACCATGCATGGTCCACCGTGAGTGCACAGTGAACGATGCATAAAAAATGACAAAGTTCAGCATTTGCCCCCCCCCCCCAGCTCCCATTTAGCCTCCAAAATCCCCAGGGAATATCAAATTCTGGTGAAAAATGAACAAACGGCACAGTTTTAGGCATTTACATATGTAAATTGGAGTTTTGCACCATGGCAAAAAAGAAATGCCTAAGTACATCATTTGCCCCCCGCCCCCATTTTGCCCCCAAAGTCCCCAACGCCATAACATTTAAATTTGAGTTCAGCATCATGCAAAACAGCTAAATAGACATACACAGAAATTTTTGGACAAATATGGTAAAATAGTAAAAAAAAAAAAAAAAAATGGAATGTATAATAAAATATATATATATATATATATATATATATATATATATATATGATAATAAAAGATCCCCAAAAGATATAATGACGTATAGACAAACAAAATTATATAGAAATCAGTTAGTTACAACTTTTCAGAAAGTTTTATAAAAAATCCAAGGTTTCAATTTTTTTTAATAAGCACAAACGTGTGAATTTTAGCCACTTTAACCCGAAAGGCACCCCGAGGGGGACAACCGAATTTTTCCCAGAAAATCCGTTTGGCTCATTTTTTACTTATATCATGTTTAATGTTTGTGCAAAGTTTCCAAAAATTCCAAGGCGTAGTTATTGAAAAAAAGTGCAGACAGAAGAACGGACAAGTGTGAATTAACAGCCCCACCCTCCTTTTGTCGGGGGACCAAAAAGTATAGTCTTTAGTTTTATTAGTATTACATAATAATATCAATTTTTCTTAGATGAGATAAAAACAAGGAAAACTCTTCTGTTCGCGAAAGAAATTAAGAAATTAAGACTTTTTTCTTTTTTAAGAATTCCTACTACTAGCAATACTTAAAGAATTTTTGATATTTGGAAATGTCATACTTTATTCTACAGAATCATCCTTTGTAGTAAAAACGAACCGCTAATTTGAAAAAAAACAAACTATAAGTTAAAAGTAACTGTTAATCAATGCCTGTAATTGTTATAGAATGGCTATATAGGCAATTCTAGTGTAAATTTTGGAAGTTCTAAGCATACTTTTGTCAAATGTCGTATTAATATTTATGTTCATTCATGCCTCCAGATGCATATATATATATATATATATATATATATATATATATATATATATATATATATATATATGTATTTGTGTGTGTTTATATTATACTTTATTTATCCCGTGAAAATCCGTCCCCTCTGTCGAACGTTTTAGGAAGACATACATACATTTAAACAGGTAGGTGATATTTATATTATAGAAGAAGATAATCAACCCAATGAGTGAATAAAGTATGCACTCTAGCGAAAGATACATAAAAAATATCGATAAATTGTTTGGCAGCAGAATCCCCAAACCTTAGCAAACTTTTGAAATCTATGTTAGTACAAAAATATATATAAATCGTATCACTATTTGAAACATCATTATAATTGTAATTTTGCCTAAATAAAATACTTACCACATTATCATAAAAATTTCCCATAATACTTGTGTTTGCACATGTTTGCGGCGAGTTGATATGCTTGTCCGAATTGGTTAGGTAGGCACTGAGAGGCTCGCTTAGCGTCGTTGTCCGACCATTAATCATTATCTGGTAATGAAGCTGACAGCCGACGCCTGTGATCAACCATGCATACGCCTTCACTTCGTATTTCAATGGGTTAGGATTCGGAGGCACAAGAAGCAAGGGCGTTCCTAACATTAAATAAATAAAAATCAATTTATTTTAATAATAAAAACAATACAGAAACGTATATTTCAAATTAATTATGGTGTTCATCGTTAAATTACTAGCATGACTCAAAACATTAAATGTGCTTACAAATATTTGGAGTGATTAAAAAGGGAGTCTGGGATAATTGAGGAAAATCAACGGTGTAACTGCTGTATTTTGTTCTGTATGTGCATATAGGCCCAGAATTGTTGTACATTAGTGTTGGGACGATTAATCGAAATTAAAAATCAGAACTTCTGAGGGTAACGGAATCAGTACCGAAACCGGAACAAAAAGTTGTGTTAATTTTCCGATGCCAAAATGACTCATTTAATTGTGTTTTTTATTTGATTTTGCTTAAGGTAAAATCTTCCACCGCTGGTAGTCATAATATAATAATAAATATTTACTGATTTTTAAGCTATTAGTAAAACTAAAATCTATAAATCATTCCCCACAAGTCCATTTTTGCGATTGAGAAAATATTTGCACAGTTAACGAGTGTTTTTACGGTAATCAGAAAAAATAACGACTCTATAGTTTAATATTTAGAAATGCATAAAGAATCGAAATCGAGAATTTTGTACGAAATTGTTAATTGTATCGAAATTGGGAAAAATATTAGAATCGTCCCATTACTATTGTAGGTCATAGAAAAAGGTACTGCCGAATATTCTTTAAATGTTTAACACGTTGATACACGCGTTTCTGTTAGATAACCGAGCCTAGCAACATTGACGACAATTTGCAAGTACCAGGCGCTGTATATCACCTACCCTAACCGTTATATTAATGCTGACTTGATATTGAATAATTGAGGAATTTGCATTACTTATAAATTTACATTTTCAGTGGAAGGCGGAATACCAAAAACAGTTGTATTTCCGGTGGTTTATTCATTCATTCATTCAGCACGATATACTAGTATTACTACACATATGATAGATAAGTACTATACATGTAGTAGAATCACAAATAAACCTGGGTCTAATTTTGCAGCATACACTAACAACGCTAAAAATGTCACCATGTAGATTTTACTCGCCGCACCCTTTAAAATGGACTTATGTGACCATGTTACCCAATGTGTTGCCGAAATATGTATTCGAAAAATTAATTGATAAAAGAATTTACAAATAAATAAAAAAAAGAATATATGTATCCCCGAGATGTAAACATTTACAAAAAAAGTAATCTGTACGTGTTACTCACAATATTTTTAGAATATATATTCCAGAATTCATAATGATCCGTTCACAAGATTATTTTGTATATACGACAATCATAAAGCTTAAACACACAGTATAATATTTTCTACAGTATTGTTTGATCTTACCTGCAAAGCTCTGGCAGTGTTCATGATATGGAACCTCAACAATCTGACCAAGAAGCGCCATCCGTCGTCTTTTATTGGTTGATACTTTGACGTATAATTCTCCATTTATGAGACGATTTAAGTCAGTCACTTTAGGTTTCGTGTACGTTCCATTTGCCTGAATCAAAATCAGATCGAAGAAATTTTCAAATTTGTATTTTATATATACTTGTAGGGGATGGAACAGTTTCTATTTGCGTAAGGTATTGCAATTCATGATAAGAATTGAACTCTATCTACCGCCTATAATGTCAAACACATTAATCATTATAGATCCCCTTAGTTTTATTATAAACTTGATAGCAAACATATACGACTGCTTACGACAGGGGAAGTAATCAAGTTTCGATTCCTAGCTTGGAACAATCACCATCGGTAGCTACACCGAAGAGCACTGATCTGTGGATAACTTTTTATTTATTTTCTCTCTCCCCACTGGGCACAAAAGATTCCACACGCATTAACCGTTCCGACTATTACTAACCACAATGCGCCCGCCAGCATAACCAAATCTTACACATTCTTCTGACGATGTCTTGGCGAAAAGCAAAAAAAAAAAAAAATCTTGACATGCTTCGAAGAGAAAAAATTAACTATGTCACATTTATTAATAGCTTTGATCTATACAAAAAAAATCACCAGAAAAATTGAAAAAATGAAAATGTATAAACAAACAAAAGCTCTCTTTTGTCTTTAACAATGTTTATTTAAATAAATATATATTTGTATGTATGTGTGCGTGTGTGTGTGCGTGTAATCTATTATAGTATTATTCGAAGTAGCGTTTAAAAAGTGTTGACAAACTGCATCCTAGTTGTTCACTGCACACTTAGATACGTCATGCAATTGTATACGACGATGACTAATTTTTAAAAATAATCCGTCATACAGTATTTTTTTGTTATATTTCTATTAATATTTTAAAGGAAAGCCAGAAAAACGCCTGTCTTTCTTTTTTAAATCAAACTTTATTATCGAGTAATGGACGTAGTCCTAGAGATATCAACATTGTATTCAGTTAAAAGAAATTATTAAAATACAATGAAAACCAATCTATAGAAGAAAAAATAAAAACAAAACAAAAGGTACTTATTTTCTTTAAACTTCTACAATTAATATCACTTTAGTTGTAACAGGTCACTTATAAAAAAACCCAATGCAACATTTCTAACAAATGCTCTGTTCCATGGCTATTGACAAGGTGTAGTATATGTTCTGATGCATCACGTAGGCATTGATCAAAAGGAGAAATCCTCGTAGCTTGATAAAATTTTTATGCGTGTTTCAATCCAGAGTTTCATTTTTTAGGGAGCTAGATTTGTTTCAAATTAACAAACATCATTGTGTTTAATTTTGCTGTCGTGGGGATCAAATAAGTAGAAACTTTAACAGACACCCTTATTTCGGTATCCCTGGTCTCATACAAAACTAAATATATCAAATCAAATGGGAAAACTATAGAAAAAAATTAACAAGTTATATTAAAAGACAGAACATATCCGCTATATATTATTGCAGTATGAATCTTTGTTCAATAACACTAACTCTGGATTTCAATGAATTGGCATAATGATTTGAAGGTATCGATCACAATCATATTAATGTCCTCCGCATTAATGGCGATACTAAATGGTGAAAAAAAGAAACAATTTACACTCAAGTAAAAATTACTATTATACAACATTCAAATAAGATGTGTTATGCATTCAAATGTTGAAACAATTCTTTTTGGTTAAAGCGTATTAACTTTAATCATACAAATAATTTGTTAACAATTCAATAGTTTTCGAAATAGATTGCTAACTATACGGTATTCTAACCGAATTATTCCTAACATCATATTACTGTAGTCACACGGGCCGAGGTCCAAATTCACGACTCTAAATTGCACACCTTTTCTGAAAACAGATTCGTATCCAACTGGCATCATCTCATTTGCATATGAGTAAAGATATTTTAAGTTACTTTGCAAGATGCGAAATCATATTATCAGGCTTTGTTGCCATTTTACTTTACTTGTTTGCTCATAAAAAGACCTTACACATTACAGAATCTCATCCAGAAAATTGAGTTAAGTTTCTTCCACACTTTCATTATTTGATAGGAGTAGCAATGAGACATTTTGAAATTTCTGAATTTTTGAGATGAGGATTGGTTATTCGTATTATTTGGATTCATCGGACTACTGTTCTCATCTTGAGTGTGATTTGATTTTTTTTTTTGATGAAAGTAACACTCAAGATGAGACAAGTAGTCCTATAAACCCAAATAAAAGAAGTAAGCCATTTTATCACACCCAGTTCTTAATCACAATCAATCAAGTATAAGCGAAATACGCAAACTCCTTGTTTTTGTTTTTTTTTTGTTTTTTTGGCTTTTGCTATGGAAGTAAGACGGTTGATGCCACTTACCCATCCGCCGTAACCAAAGCCTTCGACTCGGTACTGTTTCGTTAAGTCTCCATTGTTTCGTTTCCGGCGTCGTCCCATGCTGCTTCCGGAACCACTGCTCCCGGATATGAGGTTGCGCTCAACGATGACTTGACGTAAGGGACTGCCTAATTGGCTGAGACCAATCTGAAAATATATATCAAAACAAAACGCCAATGAATAAATATTTCTCATTATTTAGGAGTGTTCTATTGATAGTAAAAACAGAATTTTCCTTACAGAGCTATCTTTACCAATTGGACAATTTCAATGCTTACAGCGACGTACTGAAATCTCAAACCGGAGAAATATAACTGTCCCGACAAGTATATCTATTAACATAGTCTTCTTTCTGTTCATTAGCATATTTTACTACACACACACACACACACACACACACACACACACACACACACACACACACACACACACACACGAGTATATATATATATAGGTATGTATATATATGGATTATATATGTGTATATATATGTATACATATGTATATATATATGCATGTATAAATATATGTATGTATACATATGTATGTATGATGAAAATAATGGAAATAGTATTCCGACAAAATAGAGAAATAAAAAGGAACAAACCGTATTATGTGTTCATCAACGTTTCGTCTTTATTTCGAGACTTCCTCTGGATGAATGAGATTAAGAAACAAAAATACCAGTACAAAATATTTGAAAATGTTTCACGTGCACAGTGTGATGCAGTTCTATTTCAGAAAAACGGAAAAAGACCTTGGAAATTCAAAAAGGAGGGGGGAGGGCTGGCGCTGTTAAAGAGAGGGGAATTTTAGTGACGTCATATAGTCGTTAATGTAATTTTAAAAATATGAACGCAGTTAATATTCTTACTGGAAAAAAAGATATATCTGTTGAAATTCAAATATAGGTTTGTAACAGAAATGTTTCTACAACATAGCGCCATTAATAAGTAAACTTTTATTAAAAGAACATTATTTAACTGTAGACACAGGTTAACCTTCTCACACCATTCAAACACCCCTGTAATAATTAAAACAGAATCTCAATCAATAAATTACATAAAAAACACTAATTTCATTTCTGTTACAAACCTATATTTGAATTTCAACACATATATCTATTTTTTTCCAGTAAGAATATTAACTGCGTTCAAATTTATTTTTAATATTACATTAACGACTATATGACGTCACTAAAATTTCCCTCTCTTTTACAGCGCCAGCCCTCCCCCTCCATTTTGAATTTCCAACGTCTTTTTTCCGTTTTTCTGAAATAGAACTGCATCACACTGTGCACGTGAAACATTTTCAAATATTTTGTACTGGTATTTTTTGTTTCTTAATCTCATTCATCCAGAGGAAGTCTCGAAATAAAGACGAAACGTTGATGAACACATAATATGGTTTGTTCCTTTATATATATATATATATATATATATATATATATATATATTTCTTAAAAATTTAGCATATATATAAATATTTTTATCAGTAGTGTTTAAGAATATTAATGCTATATTTCTAACTATCGAAAAGTGCTTTTCAGTGACGAAAGCAAGTTCAATAGACTAGGCAGTGATGGTAGGCAGTACATCCGTCGGAGGAAAGACGAAGAATTTAATCTTTGGTGCTCAGTTTCCACGCTGCCAGGTAGTGGAGCTTCAGTTTTGGTGTGGGATATTATTAGTACGAATGGTCCATGACCTATAGTTCGCTTGCCAGCTCGAATTAATTCGACCAACAACATTATATGTTGACAGAGCATTTTCTACCCTACTTTGGTCGGAATTTGGATGATAATCCCATATTCATGGAGGATAATGCTCCCATTCACACAGCTGGAAATGTCAAGAGGTTCCTGGAAGAGCATAATATTTCGTGTTTTGATTGGCCTGCACAACCTCCAGACCTCAATCCTATCGAAAACGTATGGCATTGCATCAAGCAACAGCTACGCAATGATAACATTTCAAATTTGGAAGAACTTTTGACAAAAATTAGAGAAAAGTGGGATGCATTTTCCCCGGAGTATTACTGCAGTCTAATTCAATTCCCAAAAGATCGCAGGCTGTTAAATTGCAGAAGGGTTATGCTACTAAATAGTAACAAGTTCATTGTGTTTCTGTTGTATTTGTGCTGTATTAATGTCCTAAATTTACATTTAAGTAACAATTTTTCATTGTGCGGACTTTCTTTTTCCCCCTCAATTTGAAGTTATGTTTTTAAATTGATGTAAACACTAGAATATTTCAATTAAAAGTCAAATATGAACAGGTAACATTATAGAAGAATAAAAGGCCACACAAATGAGGTATAGGTTGTTTAAAAAGTTACATTAAAATTAGCTTAAATTTGCAGTCATATTACAATTTAATACATGCATATATATATATATATTTACGTTTTTATATATATCATTTAAGAGCTGTTCTATATCGACTTATTTGTCACCTGAACATCAACGTGAAATACAAGTGCGGACTTTTTTCTGCCGTATATATAAATTGATGTTAATATGTTAAACATATATTTCCAACTTTTAAAATACATTATTATTATTATTATTATTATTATTATTATTATTATTATTATTATTATTATTATTATTGTTGTTGTATTAATTCATTTTAAAATACTGTACATATCTAACTAGATTTGAAATATATTTGTAGATATATAGCTGCACATATTTCTTTCTCTATATATAAATGAAATACATTTCGTAATATATTCATAATATATTTCTATTTTTATGTATGCAAATGGAATCAAACCTTTACATGTAGGTATTTTTGTAACTTAGTAAATTTATACTTAATAAAAATTATACTTCAATTGTCAGTATTAAATTGAGTTAATACTGACAAGTGAAGTATAATTTTAATAATAATTTATAGAAATGCTCGTTAATGTAGTCGTTTTATAATTAATCGTTTGGTTACAATACATCTTAATATTATAATAGCTACTTTCCAAAAACTGCCAACTTGAAAAGCTATCTTTATGCATACAAATTTCCTCTTACCTGTTTTTTTTTCAAGATGAAAGTCAGTATATATCGCTTGTTATTTTTATATTTCGATGTTTCACATATAATGGTTTCATGCTTTGTCGGGAACGACTACTATAACAAAGATATTGTAATATTTTAAGATGCGTACCTTGTACTTAATGTTGCCGTTCTGTTGAAGTTGAAAGCTTGCTGAACCAATGCCTCTGCGATATTTCTTGTAGTAAGGAAAATGGTCCCCAGACAGAACCGCCTGAAATTCTAAATAAATATAAACGTTTGTATTCAGAATTTTACAACAACAAGGCAATATTATGGAGAAGAAATCCAAATGACACTAAACAAGATGACCTAGTATTTAACTCGATTTGATTCATTCAAATTAAATCGGATTTAAGCAATGAAACACTAATGGAAAACGATGTGTACGTGCACAACTTCCATCGATACCACCTCGTTTACACATCTTTCAATGTTTTCTGCTCCCCTATTCAGATGCTTTCGCTTTCTTTTATATTTACTTATATTAATAGGTTAACTGTGAAATTGTGACGTATATTAATTAAAAAAGTGTATATTTAAATAAATAAGATTATGACGTACTAAATGTATTTGAAGTTTAAATCTATTTAATATTACCTATGGAAAAACAAAACACGAAAATTTCCAATTAACAAATACGCTAGTATATTCAGCTTATTCCCAAAATGGCGATACGTATCTCTGTATAGATTATAGTCCCTAGCAACGGAATCAGAACTCTGTGTAATGAAAAGTAATAAAGTCTTTTAGTGACTTATATACAAGAATTCATTTAGGACAAAATATTTATAAAGAATAATTGCTTCAAAACTTGTGTTTGCGAAACACACATTATTTTTAAAACAAAGGGCACACTATAACCTCTTCGTGGTATCATGTTTCCATTCTTCGTCTTATCGATCATACCACCATATTGGAAATAAGCTTATTTACCAGTGCAAAAATATTAAACTGCGTTGCTCATGTACTTAATTGATTTCAAATCTAATAAGATCAGAATATTACAATTTAATACATATATATATATATATTTATGTTTTTATATATATATCATTTTAGAGCTGCTTCATATCGACTTATTTGTCACCTGAACTTCACATGTATCCTCAAATCCCTTCATCCGGGTATTTCAGAGATAATTTTCGCATAAACTACATAAATTCTATCAATTACAAATCTCCGTCTTTTACTTCACGTTTCTGTCCATGCCCCTCGTTCAAATCAACTTCCGATCGGTAATGCGTGGCTCAGGTTCTAATAGAACCAATAACTTTTTGTTCCAGACAGAAGATATTAGCGAATTTATTTTGCAGATAGAATTTGATACTTTCTCTCATACAGATATCTTGTCTACTGAAACAAACAAACAAACAAATAAAAAAGACAAAAAAATAAAACAACGAACATCCACGTGAAGAGTGCAAATGAGATTTTAACATTGGGGAGGGTTATTTCGTCCTAATTTAATAAAGTAATGACCAATCGTCGTTGCCAGCAAATAAATTATAAGCGACTCTTGCAATAACGGAACATGACTTGTAATTTTAAGAAAGTGCTGGAAATCGGGGAAGGTATATTTTCACTCAGACTCCAGAGAACACCATTCACTGATAATGATTCGTGTGAAAACTCTTTTTAAGTAAATAATAATAATAATAATAATAATAATAATAATAATAATAATAATAATAATAATAATAATAATAATAAGCGGCTGTTGCAATAATGCAAATTCATTTGCAAATGTTTTCGAAAAAAATAGAGAGTACTGGAGAATCTGGGGAGACTTGTTATTACTTAGCTTCCAGGGAACACCATAGGTTGTTTTCAAGGAGAGATCTTTGATGACATGTGTGAAAGCCATTTGTGAAATAATAATAATAATAATAATAATAATAATAATAATGATAATAATAACAATAATAATAATAACAATAATAATAATAATAACAATAATAATAATAATAATAATAATAATAACAATAATAACAATAATAATAATAATGACAATAATAATAATAATAATAATAATAATAATAATAATAATAATAATAATAATATGAACCTGTTATTTTGTAGACCTTGTACAAACTAAAAATTCATTCATTCTTACTAATGAGATGTTGTATATGTCTGCTGAAACTATACTATTACTGTCAATTAATGCTTACCAGGGAGTTAGATCATGCAGCACTTGTTTCGTTGTCAGGATACTATGCTAACAGGCATTACCTTATTTTCTTTTTTAGAGATTAGAATCTGTCTGCTTTCTGGTTAGTATACCATCCTACCAGGGATTTGCCTTTTCCTTTCTAAAATAGAGACAGTGCCTTATCGTTACTTTTATCATTATAAAATTTTCCCAGGCATTGTTTCATGTGAAGCTAAAGTAGTATCTGTTCTGGTGTAATGATTTTATTCTTCACGACATGTTCGTTCGTCATAGTGTATGTACGTTCGTCAGTGGTTCTACTTCCGCCGGTCAGCATAATATACGTTCATCCGTCATATACATATATGCCAACATATGTGGTCGTATGGAGCATAACTTTCTTAGAATATCTAATCAAATGAATTATTACCACTGGTAAGTTTTTTTTTTTATTTTTGTTTTGTTTTGAACATGCTATATTAGGCTGGCAAGAAAATTTTATCGGTTTTTAACAAAGAAATTCGAATGAACATATATCGGCCTCAATAAAAATTCATTAACTGAAAGATGCACTATCAGTATGGAGATACTTTTGTCTTACGCAAAGCAAGTGTATTTATATCTATATATATATATATATATATAAAACAAGTGTATTCATATATATATATATATATATATAACAAGTGTATTTATATCTTTCTATATATATAACAAGTGTATTTATATCTACATATATAAAACAAGTGTATTTATATCTATCTATATATATATATATATATATATATATATATATAAAACAAGTGTATTTAGATCTATTTATATATATATAAAACAAGTGTATTTAGATATATTAATATATAAAACAAGTGTATTTATATCTATCTATATATATATATAAATAAAACAAGTGTATTTAGATCTATTTATATGTATAAACAAGTGTATTTACATATATTAATATATAAAACAAGTGTATTTATATATATATATATATATATAAAACAAGTATATTTATATCTATTAATATATAAAACAAGTGTATGTATATATATATATATATATATATATATATATATATATATATATATATATATATATATATACTAGCAGAAGTACCCGTCGTTGACTGGGTTCAAAAGCAGTCTACAGAAAATGGACTCTGACTTATGAAAGTCTGATAGGTTATGAAATGGAGGGGTTGTAAACAGATAGCCTCGAATTTGGGGTTATCAAAACACAAACAAAATATGATGAAGGTAAAAATAAAATACATAAACCCCATAATTTATTATACAACACCTGTTCACACTGAAATACTTATCACAATATTCTGGTGATCTATATTAAAAAAACCTTGTTAAACTTTGTGACATATTTCCATTCTATGGAAGTCAGGTGCGAACGAACACCCCATAATTTTATTATACCATATTTCTTCAAACTGAAACATAATTATCAAAGTATACTTACGCAGATAGATATGAAAAGTCTTTATGAAAATGTGTGCTTATTTCAATTTTATGGAGGCCAGGCGCGAACACAGACCCCACAATTTTATTATACCATCCCTATATAAGTTAAAACATACTTATCAAAGTATTATTATGTACATCTATATCAAAAACCTTTGTAAACATTTTTTTTTAATTTTTAAATGTTTTATTTCGATACTTTGTGGGCCAGGCGCCAACGCAGACCCTACAATTTTAATGACCCACCGTTCTGCCAGATAAAACATACCCATTCCTGTGTCTCGATACATCTTCTATCATTATATGAGATCAGTTTTCTATAATAGTCAACCATATAGGAGCCTATTCGTGATCAGACACACACACACACGCACACACACACACACACTTACACACATTCAGCTTTATATTATAGATAAAACAAGTGTATTTATATATATATATATATATATATATATATATAAAACAAGTGTATTTATATCTATATATATAAAACATGTTTATTTACTTCTATATATATAAAACAAGTGTGTATATATATATGTATATATATATAAGTGTATTTATATCTCTCTCTATATATAAAACAAGTGTATTTATATCTATATATATATATATATATATATATATGTATATATATAAAACAAGTATATTAAGATCTCTATATATAAAACAAGTGTATTTATATATATATATATAAAACAAGTATATTTATATATATATATACACATATAAAACAAGTGTATTTATATATATATTTATGAAACAAATGCATTTATATATATATATATATATATACATATAAAATAAGTATATTTATATCTATGTATATATATATAAAATAAGTTTATTTACATCTATATATATATAAAACAAGTGTATTCATATATATATATATATATATATATATAAAGTGTATTCATGCCGGTAACGTAAAAAACTTGCATTCTGATGGCAAGGGGGTCGCTAAATGAGTTTTTGATATCTTTAATGTTTTTAGAGCATTTCTCACGCAGAAACTTGTCGATATTCTTGTAAAAGTAGTAGTCGGTTGGCGAGAAGTCCTGAGAGTATGGCAGTTACCGCAGAATTTCGTAGTCAAATTTGTTGAACTTCTACAGAATTAGTTTAGCAACGTCCGGTCGAATATTGCCGTCGTTTGTGTTAATTAATGGTCGATGTTGTTGTTTAACTTTTTTATGCATTTCATCCATTCATTGGCAGCACTTCTCTGTTATAATGGTTTCGCCTGCATTAAAAATCCTGTAGTAGATAAGACCGGTTTTAGACCATCAAACAGTATAATATTTCTTTTGGTGCAACTCTGGCTTCGGGAAGTGTCGTGCATCTTTGTCGGCATCTAATCACTGAGCGGAGCGCCGGTGGTTGTCGTAAAGAACCCACTTTCATTGCAAATCACAACCCGGTCGAGAAACGGGTCTTGTTGCGTAAAAAGGGTAAGATAACACTTCATAACGGCGTTTCTTTTGGTTGTCGTTCCATTCGTGAGGCTACCACATATCATTTTTTTGTCTTTCTATTCTCACTTTAGTGGTTGGAAATCGTCGTATACGTTAGATCTAATTCAGAATCAAATTCTTGAACGGCTTAGCGTGGATTAACTTCAACTAAGGCTCTTAACTAATCGTAGTCAACATCCGATAATCGACCATTACATTCATCATCTTAACCGCCACGAAGTTTCTAAGACCACGATTGAGGTGTGCGTTCGTCGCCACGAAGTTTCTTAAATCACGATTGAAGTGTGCGTTCAGTAGTGGTTCCTAGGTTCCTTCGTCGATACTGCGAGCTGTTTCACAGGTTTACAGCCTAGCTTGAATTGAAATAAGAAAATTGTGCGAATTTACTTTTTTTACCATCTTGTATTCAGTGTTCTGAAAAGAAGACAGGTGTTTTAAAACGATTCTATTTAAACGATTAAATAAGGCGAAAACACTCGTTAAAGTGATATATATATATATATATATATATATATATATATATATATATATATATATGAAGTAAAAGTATTATAAAGAAAATCTAAAAAAAAAAATTAGCTGATATCAAAATTACAAATTTCGCAGAAACTTACGCTAATAGTATACCTGTTATATTTTTTTCGATTTTTGGATGCATTTTATAGAAAATTTGAGTTTTAATTGAATTTAAATTAAATAGAACGGTTAAACAACAACAAAAAAAATCTTATTTACATACATAAATAAGGAATAATAAAATGATCACAAACATGTCTAAAACAAAAATATAATACTCACTTCCGCAAACCATCCGCGGCAGAATTTTTCCAGAAATGGTTCCCAATGTCTGAGTAGAAATGACGATTGAAAACCTTCCACGAACCAAGTGTCGAGAAGCCCGTTTCTCAGGAGCTGTCCATGTACCCAATATAATTAGTTCCTGTTTGTGTGAAAAAATTTAAAAAAAAAAAGAAAGAAAAACTACCTTTAAATACATTTTGTCACTACGTTCGTCTAATGTACTATATATATATATATATATATATATATATATATATATATATATATATATATATAGAGAGAGAGAGAGAGAGAGAGATGGGGGGGAGAGAAAGAGAGAGAGAGAGAGAGATGAAGTAAGTAAAAAAGAAAGATAACTAGACCAGAGATTAAGACTGAGAAAAAGTCAAGGAACTGAGTGAAGTAACGAGAGACAAAAAAAGGAAGAGGAACATGACATACAGAGACAGATAGAGGATGTAGACTAGTATATATATATATATATATATATATATATATATATATATATATATATATATATATATAAAGAGAGAGAGAGAGAGGGGGGAGAGAAAGAGAGAGAGACAGACAGATAAATATGTATATACATTTACCCTGTCAGATTTCCTCTTAATATAGGCTGGTCTTCTTTCATCACCAATTGAGATGAATACGTTCTCTTGTGCTGCTATGAAAATAATATACAACGACACAATTAAACCACAATATAGATAGATAATAAGCGATAACTAATAGAACACAAATGAAAAATCTTATTTCTGGCAAACAGGGATAAATACATGGATAGCAATAAATATTATGGAAAATACACGCACACGCACAAACAAATAAAAAAAAATCAGGTGCTTCATATACTTCATGTTTGAATGTTTAAAAATAAAAAAAAGCACAAACGTAAACAGCCTTTGACATACGTACATCCATATGAGAAAAGAATGAATATAAAAGAAATAACATAGGGGAGCTTTGTGCTTTTCTTTTTATTTTGCTACCCCTACGTCACTGTTGACGATACTTCGGCACATGTAGACGAAAGTTTGATCCGATTTAAGTCTTTTGATTTACTTATCTAGCAGACACACACACACACACACACACACACACACACACACACACACACACACACACACACACATATATATATATATATATATAGAGAGAGAGAGAGAGAGAGAGAGTTGGAAGATTTTAACCTTTTAAAACTATATAAAAAACTTATTTAATTTTTATATATTTTATCATTCGTTGGAAAACAATTTAATCAGCAAATCATCTAATCACCTGCAATCACTTCAACTTGCTCTCGCGAAATCCAAATAGTTCTACTTTATATATATATATATATATATATATATATATATATATATATATATATATATATATATACGTTTTTTTTTTTATTACCGTATCTTTCTGTTAAGTTACATTATTGTTTCACCTACCCGGCCGTTTATTTAACAGAAAGATGGTGTAATAAAAAATAAAACGCATATTTGCTCTACAACAGTATTGAGCACTCTCTTCGGGTTTTTATTAATTACCATTTATACTATATATATATATATATATATATATATATATTTCAATTTTGTTTTTGACGTGGTGTAATTTTCATCACAAATATTAAGTGTGCTATTCTCTCTTTCTTTCTCTCTCTCCTCCTCTCTCTCTCCCACTCTCCCTCTCTCTCTCCCCCCATCTCTCTCTCTTTCTCTCTCTCTCTCTCTCGTTCTTTCTTTCTCTCTCTCTCTCTCTCTATATATATATATATACATATAAGTCCAAGGATAGAGCACTGTTGTCACATCTGGGCAGGAGCTGCTAGAAGCAGCTTATCCTGCATTGACAAAGTTCCAAATAGACTTCATAGCTTAGTGAGGGATGCCCTTTTCTTTTCCCTGCAACCTCTTTCCCAGAGAAGAGATGTTGCGAGCCTGTCTCGGTTTTATCGTTATTTCCATGGCAAGTGCTCGTTTAAACTCCAATCTATGCCCCCCCCGGCCAAATTTTCACGAAAAACACTCCTCTACTCAGTTTCCCCCACCCTTATATGTGACTAAACCTAAACGTAGATTTCATAAACAAAATCTCTTTCTTAAAACTACACGCATGTACAACTCTCTTTCGTTTGCCTTTTTTCTATCTGACTGCAATTTGATTGTCTTCAAGCCCAACGTAAACAAATTATTGAGGAACCGCCCCCTTAAGTAATCCAATTTACCAAATTTCTATTACTAACGATTACTATTATATTATTCCATTGACTTCTGTAAACTCAATAACCCTTATCCTCGAGTGGCTTTCATGCCTTGATAATAGTGACCTCTATATATCTAAAGCTGAACGTCTGTATGTGTGTGTCTGGTCACGAATAGGCTTCTATATGGTTGACTATTATATAAAACTGATTACATATAATGATAGAAGATGTATCGAGACACAGGAATGGATATGTTTGATCTGGCATAATGATGATTCATTAAAATTGTGGGGTCTGCGCCTGGTCCACAAAGTATCGAAATAACAATAATTAAAATTAAAAAAAAAAAAAAAAACGTTTACAAGTGTTTTTGATATAGCTATACATAATAATACTTTGATAAGTATGTTTCAACTTAAATAAGGGTGGTATAATAAAATTGTGGGCTATGCGTTCGCGCCTGGCCTCCATAGAATGGAAATAGGCACACACTTTTATAAAGACTTTTCATATCTATCTGCGTAAGTATACTTTGATAATTGTTTCATTTTGAAGAAATATGGTATAATAAAATTATCGGGTGTTCGTTCGAGCCTGACCTCCATAGAATGGAAATATGTCACAAAGTTTAACAAGGTTTTTTTAATATAGATCACCAGAATATTGTGATAAGTGTTTCAGTGAGAACATGTATGGTATAATAAATTATGGGGTTTATCTATTTTATTTTTACTTTTATCATATTTTGCTTTGGTTTTGATACCCCCAAATTCGAAGCTATCTCTTTACAACCCCTCCTTTCCATAACCTATCATACATTCATACATCTGAGTCCCTTTTATGTAGGCTGTTTTTGAATCCAGTCAACGACAGGTCATTTTGCTAGTGTATATATATATATATATATATATATATATATATATATAGTTTAAACATATAATAATCATATCAATATGTATATATCCTTTGTAAACGTGTTCAGTACAATTTATAGTTGAGCTATTTATTAAGTTCTGGTTACAAGAAAAGATTTCTGACAGTATTATGTCTTCTGTGACTTACGACTCTGAAAATGTCAGACAGAACGAAATGGTTATTTGTCGATAAGGAAGAGTCAACTATTTTCATGAATAGACAAAGAATAAGCACGTGGACACACACTCACATAAATAGATTTATCACTATCTTGCGATCAACCATAAAATGCTTTATATGTTATGGCAATACAGAGTTTTTATTTTTTAAATAATGAATTAAAAATATAAAATAAAAATTAGCCTGTAATTTTTTTATTATTAATCTCTAGCCCTTTCTATTTCTGTACACAAGCATACTGAAGGTTTGTATCACTATATATATATATATATATATATATATATATATATATATATATATATATATATATATATATATATCCAGAGGAAGGTTCGATATAAAGACGAAGCGTTGATGAACACAACACCCGGTTTGTTACATTCTCTCTCTCTCTCTCTTTCTTTCTGTGTACACACACACACACACAGACACACACACACACACACACACACATACATATATATATATATATATATATATATATATATATATATATATATATATAATGACTTTCATTCTTACAATTAACGTGTTCG
The DNA here is from genome assembly GCF_053919585.1 of Euprymna scolopes. Lineage (NCBI taxonomy): Eukaryota > Metazoa > Mollusca > Cephalopoda > Sepiida > Sepiolidae > Euprymna > Euprymna scolopes. Next base: position 82,709,340 of record NC_136485.1, read on the forward strand.
AAAATAGATTAATTCTTGGGAATATATTCCAATGGAAGAATATCTATCATTACAAGAAAATCGATTTCATACAAAGATGGACTCGAAATGAGATAGTATTTTCAAGTCTTATAACATATAACAGACAAATTCATGCGGGACGACTGGCCAAACTTATTAAACCTTATTTTTTTTTTCGAATTAGTCTTCGTTCAGTTCAAAACTCTTTTTCAAAACTTTTTATTGATTACATTATTTCTGTTCGTGGAATATTTGATTATTTCGCTTGCTTGCTATAAACTAAATCAATATATTACCCGAAGTTCTAATGCTAAGCAGTAATCACACTACATATGTGGATGAAGAATGTGCAACACTGGCTTAACTATATACGTCGCCTCACGTAAGCACCCTTACATAAGGCACGTATTATCCTCGGGATAGGCGGTAAGTCATGATTTCAATGGGATTTATTCCGGCAAATTTCAGCATTTAAAATCAAGTATTTTGATAAAAATGACCCGTCCATAGATAGACTTGTGTGGTCCAGCAATGTGCTGAATAGAGGCAGACAAATTAAGAGAAAAAAAAACTCCGAAACGAATGAAATATTGTGAAGTGCATATAAAATAGTTGGCTACTTACAGGCTGTCTCTTTATTTGTCACGATGGTTACACTGTAGTCAATGTTGGTCTCAGTGGGGTCTAACGTAAAATATGCACGTCCTCCTGCGCCTCGCATTGACTTCCCAACAAGGAGAGCTGTAAGTGTTTCTGTATGAATAGGGATAGAAAAAAGAGTAGTAGAAGGTGTCCTTGACATTAAAATTTACGACATTTCATTGCAAAATTTTTTTCATTCTAATGACGCTTAATGTAAACATGCAACATGACAAAAGATCCACTATTTATCATTTGATATTGTTTTCGATTAAGATCTTTCCCATCTCCACACAGACACACGCACACGCACACATATTTATGTAGGTGTGTGTGTATGTGTGAGTGTATGTATATATATATATATATATATATATATATATATATATATACATACAAAGATTCAGCAATCATTATCATCATCATATATATATATATATATATACATACATACATACATACATACATATTCATGTATATATGTGTATATATTTTCATATAGAGGAATACAGATATGCAGGTATGCATGAGTATAAATATAATACATATATTATATTATATTAGGGAAATCTCTCCAGACAAGGAAAGACGCTACCAGATGAAAGAATATGCGATGGCGACCATTAGTGATTTCTAGGCGCTGTGTGCGCTCTCCGCTTATCTCGGAATTTGTTTCCAGTCGTCTTGCACATAAACTTCACTTACCACTGCTATTTAACAATGTCGACTCATGAGATGTGTGCCTGCCTCAAAAATGTTACACGCAGGCACATCTTCGTGGGTATCCATAGTCTGTTTAAGACTGAAAAAGCCCTTTATATATATATATATATATATATATATATATATATATATATATATATATATATATATATATATATATATAATATTAGATATGTATATACGTTTCTGCATTTGTATGTACAGGATTCATTCATGAACTCGTTAACTGATAGTTATGATTTTTTAAATAAAGCTGTAATGTATAAGAGTCGTAACATGGGATATGTTTAGTTTTACTTAGATTTACATAAAGTTTGTAACACGCAGTAAACGTTCTTTGTGAACAATTTTTGTTATTAGAAACCAATTAATATTTCCCAAATTAAAGTTTCTGTAGTGTAAAAGTATTTTATTGGATCATTTAAATAGTATTTTCAAGTCTTATAACATATAACAGACAAATTTCTCACATTTGAAATTTCAAATATATTAAATTCGCTTTGCAATTAGTCCATAATCATGCGACACCAATTATGCTTGATTTTACTGAATTTCAAGTTCCTCGAAAGACCGTTTATCTTTAGACGTTAACGTTTGATATTTTCTTTTTATAATGTAATGTAATGGATTAACTAGAATTTAACGTTTGATATTTTCTTTTTAGAATGTAATGTAATCGATTAACTAGAATTTATTTCCAAATTGTTATGCTGAATTTACTTACTAGGTAATACGTCATTCCAAAACTTTCAGGTACAAACGCACATTGACTCACCATTATAATAATGCTATTTACGATGTTGGGACAAAATATCTTTGCAATATTAACTGGCGGTTTCGAGTATTTACTCGTAAATTAATTTGGTGTTTGGGATTTCAAAGGAAAAGTAATAAAAACAATTAGCCAATAATTATACATGTTACATTCAATGCGATTTAGTAGATAATCCACAGAAAACAATTGATTTTCTAAATGCATAAAGTTCCTTGAAAGCTTAATAATCTTTTCAATTGTATTAAGTACAATTTTAGTTTAAAGTCATTTCTCAAATTAAAAACAAAATCAGAAAACTAATTCCGAAAATATGCTTCTTTGCATATGGTTTACTCTATTAGCCGAAGTTTATTTTGAAATTACTCAGACGATTATTTTTATCACTGCAAAAAAAATAATAATAATAAAAGTATAAAATTATTCGTAGGCTTCTTTATGTTACCTGATGCGTAAATTTATTACCTTTTTTCTTGTCAGAAGCGGGAAAAATTAAGCCTTTTACCAGTCCCTCTGGGTGTTCCTTAGTGGTTATAACCAGTGAAACCCGTTTCTCTCTTAAATATTCATGATACAAAAGAGGCAACTTTCGCCAAACTCCACACAATTGCATCATGGCTGAACAGCGTCTTCGGCAAGTCTGTAAATTTTGAACAAATAAACACGTAGATCAGTGAGAAACATAATTATAAAACAGCATTTAATTAATTCTTTCAGAATGCAGGTATCATACATGTATGTATTATGTATATAAATCCATCATGTAAGGAGATTGGTGTCTCTATCAGCAGTTAAGGAATATATGAGGTTAATTATTATGAAACAGTTCGTATAATATGTAACAATATAACTGTAAAAAGGACAGTACAAAAAAGGTTTCGGTGGATATATATATATATATATATATATATATATATATATATATTAATGCATATGTAAAATTTTAATGATCAAAAAGAAAATGGGGAGCGTGTGAGTAACTGTAAATATTTTACCAATAAACTATTAAACTACTAATCACATACCACTATCATTAACAGAAAATAGTAATCATATGCCCAGTATTGTTTATAAAGATTTTAATCTTTATTTTGATGGATGAATAACGCGTATAGACATATATGTCGGCAAATCGAAAGACAAGCTGGTCATTTCAACTTGCCGACATATTTCTATTACTTCTCCGCATGTTCAAATTCAAAGGACGTTTGAAGTGGTTTAATTTTAAATCTGTTATCTATATGGCGATAGCTAAAATGGTAGGAAATGCGGAGGGCTCACTAAATGTTTTGGTTTCTATTCTAGCTAATGACAACTAGGTCAGTGTTTTTGACGTTTGAAATCAGTAGTATATATTAAGTAAAATATAATATTAAGTAAAATATAATATTCAATAGACAACTGCCGCTGTAATAATAAACACAAAATATGCATGGACTAAAATATATTTAAACGTATCTAATGACTATGCAAAGCCGCCCACCCCTGCTAGTAAATTATAAAAAAAAGCGTTGTCACTGACAAAACAAAAAAATACAATATCACCTCATGAACAATATTTTATATTTTACTAGCGGGGGGGGGTACCCGGCGTTGCCCGGGTGTTTGGAGGTGTGTGTTGTCACCCGGGTGTTTGTGTCCGGGGGTGGGGTTAAAATAAAAAAAAAAAGTTAGGTAATTATGAAGGATCGAACACGTCTGAATTTATTTAAGTATTTAGAATTGGCAGGTGCCCATTTTAATGACTTAATTAAGTCAACTTTGACTGCGGGGTAGTATTTTATTTACTGCGGGAAAGCTTTTTTATTTTTTTGTTTCCCCAAGATGTTGGGGGGGGGGGCGAAACAAGCTCCCCATAACAAGAGGATTGCCCAAATTGAATAGCAATTTTTTGATATAAGGAGAAACTCCACATTGATTAAAGCTGATTGCTTTAGGACATTTCTGGCGATCGCGATCGACCGGAAAAAATACCGTCAGAAATAGTACCGCGTTTATTATACGAAAAAGCCTAATCCACATGCGGCGAGCGAAAAATGTTGAATATTTATCTTTTCAAAGTCGAGCAAATTAAATAGACAGGCGACCCTCGTTGTTAACTCGTAGATATTATCATTTAGACGTGATATAAAAAGTTTTAAGAAGTGAGTCGACCGATCACTTCTCTGAAAGAAGCCTTTCTTGGACATACACAAAAAGCGAACATACATACATGCACACATACATACACACATACATCCATACATACATACATACACACATTTTCGCTTTTATATTTATAGATTATTTTATTTTTAATTTATATATTATAAACAAACAGTTGTTATTTGTATTACGGAAGGTAGGGTTAATAGAAAACCTTTAAAATCAATTTTAAGGAATAAATAATACAAAATTAACCAAAATATGCCATTAAGAAATTAATGCAACTCTGGCAAATTTTAGTTATTGCTATTTAAGTTTCATTATTTATTATTATTTATTTAAACTAGCGACATTCACCCGGAATTGTCCGTATGAAGATATTATGCTTGTCGGAAATTGACGTAAGAGTAAAATTCATATATAGTCAATATTTATTTGCTTCCCCGTTATGTTAAGCTGCAATGCTCTTTGTAAATATAGGGAAAGTCAAATTCACCTTAAACTGGAAAAATCAAGATGGACACACAAATAAAAATTTACCCTAATTTAGAAAAAATCTCCTTAATTTGTTAAGGGCAAATAGATAGGAAGTGCAGTAGAACAGATACCAAACAGGAAAAACATATATAAAGTTTTCATTTTTTTTAGCCTTGAAATAAGAGTAAAAAGTAACATTTGTAATATGAGGTTAGGTAATTGAAAACAAACGTTTACCATTGCGGTCTTCTTCATTTATAGTTTTTAATTATTTTTTTTGTTGTTGTTTGTTGAAACGAAAACTATCTATTAAAAATGACATTTGATTTTTCAAGTTCATAATATATTGTTATGTTTTGCATCTAAATGATAGTTGGAATTAAAAAAAAATTGAATGCTGTCTTTCTATTCTGTGAAGAACTAAACTCATATTAAAACGTATTTGAACCTTTTAACTGCTAACATATCGATTTCTGTATCACAGAAACAAACATTGACTTTGATATTGCAGATTACGTGATGCATTAAACCTATTATAACGTATTAATTAGGGACATTATTTAATTTACGCATATCCAACTCGCGTGTATGAGACTGTTGAGTTATGTGGTTTCTCGGTACATGTCAACACGTTTCGCAATACACAGATATTAAAACACGGTTAAAATACGGTTCATGTATGCGATTCATGAAATATAGTCAAAACGCAATCTTCTGTTTTCATAATAGTTTGAGAAAATTCAGACATACCCACTATTTTCAGCGATGATGACATAATGCCCCCTTTTTAACATGATATATTAAAAGGTGTAATCGAAAGCACATGTGGATCTATGCACTCATATTTAATGATACTTTTGACCTACGCTTCTGTCTAGGTGTGTTGCTGACTCACAACGTGTATCTATAAAAATAAATAAAATACATTTGTCTTGGTCAGTAAGTGACAGGTCAGTGCAGATCCTGAAAAAACGGGGCACGATTCTTCATTGTATTTGTAAAT
>NC_136485.1:82717598-82737598 GCF_053919585.1 Euprymna scolopes
AACAAACAAAGTGCTCAATATAGTGCTACAGACAAGGAATACAATCAAGTTTTATTCGGGAAAGTACCCGAAATAAATGTCTTTGTTACGAACATAGGGAGTCGAGATATCACTTGCTTTATGTTTCTTGCGACGTACTCTGCTACAATATGTTGGGGTTACGTGTGTAACATTACATAAAGAACTATAATGCAATTGTGCATATTATTTATAACATGATTTGAAATGATTTAATGTACATATATATGTATGTTTGTATATATATATATATATATATATGTGTGTGCGTGTGTATGTGTTTTTTATCTATATATGCCTGTCGAAATTGTTCTGTGAGTGCGTGTGCCGATTTGTGTGCGCTTGTATATATAATTAGTATTATCAAGACATTCTTCCTCGTATATATCCTGCGGTCGTCCCCCACGGACTGTGAATCATCGTCCCCAGTTTCCTGGAGAGGTTTTCTCATTAGACAAATGATTAACGGTATTGCTACCAAATAAGCGTATCTGACGAGATTCAGGGCAGATTATTGAATAAATATTGCGGCGAAATATCAAAACAGAAAAGTGTCTGCAGTCATTGATATAAGTTTCCAATGTACACAGATATGTTTAGACAAATATTTACGCCTATCACAACCAGCGACGGAGTTTGTTTTCAGGAAAAGCCAACAGTCCTACTGGCTCGTCCATGACACTATGGACCTGTTTGGGATTCCATGAAACAGAATCCCTTTTCTCTAGTAGAGCTACACCAAAAAAATTAAAGTCATGTTACCAAGTTTAAACAAATAAAGTAAATAAATATATACAAAGCACACACACGCACACATACGTACACTCACACACAAATATTCTGTTTCATTTCTTCGTTTATTTGTTTTGCTGTTACTTATGTGGGTAAGCAAGGCATTTTATTTTACTTCTGGATTCGGATGAACTACTTTGGGGAATTTCTATGCGCTTTGATGGGAATATACGCACTGGAAAATTTGCCAAAAAAGATAGACTAAGCTGGAAAATACATTTATTCACATCCTACTAAATGAGGATACGACACCTTGATATTATACTTCTAGAAATATGGACCAATACTAATATCTACAATATCATTTATACTATGAAATTTTCTATCTCCCACATCCCTTCTCTTTCTCTATGTACTAAATAAAAATAATATTTATTTTCTTTCCCACTAAAGAAAATTAGATACAAGTTCGTTTTTAATGTGGGAGAAAGCCCCCCCCCCTCAAAGGGAGGCACTCTGGCAATATCCAAATAAATAGTAACTATCTCAGTATGAAAGGTTTCCCCTACATTGAACAATTACAGAACAGATACTACCATGCTCAAAGGCGAGGAAAAGTCAAACGGAACCCCTAATAACAAACATTTTCCTTGAACTGAAACGAAATACCATACGCCTGCTTTCAAACCACCACAAAAATGCCGTTTTCAAGTTTATTATAAACAAATACTTGTTGAGGTTTTCTGTTGGATAAGCAAATCCTCTTAATAATCTTCTGCGCATTCCACTTGTTGTTTCTAATCCTATCTAGCGATTATCGTTCAACTGAAAATTAATATATACAATAGATTTAACCATTATCCTGAACGTTGATAAGAGTTGAGCCGTCAGTACGAAATATATAACAGAATTTATTTTTTTTTTTGTAAATCATACAGTGATTTACAAAATTTAAAAATACAACTATGTGAATACATATTTTTCACCCCTGATCATGTGATAAATGTAAAATTCTTAATAATTCAACACTTACAAGTTAACACGTATAAACGCCACACCTAAACAGTGTATAAATGAATATAATAGATTTGGAAAACATGCAATAAAAATAGAGAGTGACTAGCATACATCGCCATCATCTACACACATATTAATGAATATATATATATATATATATGCATCTACATATATAATCATCGACATACAGTACTGTTTCGTCGTATCACAACTCATCAGTGCGGCTAGACATACACCTTTTCTCCAGCCGTTGATGGAACCTACAACGGGCGTGGTGACAGTTGATGGGTCTAACCATCGGACCACGAACAGGGCTCGTAAACATTTCTCTTCAAATGTCTATTAAAATAACATTTGCATGTCGCACAGTGCTCAAATTATCAGTTTGCTTACAAACAAATAGTGGGCTTCGCTTAGTTGCTAAGTACGCGTCAGGTGAAAATATATTTACAAAGTGCTCAACCCAAAGAGGGGGGAGCTTAATAGTCATCCACATACAGTAGTGTTTCGTTGTATCACACCTCATCAGTGTGGCTAGACATACACCGTTCCCCACCAGTGGATCGCACCTACAACAGTCGTGTTGACAGTCGACAACTCTAACCATCGGACCACGAATATATATATATATATATATATATATATATATATATATATATGTATATATGAAGAGGCATATGCATATATAAGAAGGTAAAAAATGCAATATTATGACATTCATTATTAAGTATATAAATTCTTTTTACTGTTAGTTTTCTGTAAAATCATGCGTTTTAAAAATTGACATAGAATTATGTCTTTGATAAGGATCGATACCGCGCATTCTTAATTTGAGGCTAATGTTGCGCTTAGGTCTAACAATTTTTGGTTCTTGATCGAAGTAGGATTGTACAAAAATCATTTGTTCTTCGGGTGCTTTATAAAAGGCTATACGCTTTTAATGAAAGAGATAAAATAAAATTTTTGAAAGTTAAAACCAAGTTCAGAAATATATTGCCTTTTTAGATAATGCAATCAATGTTTGAAAGATTTAAGTTTGTATTAAAATCTCTAAGAGAGAACACTACACACTAATTATGAAATATTTTAATTCTCGAATCCAATAATTCTACATCGGTATGGTAGTATTTAAAATATGTATTCGTATTGTTGTCTAGAATCTTAGTCGTCTTATTAGGATGGCGTTGACGATGGAGGATGATGACGATTTCTTAAAGATATTAAGAAACATCAATGGATAAAAGCTGAAGACTTTAAAAATGTAATTGTTTTCCAGGCTTCTTCATGTACGCGTATCGTGGCTAATTCGTTATTAATTACAGGCAATTGACACAAAGGCTCGATATATCCTGTCTCAACAACGCAATGTCGCATCTCAGTTCTTCTTTTTTATACACTTCATTAAAATGTACTCCGACGAACTTGTTACGCACGAGGCGTCAATACCTTAGAATAGTTTTGCATTTCACGTTTTCTTAGGTTCACAATTCGAAAGGCAAAGAAAGAGAGCGATAAAGAAAGAGAAATAGAGAGAGAAAGAAAAGGAGGGAGAGAAGGACAGAGAAAAAAGAAAAAGAGAGTTAAAGAAAATGAGGTCAGTTCCACTTTTAAGCTACACGCCAACACCTGTGTTCACCTAACATCGCTCGACTTCAAACGTATTCGATCTCACACTCTTTAGTCACGTGATTTCCGTTTCTGATCTTCCGCAACTTGAGCTTCTTACATTAATGGCAATTCACTTCCTATTCTCTCGTTTCAAAGTCACTGAGGATATAACACACATAACATATATATATGGATAAAACATAATTATACCATTCATGGTATGATTATGTGAAAAATGTTCTTTATTTTTAAAATTCAATCTTTTTTGTAATGCATATCATCAAGCTATTAGGATTTCTGGGTGTTTCCTCTTATTAAATTATTTACTATTAAATAATAATAATAATAATAATAATAATAATAATAATAATAATAATAATAATAATATTAATAATAATAATAATAATAATAATAATAATAATAATAATAATAATCATTGGGGAGGCTTAGTACCACTCAAATTCTAGCAAATACCAATAGCTGCTGCCAACAAGAAATCAATGGGAGGCAGCTGTTGCGATGATGCAAATTTATTTGCAAATGTTATTGAAAGAAGAAAAGAGTTCTGGAAATATGGGGATACTTGTTGTCACTCAGCTTCCAGTGAACACCGCAGGCTGTTTTCAGGGAAAGATCTCCGAAGACCTGTGTGGAAGTTTCTTGTAAGCCAATAATAATAATAATAATAATAATAATAATAATAATAATAATAATAATAATAATGAATTTTTAAACAATTTAAATAGTGAAACTAAACTACTAAGCAAGCGAACGCTTTCTGCTTGAGATACTTTTAAATAAGAAAAGAAGAAAACCTATAGAACGAACATCACACGAGCCGAAGACAAGTGAAAACAAACAGTAGTCCAATAAAATGACTCCGCCCACACACGCGATCATTCACACATACACATATGCATATAATGATATCAGCCAATGATAGTATCACACCAAACTCCCTTGAAATTTCAAGGCAGAGAGAAAGACAAAGGAGAGAAAGCAATAAGCAACTCTGCACTAGGGAGTTGTAGAGAGTACATGGAATTTGGGCAGTCTGTGCCACTTAAATTCTACAGATGACCAATAGTCATTGCCAATTGTAAACGGTAGTGGTGATAATGCAAAATCAGTTGCAAGATTTATTAAAAGAGTTGGGGACGTCTAGAAATAATGAGAGACTTTAATGTTTTGCTGTCTCTCTATAAATCTGGAAAAGCTTTAATTTTTTGGTGTAGCTCTACGAGAAAAGGGGATTCTGTTTCATGGAATCCCAAGCAGACCCATAGTGTCATAAGCAAGCCAATAGGACGTTTGTCATTGCGACTCCAGGAAGAATTAATTCTTTTCTCAGTAATACTGACTTGTATGATAACCCCAAATGAGTATATAATAGCAATCTTAACTCATGGAAATTCCAGTGCGCTTTTTAAATCAATCTTTATAATTCACTGTTAATAATAATATTTTTGAAAACAATAAACGTCTTTTACGGTCAGTCTTATTAAGAAAAATAAAATTTGTCTTCTTTCATAATAAACATTTCCAATTATTGTAAAATTATTGCCAACTTAACAGTCGTCTAATCAATCAAACGAATGTCACTTATTTAAATGTATGTAAAATTGGCATGTTTTAGTCGTCATGTTTAGAACATTTGATTTTTGAGCAGTTCATTTGAAAATGTATTAAGGACATCAGATTACGCACTAATCACCATCGAACGATCTCAGTGTTTTAAACGCGCATGGATAGTGAAAACGTGCATGCAAACATAAGCTGCCTTTATGTATTAAAATGTAGATGAGATCAAAGTGAAGATTTTCTAATTCTTCTTATTTTATACAGTTCACACAATGTTATGTAGTAAGTTCATTCTCAACTGAAAAAGTTTCTAACCTTTTGTAACTGTTGATTCCCGATGGTAATTTCGTGAATAATGTTGTTATTCTCAAGAACGAACATAATCTTTGCCGCCGGTTTCAACCTGGTCAGATGAAAATAAATATAGAATATCAATAATATTTTAATAACCAAAATTTTAACATCATGTTCCAATGAGGATTAAATATAGACTAATGAAAATATTATAATTTCGACTTTTTATATATCAGTAAATATAACGATTAAGTATGAATTATAACTAATTATTGCATTATATTATACATAATCGACTTCATTTTTTCCCTTCATATCCAAATATAAGAATATATTTGATTATAATAAATGATTTATACATGAATGCATTCGTAAAAATGATCCATTTAAAGTAAGAGACGAAAAATTCCACAAACCTTGTGAGACGCATGGAATAATAGATATTGGAATCTCGAACACTGATATCGGCAATGGCGACAGAATGCGTTGAAGAAGACTCATTGAAGTTTGAACCAACTAGAAGAGCTGTAAATTCTGGATAAAAAAAAAGATTTGTTATCAAAGTAACGGAATCAAATAGCTATTACGGCAATATGCTAAGAGACGCGTTCTGTGTTGATCATAATAAAAATATAAATACCTTTACTAATAGAATTAAATATTTTACTCGTGATCTCATTAATTTGACTAAAAGATGGAATTACTTTGAAATCATGTTGCTATTGTTTTAAAGGAAGCAAAACCGATTTCTGGAGAATCTATCTTTGTCTCAATTATTATTTTCTTTTTAATGATTTCCCCAAAAAGTAAATATTTAAGATTGCATGTTCGTCCGATTAGCAGTGATTAAAAAGGGAACAGAGAGAAGAAGAATGCATTTAGAAAGTTAGAATGTCTGCGGATTAGCAGCGACTTATTCTTTTTTCAAAGGTTGATACCGATCAACAATTCAGCATTCAGGTTTTAAAAGAGTTGGGGTCGGATGCTGCCGTTTTTGCTTCAAATACGACATATCATCTAATAAATAAATTTTGTGCAATACTTGATTTATTTGTTTGTCAAACAATGCATTTCCGTATCAATTTGTGAGCGAGAGAATACTTAAGTTTGGGGTAGCGAGTTATCTTTTTCCTGCCGATTTGATCCGTTTAATCTTCTTCAAATAGTAAAAAAATTAAACAAATTAGTAATGAATAACAGTGAAATAATTAACTGTTAATTAGATAATACTTTTAATGGGTTTCATATGTAAAACGAACATAACATAATTTTCCTTTTTCTAGTATATATTATTTTTCTTCGTTAATTGATCAATCTAGTCACTTTCGATAAGAATTAAAGTCACTAACATGCAAATGGTGTTAAGTATTATAGAAACATATTTCCGCAAAGTATAAACACATTACATTAGTTTACAGTGAGGGGAGATACACGTCTACTTAAAACGTATAAATGATGTAGATAATGACACATTAAATAAAATCCACGTATTAAATAAGACACAAAACAAAATTATCTAATTCATATTGTCAGGTTACGGATATAATAAACGAATAAAACATACCTGTAATTTTATGTTTCCAAAATGGTTTGTTTTCATAAGCTATAAAATTAAATATATTTTATCAATACATGTATGCAAGCAAATATGCAGATTGTCACACACACACGTACACACATACATATAAGAATAAACTGCACACTATATCATAAAATGAAATGTGGAAAAAATGTAATAAAAGACGAAGTGGAAAAGACAAATTAAATCTAGGAAAAGGAAAAAGAAAAACACATTAGATGTTCGGATTTCGTTCGGATATACTGACGTCTTTAGAAAAAGTGATAAGTTTAAATTTATTGAGTCCGAGCTGACCTATATCCAGTCGCTGCCCGGGAATAATAGATTAACTCAAGAGTTCCATGCAAACCGCAGAGACCCAACATTTTCTGTACTTTCGGGGCACTGTTTCGTATTATTAGTTATTGTTAAGCAGCCGAAACAACTGTCCATGTTAGTACTTCTCGCGTTTATGTGACTACGATGTTCGATGTTTAATTTCGATGAATCAAGTAGAACCATTAAACACCTTGTGTAGTGGATGTGTGAAATTAATTGACTTATTTATCAAAAACAAAGTATTTTTTTACTATATCATCAATCATCTAAACGATTACATGTAAACAGTTTGAAAAATATAAAATATAAAAACTATTTTATACTTTAGGTGGTGGGGGCACTTTCCTATATAAATTAGCTTAAACTAAGTACTCAATTCCTACCTATTTAACTGCAACTATAGACGTGTAATCAATTTTCGTAGGTTTTCTTTTCGAAAAGATTTTCAAACAAGTTTCTGAATTGTACAAGGTTAAAAAAATCGACTTCCAGTTACATCGTTCTTTTTAACATATTTAAGGCTTAGTTTAGGGTTATTGAAAGTTATATTTTTAGGTAAAACTTAGTTAAATTAATATTTAGGGTTATGTAAAGTTTGTTTCAGGTAAACATTTTTTAAATTCCAACTCTTTAAAAAAAAGTAACATAAACTAATTAATACCGGTTTCTCTAGCGGTACTGGTAGATGAATATATCAAGTTTATGTTTATCTAGATTATACAGTTTTGTCTTTAGTACGGACAAAATATTTTTTGAAATTTCGTGGAAAAATACGCTATTTACTATTTGCATGAGAGAGTAAGTAACTACGATGAAAGTATTCACATGTTGGTATTATTTGTAAAAAGAAACATTGCAAAGACTGTTTTGAAGCAAGAAAATTCGCTTTGAAGTCACGCCTAATGACTTTTTACGAATTATCAAAGAAAAGTAACCCAGTTAAACATATACATATAATGTTTTAATGCCATTGTGCTATATTAATTACTTTAAATATAAAACAAGTATCCAAAAAAATGCATGAGATTATATTAACTGTTGCCTTCGTAATGTGTAATCTGCCTTATCTTTATATCATATCATACATATCAGGTCAGCCATAACTGAGTCTATTTTTGTTTTGTTTATTTTGTTTATACTTAAGCATTAATTCTATTGGACTTGTTAATTGAAAGCAGAAATTGTAAAATCATTTTAGTAGATAGGGTTGGGTTAGAGTTAGGGTTATACATTTCCATAGGTAAACATGAAAACGAAATAAAATGCCGAAGACTAGAGTACCCGTGACCCTTTAAGTCAGTATATATTATAGCAAGCTATAGAATAGTGAGTATACAGAACTAATGTACAAAAGTCAAGTGCGTGTGCATAATTAATGTATAAACGCGAAAAATTGAAAACACACGTGCGCGAAAAACATGGCGGCCACTTAAAACAATACACAATTTCGCGTGTGAGTAAAAATTAAATGAACGCGCGCACGAAAACAAACATGGCGACCAGTGAAAACACTACGAATACATTGGTCTTAACATCATTGCCCTTAGATTAAATGAAGAATCTTTCATATAAAAGGGGTGTAATCCGTTGAAAAAATTTAAAAAAAACGAAAAGAATAACGAAAAGAAGTGGATTTACATTGTACAGGTCAACCCTTGTTTTGTTTTGTGTGTATATTAATAGCCTTAACAATATTTGGAAATTTACTGATTAAGTAATATTTTATGGTGAAACTTTTTTCAAAGCACATCTTTATAATAATAATAATAATAATAATAATAATAATAATAATAATAATGATAATAATAATAATAATAATAATAATAATAATAATAATAACAATAATAATAATAATAATAATAGTGGTCAATAATGCATTCCTTCCAAACCAACAAACTCCAACACATCATATTTTTAAAGGATTACATAAATTGATTATCCAAGAAGCTGCAGATGATAAAAATAATGACGTTCGGAAAATGTATTTTAAATATGAGCGTAGACGGAAGATAATTTTAACTCACATAAATTTGGGCACGTGTTGCAACATGAGTCATTTGCCTTCTGGCATGTAGGACGAGGGCATTTTCGAATGTTTTGGCATGACACCTTTCCTGTCCAGTACATCTTATCCTTCTGAACTTTGTTCACCTGAAACAACAACAGCAACAATAACATAAGTAGCAATAATAATAATAATAATAATAATAATAATAATAATAATAATAATAATAATAATAATAAATTATAATAATGATAATAATACATTATAATAACAGTAATGAATAATAACAATAACTGATAATAAAAATGTGACGATATGAATTGAAAATGGAAAGGAAGAAACAAAATGTTCCACGATTCGTCTGTAACATAGGTTTTATTCAAGAGATTATAGGTTTGAATAACATAATATTTTTTATGTGTTTTCAAACGTGAAGCATTTTCTTTCCACTTTAATAAAATCGGGTAATCAGGATAGAAACGTGAATCATTTTCCTACCTTCTTCTTGCAGTTGTTTCATTCATACATTAGTTTGTAGGCTATGCAATTGTGGGGTATTATACTTCGGTTTCCATATATTCTATCAGCAGAGAATACGCACCGTTTCGTGGCCAACCTCTCGACGGATTCATTTGCGTATTGGATGTAAGATCCTTTTATTTTATTGATTTAAACAGTTCGTTTACTTCAGATTCAAATATAGACATTTGGAAACAGCTAAAAATACTAGTTATTTTAAAACCTACATTCTGTTGAAAAAAAACCCCACATAATAGACGAACTATCGAACATTTTCTTTCTTCTTTTCTTTTTTACGTGGGAGTCACCACTTATCAAGGCCTGGAGGCCACTGGAGGATAAGTTATTGCGTGTACAGCAATCAATGGGATAATATCGTAGTAATCGTTAGTAATGGAGATTTGATAAATTAGATTTCTTAACGGGGCGGTTTATGAGGAATTTGTTTATGTTGGACTTGAAGACATCCAAATTGTAGTCAGGTGGAAAATAGGCAAACAAAAGAGAGTTCCACAGGCGTGCACTTCTAAGAAAGAAGCTTTGTTCATGGAATCTACGTTTTGATTTAGGTACAGATATAGAGTGGGGAAAATTATTGCCAGTGGTTTCAACCAGACGGGTGTTTTTCGTGAAAGATTAGCGAGGGGAGACCAGAGATTGGAGCTCAGACGAGAACTTGCCATGGAAATAACGATAAAACAAAGACAAGCTCGCAACGTCTCTTCTGTGGGAAAAGGGTTGCAGAGAAGAAAAAAGGGCATCTCTCACTAAGCTACGAAGTCTATTTTGTACTCTGTCAAGGCAGGATAAGCTGTTTTTAGCAGCTCCTACCCAGATGTGGCAGCAGTACTCCATCGTTGGACGTACTTGGCTTTTACATAAATAGAGAATTGCACAAGCAGTGAGATATCTACTGAAGCAGTAGAAGAATCCCACCATTTTTCCAGCGATCTTGGCAACAGATTTGATGTACGTGTTCGATTTCAGATCAGGAGTAGAGGTCAATGCTAGAAGCTTGTAAAAACATGGAGCCTCCCCTAGACGAGAGCCTTCCATTTCAATTGACGACAGATGACCATCAGAGCGTTGATGATGTAAAGATAGAAGCTTGGTTTTAGATATATTAAAAGTAACAAGCCCCCTCTTCCCCCATTGTAACACGCGCCTAAGCTCAGAGGAGAGAGAATCAGAGAGAACGTGGTCGTTTATAGTCTTTGATATACTGCCATAGATGCTAGTGTTATCAGCATAAATGTCAACGAATGATCTAAGTATGTGTTTTGAGAGATCATTGATGTAGATCAGGAAGAGAGTTGGGCCCAGGATGGAACCCTGAGGGAGTCCAGCATTAATACAGCGGGTTTCTGATTTCTGCCATCAATCACTACTCTTATGAGTCTATTAGAGAGAACTGTTTTAATAATTGAGAAAACATTTCCAGTTATATTTTAATTGGAGATCTTGTTAAGTAGGCCTTTATGCCATACCTTATCGAATACCTTCGATATGTCAAGAGCAATTGCTCTAGAAAGGAAGCCTTTGTCGAGAGATTCATTAATCCTATGAGATATAACCGTTAGCCCATCTGCTGTAGATCTAGCAGAACAGAAACCATTTTGCATGTCACTAAGAAGGTTATTTCTGCTGAAGTGGTTGACTACTTCTTTATTTAATATGGATTCCAACAACTTACTCATGATGCACAGGAAACTTATTGGTCTGTACCGAGATTCAGATGACCTATCACCTGAATTCTTAAATACAGGGCATACTGATGAAGTTTTCTAGTGTGTTGGGAAGCAATTCTCCTTAATACAACGCTTAAACTGTTTTGTAAATATGGGGGTAAGTTCTGGTTGAAGCTTTTCCAACACTATAATTGCAATGCCGTCAAGGCCGGTTGCTTTACTGGAATCAAGGTTCTTGATTAGCTTGGTGACATCACGCACATATATTTGTATGCCGCATAGCGTGTTGTCTGTTATAGGAGGAAATACGGGGGATGATGGCCTTGGTCTAATATGGTAGAATTAGCTGTAAAGTTCTTGGCAAATAGTTTGGATGTGTCTGATGTTGACGAGATGACCTCAGGTCTATTGATAATGGTTGGGATAGAACTCACACTTCTTTTCAAGATCCTGTTTGCTATTTGCAAAAACTGGTGGTAACCAAGCTGCTGCTCAGCTACTTTGGATTTAACAGACTAAGCATATAACTCTCTTGCATTTTTTATTACTCTTTTACAGTGGTTGCTGACAGTCTTGAAAGCAGCTTAAATCTCACTACATCTATTACGTTGGTAGCTATGGAAAAGTTATATCTGTGCGCGATTGCGGCAGCGCATTCTTGGGAGAATCATGTCTGGCTGTTAGGGTTTTGCTGAAAAATTTTGGATGGTATGAATCGGTCTATACCTACAATTAACGATTCCGTCAAGTCTGATACTATAGAGGTTACATTCTTTTCAAACATGGAAAGCAGAGGTAGATCAGATATAAATTTACGGAAGCTATTCCAGTCAGCCATAGAGTATTGATATCATATACGGTGGAGAAGTACGTCTGAAGACTTATTAGATTTCATTTTTATTTTAAATGATACAACCGAGTGGTCAGAAAATCCCAGGAGAGACAGGACGGAACATAAACATAGGTCAGGGCAAGTTGCGAGAAAAAGATCTAGGAAGCTTGCATACTGAACGTTAGTATCGGGCACACGGGTGGGTTTGTGAACAATCTGAGTGAGGTCATAAGCAATGGAGAAATTATGATAGAACCTCGTCTGTCTTGTTTAAGTGGGTCGACCATTCCACATTGTTGACATTGAAGTCACCACAGATGTGAATCTAAGCCGAAGGATGAGCAGACAGGGTGTGGTCAATTTTCTCAGATATACTCTTAAAGATAGTAACTCCGCTGTTTTGGGGGCGAGTGCGGGCAAATATAAATGCGGTGGTGTAAGCAAGTCTAACCTGGAAGACCATATAGAGTAAATTAGGGTCTTCTCTGGAGATATCCCTACCACACGGAAATCTATCTTTAATGTAGGCACATATTCCATGCCCATGTCGATCTTGAGGGGTTAGATTTAAGTTAGAGTATCCTTTAATTATGAACTCATCATGGGAAATAGTCAGCCCAATGCTAGTTCCACTTAGAAACAATGTGGAAGGTTAGAACGTAGACCCCTGAGGTTGGAGAAGGAGACATGGTAGTAGCGTCTACGTTGGAGGATGAGGTTCTAGGTTTATTCGTGTATATTTCTAGAGATATTTAATGCTGAGATTTATGGATTTGTGGAACAGGTCGACAGGAAAGTAAGAGAGAAAAAGAAATGACTCTTTTTCTTATTTAATATTTTTTGTAGCACATGATAAGGTAAAGCCGTAACAATTACCGACTAATATGTCATCAAGAGCCCCTACCAAAAACTAGTGCATGGTCTAGAATCCATTCACCAAATGGCAATACAGCAGCCCCAGTACTTTGCACCTGCTGATAGGACAACATCCTAAGTGGTTAATTCAAGTTTCGGGTTCCTAACTATCAGGCAGATAACGTCAGCCCAGATGAAACGTTTGCCTCCAGCACCCTTACTAGTGACAGGACCACGAGGATAGACATAGAAACAGAAAATTTCCGACATCTCAGGCTACTCTTCACGCAACTACTGCCGAACTAGAAAGAAGCTTTTTCTTCACGCTTTGTCAGAAAAAATCACTTATTGGAAATGAGGATTGAGGAACAAATAAGGAGAAGCAAGATGTACTGGAGTTGCCGATAATACATCCACAGTGCATTACCTACTCTCCATTAGAAAAAAAAAATGAAAAGGTTAAAAAATAAAAAGGTCAAGAA
Source organism: Euprymna scolopes (assembly GCF_053919585.1). Taxonomy (NCBI): domain Eukaryota; kingdom Metazoa; phylum Mollusca; class Cephalopoda; order Sepiida; family Sepiolidae; genus Euprymna; species Euprymna scolopes. The sequence continues at coordinate 82,731,127 of NC_136485.1, forward strand.
AAAAAATTAGGTACAAGGAACTTATTAATATCTACTTTATCTAAGTTCGTTGCTCTATTTCAAATTTAGGGTGATATTTGAAAATAGTCTCCCCTTTTCTTTTCCATTTTTAATTCATAAAAATAAGTATAATAATAATACAATGGGTCATCTAAAAAAGACATCAGTCTTGAATGTTACTACACAAAATAGTGGTGAATAGTCAGTAAGAATAAAAGGGCCGAGGAGATTCCCACTGGATAAGTGCCAAGAGTGCTGGGACCATGGAAGGCTCATTGTCACCCAAAATTCAACGAGGGCGAATGATCTTTCTCAGTTGTCTAAAAATGGTAGCAAATACTGGAGATTTTGGGGATACTCTTCACTTCAAAGAACGCCATCGGTTATTATCAGTGAGTAATTACTTATGATTGCCTGTGTAAGAAATTGTAGTGAGTAGCAATACTAATAGATAGATACATACATACATACATACATACATACATACATACATATAAGGTCGGCCATAAAGTCTATTTTAGTGTTGTTTACTTTGTTGATTCTTAAACATTTATTCTATTTTGCTTATCAATGGAAAGTGGAAATCGTATATACATTTTCATAGGAAAAAATGAACATGAAATAAAATGCCTAAGACTAGAGTACCCGTGACCCTTTTGGTCAGTATATGTTATAGTACCTATGGAATAGCGAGTATAGAGAACTAATGTATAAAAGTGCAAATGAGTATACAGAATTAATGTATGAACGCAAAAAATCTAATTCACGCACGCGCGAAAAAAACATGGCGACCAGTGAAACAGTACGTAATTTCGCGCGCGCGTAAAAAATTAAAAATGCATGCAGGCACAAAAACAAACATGGCGACCAGTCAAAACAATAAGGGATACATTGGATAATAGAGGTCTTAACATCATTGCTCTTATAGTAAATGAAAAATACTTTATATAAAAGGGGCGTAATCCGTTGAAAGAAAAATTGAAAAAAACCCAAACAAACAAGAGGAAAAAAATACAAGGAGGGAGTGCGCATTGTACAGGTCCACCCTACTTTTTTGTGTGTTAACAGCCTTAAAATATCAGAAAATAATAATTGACTGATAAATAATATTTATCAGTGAGACCTTTTCAAAGCAAATCTTTAAAAAAAAAAAAATTAAAAGTCCCCCACCATTTTAAGTGTATACATGTTTGGAATTTATGACCCAAACCGACCTCAGAAACCAAATTTGAAAATTGCTAACGATAACATGTCTCACTACGTCACCAATAAGTCGTGTCTCATTTTACGTTAAATTTTAATGGGAAAGTGATCCCCCAAGCTAAAATTTGAAATGTTAATTATATATAAAAACTTCTTATTTTATATTATTTTTAAAGGCCGTTAATACGTATTAGCTAAAAAAAAAGTACATTTTTATTTCTTTTTAGGAACTAAACTATGCTGGTTAAGTCGTAAAATTTTTTTTTTTTAAATATGTAAATTGATGTAGTAGTCTCTTTTTACATTAGAAAAACATATTTACTTTGTTTTTATTTACATTAGAAAAACTTATTTACTTTGATTATTTTATTGAAAGTAATTCCAACTTGCAATGAAAAATACAAACAAAATAATCGTAAATAAATATGTTTAATTACGCACAGCTTGGATAAAGAAAATATTTTTAAAAAATATGTAGGTGAACCTGATCAATCGGCGCCCTTTTTAATTGTTTCCTTTTCGTATTTTTTCAAATATTTCTGCGGATTGTTTGACACTCAGCTCCCAGGTTATAAGAAAAAAATGAAAAAAAATCAATATTTAAATCAACGTTCTAGGAAATCAGTTCCCAATTTTCAAAGCTGATGTACAGCACCAATTTGTAATGGCTACTTCAGGCCCCGCCCCACCATTATTATTATTATTATTATTATTATTATTATTATTATTATTATTATTATTATTACTATTTTGTTTTCTATTTTTAGCGACTTTTCGCTTTTAGAAAAGTTCGGTCTACCCCCCCCCCCCCTTCATCATTATTTTTTATTTATTTATTTATACTTTTAAAAAGGGTATTGTTGCATTTCTTTTTCAATACATTTAGTGGGTAAGATGAAAAAAATGTTCCAATAAAAAGGGATTTTAAGATCTTTTATTGACTTGAGAAAACATTTTTTAGGTGATGAGTGAAAAAAATAAAACTCAGGAAGCCTACAGAGCACTACTGCAAGCACTAATTAAAATTGAGGAAGCTCTACTACAAGCACTACTAAAACCAAGTTTCTACCTCCTCCCTCCTTTAAGAGATTTTTTTTAAGTAAGTCCCGAAAAAAATAAATCGTCAGAATCCGCAGGAGCGCCACTAAAAGCAATAAATATGGCTATAAATATGATTATAGATATATATTGTATAGTTATATTTTAAACAATTTTTAACCCAACAGGGTTAAATTACATTTATTTGTTAAAATAAGTTAAAACAAAATATATTGTTGACCTTGTATATGCTTTGAATAGCAGCAGTGGCTTTTAATATCCGACTTAACACAGGGCGATAGTGGAATAGGTAAGTAAACAAATTTTTGGAAACCGGAAGTCAGAAACCGGATGGACGATTTAAACGCCCAAGCAAACAAGCTGATTTGAGTTTTATAATTATATTGATAGATATATTATTATGTAAACGCGATTAACACAATAGCAAATACAAGTGTTTTTGTTGAGCCAGGAGCGTTAGATTCGTTCAACGAAAATTTCTGAAAGCAATTTAGGTTCGTCTATGCAGAAATTATTTGTCTGATAAATTTATATTCAAATAAAGTGATATACTTATATCAGACAGTTTATTTTGTAATACAATTGTATGGTCGCTTTTGTGGACCATGTACACACATACGTATGAACATACATACAGCGCAGGGCAATTATGAATACACTTGAGTTCTTAAGGCGAAACTTCGAATGCGGAACCTCTCTCATATAATATAAAGAATGCTTATTAGACAGAATTCAATTGAAATAGAAATATAAACGCACTTCTGTAAATGACATCAATCAATCTAAGAGAATTGAAACTTTTAGAAAATCCATTACATTGCAGAAGAAATATATAAAATAGCACGCACATATGCTCGCTTTACAATAGATCGGCATTGTACGTGAAGAAAAATGAAAAGATGGAGGGGACATCAACCAGACTTAACCGGAAAAATGCGATGAGTAGGGAAAACTCGGGGGAAACCTAATGCTACTCAAATCTAACAGCAAACATACGGTCTCTGCAAACGGCTATGCTAAATTTTTGGATGAATGATTAGAACAAAATACATTGTCAATTTTTAAGACTGATAATGAAATTAAGAGGTACGTGTATTAATAGTACAGCAAATTACACAAGACGATCCCATTTTGAAATGACCTATCGACCAGGGTAACCACATCAAATAACATTATATGTTTTGTCTAAATAAAATATGTGTACGTTTGTGTATATTTGCATTTATTGCTGTTTTCGAGTTTATATGAGTTTGTGGGTTGATGGATATTTATGCATATTCTTACAATGGCGAGATTTGATACGAGGTCTCTTCCACCCCGCGGTGCTCAGCGGAATTAGACGTGAAAGGTCATTGTCAGAAAACGTCTCTTGTCTCCGGCACCTTCATCGAAGTGACCCGAGAATGTTAGTACATCTGTACATTGCTGCTGTGCGCTATATTATTGTGGAAACAGTTGTGCTATTTGAGAAGAAATTAGTATACAACAGAGATCAAAGGAAATAGGAATAAGAAGATTGTATTGACTTGAGAGGCATGTCGGATCAGACGCTCATAGTATGTCCTCGGGTAGATAATCTATCACATATAACAATAACAAAAACACGAATGACAATAAAAACAACAATTATAATACTAATAATAATACTAATAAAAATAACAAAAAGAACCAGATGAGATAAGTAACAAAAATGCTGACAATAATAACAATGACCGAGGGAGTCGGCGTAGATAAAAATTAGAATACAATCCAAGCGATCATGATTTTAATCAGTAAACTTCATAGCCAGCCATAGTTTTTGTAGGTGTGTTTTTGTAAGGTTTTCAAATCGACACATTACAAACGAATGTAATGGCCTACTTGAAAAGATAATGTCCCGCCAATAATTTATTCTGGTTAAAATGATTAACTCTTTCTGATTAAAATATTGAATATATGACTATGGGTATATTTTCTTACTGTAAGGTTAACACTTCGCAAGTTATCCTCAAAGAAAAAGTTTGATAAGACAAAATGGTTATAAGGGAAGATATGAAAACTATGAGAGTACTAACATTAATTAAACTATGGATTGCATTTGCTTACGTATGAGACTATTAACGACAAGAAACTGTTAATATTGGATTTCAAGATTAACAAAACAGTAGAGAAACATGTCGCAGTAATGTGTCTTACAGGTGAGGAGTTTTTGCAAAGAAGCTTTATTCATGAGAATTACACGTGGCACAAGGCACAAGATGGGATAGGGTAAACACATTCTTACTAATGTACAGGAATAAAGCATTATGGCTATGTTATCTCATTAGGAACTACCGAAGATTGGTGCTCAGTCGGGCATCATTGGGTAGATGGAGATTAGGAAGTCGTTTACCTTAGACATCGCTGCCCGAAGTATTTCGGAAACTCTTCATCTAACATTAATAGAGCATAATAAAATATGTATTATTCATAATTTAAGGGGAATTTGGTATTGTAATTTTCCGACTGTAAATTGAAGTGACCTCAATTAATATCAGAATTTAAAGCAATTAAACGAATATTAGTTTATACTCGCCCCTTGTGCGATGTTGTCACAGTACCTGCGTACTTTAATTTCAATCTTTACCAAGCCTCTACAACTTTATACTTAGTACGGCAAAATATACTGTGAAATGTCTTTTTTAATTAAAGAGTAAGTCACTACAATTAATATATTTACGTATTGTTCAATTGAGGAAACAACCCGGTAAATTCTGTTTTAACCAAAAATAAATTGTTTTTAGTTTTATGTCTTATTTCCACGGATTATCAAAAATGCTCGCTTAGTTTTAAAATATTTATTATCATATTATGTTACTTTCTTTAAGCTTATAAAACACGTAACCATTTAAAAATACTTTAGACTAAAGCGAAATTCAAATTACTACAGCTTTAGTAAAGTGTCCTTTGCCTTTTTATGTATTTCTCTTTGCGTATGGGCGGGAAAACTCCGAAACAGCGCAACATTATAATAGAATATAGAACGATAGCAGATTTATATATGACTAGCCTGGGTGCTCGGCGTTGCTTTGGTGTTTGGAGGTGTGTGGTGAGCAAAAAAAAAAAAAAAAAAAAAAAAAAAAGAAAGAAAAAAGTGATAGTAGGCAGGCAAGCTAAAACCCGTACCGCGAGAGAGGAAAAGAATGTAAAAAAAAAAACCCCGAAAAATGACATAATTGCTGTTGCGCCAATCGCCAAAGAGAAACTTAGACGTAGGTTTAAATTAAGGTTAATCAATCGAAAAAAGGAGATGATTTTCGAAAATATCACGAAAAGAGCAACACCTCCTTGTGCCTAGCTGAGAGTGAAGGAATTAATGTTTTGGACCAAATTTTCGATATTCGTCGTCCAGACGGCGGAGCTTAAAACCGATACCGATCTCGTGAAAATCCGTCGCCTCTGTCAAAAGATTTCGGCAGACATACCTGTATAAATACATAAATACATACATACATACATACATACATACATACATACATACATTTAAACAGACAGGTGAGATTTATATTATAGACTAGCCTGTGTTCCCGGCGTTGACGGGTATTTGTAGGTGTGTGTTGAGCAAAAAAAAAAAGTGGTAGTAGGCAGGCAGGCAGGCTCGAACCCGTACCGCGAAGGAGGAGAAGAACGTGAAAAAATAAAAATGTGATGTCTTTGCTAGTGAATGTAAAAGAGGGATGCCATACAAACATACATTTAAAAAGACAAGTGAGATTTATAGATGTTGAATTACTAAGTGTAAAGTAAAGATGTGCGCAGAACACAGTTTTTGCATTGCATAAAAAAATAAGTATGAAACAAAATACATTCGCTTCAACTTTTGTACCATCGCCATAATGTTAGTTGTTTGTGCTTACAAATACTTCAACAGAATGTGTTCCAACAGACTTCACTTCAACGGAAATATCTTCAACTAATCCGACAAACTACAAAACCCTTCCTTTCACTGTAGATATTATGAGAGGCAGTACGTTAATCGTTTCTTTCAGCGAATATTTTACCTTTCATATTTCTCTGCTACCTGTTCTTCTTCTGACTGTGCCAAAAGGCAGCGACTTAAATGTAATGGGAAGAAAAATCTTGCGGCACAACTTCCAACTTAGGATGCTTCTATAAACCATGTCCCTAACACGTGTATTGAGAATGTTGCTGACTGTGGAAAAAATGAATTCCAGAGCACAAAATTTCGTTC
>NC_136485.1:82742598-82780098 GCF_053919585.1 Euprymna scolopes
CTGCTATTGTTTCAAATGATCTGAAATAATAGCAATGGGAGACTTGATTTCAAATATTTCTTATATATTATATCTACCCTGGTTTGAAAATAGGGTACGGTTATAAATATATTCAGTATCAAATAAACGTTATACATTGTGAAATTTACTTTATGTAAATTTACTTTATGAAAACCAAAGAGGGGAGATATAACATATGAGAAATATTTGCAATCAAATCTCCTCTTGCTGTTAATTCAGATCATTTGAAACTATAGCAGCAAGTTTTTAGTCTGCCCTCCATCATATTTTGGGGAAATATCAGATAATTTGTAATTCATATGCAAAACCAGGAAAACAAATGGCTATGATTAAAACATTGGTAAAGTTGCAATATTTTTCCACTCCTTTAAAATTACCAGTACCATAGGTTTTCGAGGGTGTTTAAAACAAAAAATAACGTTTAAAATTCCAGAAAACGGGTAGTTTCCAAGATATAAAGAAATTATACTTTCAAAAAGAGAATGATCACTTTTCTTTATAAATTTTAAGTAAAATGAATATTCAGTAATAAATGTGTAAAAATGTGTAAAAATAAAAGTTAACTCACTTCGGACTTTTTTTTTTGATAACAAAAAAAAAAAAACATAGTGCGAGGTAACATCTATTTAAAAAAAACTGCTGCATTAAGTTCGTTTGCATTTGTTTTAAATATCTGATCTTGGTATAGTAATTGATATATTGTTTCGTTACGTAATTAAATTTAGAATTACAACATACTATAAAAGAAAATTTAAAAAATCATGTTTGGGTGTTAATTGTAATAGACATATACTATAGTTAGATGAAAATGAACTCAGAAAATCGGAAGACAGCTGAATCAAGACAACAGACCATATACAGAAGGAGGTTGGATATCCTTTCAAATAAAGTTTATAATAACAATGATAATAATAATAATAATAATAATAATAATAATAATAATAGCAACGACCACAATAATAATATTAATAATAATAATAATAATAATAATAATAATGATAATAATAATGATAGTAATAATAATAATAATAATAATAATAATAATAATGATAATGATAATGATAATAATATTAATAATAATATTAATACTGATAATAATAATAACAACAACAACAACAATAATAATACTATTGATAATAATAATAACAATAATAATAATGATAATGATAATAACAATGATAATAATAATATTATTATTCTTGATAATAATAATAATATTGATAATAATAATAATAATAATAACACAACAACAATAATAATAATATTAGTAATAATAAGGGTAATAATAATATTAATAATAATAATAATAATATTGATAATAATAATAAAACAACAACAGTGATAATAATAATAATAATAACCATAGTAACAATAATAATAATAATAATAATAATAATAATAATAATAATAATAATGATAAAAATAATAACTGATAGATGTGATATGCCATACTCTCGTACCGATCACCAAACTTGCGTCATGAATATATGTTTTTAAAAGATCGAACTCTAATATTTGTGAGCATATATTTATATACTTTTCTATTTGTTACATTTAATTTTGCGTATTTTATCCGACAACTTCTACAGTATTTCTTTTTTTTTTAATTTTTATTTTAATTTTTCATTTTTATAATTGTTACTCTGTAGTTTAGTTCTTTCTCATTTCTTATTTGAATATTTTTCTGCAACGTTCCTTTTTCTAACTATCCTAGTATTTTTCTTTGTCCTTTCCTTTTCTTGTCTTTCTTTTCTCTTTTGTCCATCTGTTTTTTTTTTAATTCTTTCTTTCTACCTTTCCACTATTCTCCATTATTTTTTTCGTTTTTGTTTGTTACTTTTGTACTTATATCCTTCTTTTTTTCATTCTGCATACTCTATATCATTTTTCCTTATTTTTTCATTTTTCTGTTTGGAATTGACTCTTTCGCTTTACACTTTCTCTCTCTCTCTCACACACACATACCCCCCATATATATATATATATATATATATATATATATATATATATATATATATATATATATATATATATATATATATATATATTGCTCTCCCGGTTTTTGTCTCCTTTCATTCTCTTTTGTTCTGTATTTCTGTCCTTGTGCCTATATCTCTGTTTCTTTTTATTTCTTTTTTTGATCTCGCTTTTTATTCTGTCTCCGTATCTTTTCCCCGTCCTTTTTTACGTTCTTGCTGTAGTTCCATATCTGCTCGTTCCTTTATCTTTCCTTCGTTTCTCTCACTTAAATAAAGTGACCAGCCTAGTTTTAAATTATTCCCAATTCCTTCTCATTATCACCCAGCAAACTCTAACAGGCCTCTCCTCAATTCTCGTTCATTTTCTGGCTTTCATTTACACTCGCCTAACAAGAACAAATCTTCAGCTAAAGATGGCTCCCCCTCTGCACTCATGTGAAAATATCGCTTTCTAAAAGAGAGTCGATTACATCATCCGGCGGGCTTGTTTATAGCTTTTATGAGGGAAATGTCGCTGTTGAGACCTCCGCTGTTAGCGTCCTCCGTCGCTCTCTTACTCTTCTGGCCGACACAAGCGGAGGACGAAGGTGCGTCGTTTTACATTACCCTTTTCTTTTGTACTGCTGACGTTGAAATTATACAAGTAAATTAGTTTGCACGACACAAGAAACACTATTGTTAACAAATAAAAGGAATATAATCCATTTATCATCATCATCATCATCATCATCATCATCTACTCCCAAGCAGTTCTTCTACTAATATTATCACATTAATAATATTATCTATGATCACTCACCGGCAACAACAGACGATACCTTAAATAGTTTGCATGACAACATGTCTTCCCAAATTTCCAGCACATTTCGATTCTTGATGCGAATCATTTGCGTTCTCCCGACACCCATCGATTTCTTTAGCATTTTATGCAATTTGAGCGACAGTCACTTGCGTCTCTAGTCGATCCATTTTTTATTTATTTCAGCATTCTCACAAAAGCTGCCAAATCTGGGCAGGGCTTGATCAGACCACCCTGTCCTGCCTTGACAGAGTTCAGAACCAGCTTCGAAACCTGATAGGTGATGCCCGTTTCTCTCTCCTGCAACCTCTTACACACAGACAAGTGTTCGTCTGAGCTCCAGCCCATAGCTACTCTTTGTCAAATTTCACAAAAAAAACGCTAGTATAACTAAAATCACTATTAATGTTTTCCCCAATTTCTATTTCTGCCTAAACCTAAACGTGGCTTCCTTGAAAACTACTAGAACTCTGTTCCGTAGGACTGCTTTCCAGCTGATTAAAATATGGTCGTCTTTAAAACCAATGTTTTGGTCAGAGCACCCTGTCCTGCCTTTACAGAGTTCAGAACCAGCTTCGAAACCTGATAGATGATGCTCTTTTCTCTTCCTGCAACCTCATTCACACAGACCAGATGTGAGTAACAAAGAAACAAAATATGGGCTATATTTAGTTAAATTTATTTTTACGCTGTGAGCTCTTGTAAACATTCAAATACCTAGAAGTTTTGCGAAATTATACTAAATATTATATATAATCAATAATCAGAATATATGACCTTCATTTGCAAGTATTTAAAGTTTTTAAAGGGGTATAATATAATTCAAATGTATCAGAGTTGTGTATCAAATAATAACTTGTCTTAATGACTTGCACTAATAACGTTGCACATGTCAGATTGGAAAATAACTATTCTCGTATACACCTTATTACAACTTTATTTCCATTTAAAAGTTGGAATAAATGTTTTAGTGACATCAACGATTATATCTGCTCTTTGCAAAATAACAATTAATACACAATTCCATATTTTAAAATAGATTACTGAAATATAAATATAAATATTTTTCAAACCGCAAATTTAGAATTTTCGGAACATTAAGAAATTTCGCTGGATGTCCTGCTAGCTTTACTGTGCAAGAGTTGACATTTCTGTACCAGCTGGTTATGTGTCAAAACTAAAGTCTATAATAAAGACTAATGGGTATCTCTTTCTACAAATATAAATATTTATTGTCATGTAAAAGGTTAGCGAAAGAAATCCGCTGGACTAAACCATTTCAAGTGTCATGCAAAAGAGACAAAATAAATAGCACATCAAACAACCTGCTAACGTCTGAAATATTTTTTTTAAAAACTAGTCCTCACTCTATTTCTATATTCTTTCGTTTTTATTATTCTTAATTCAATTATGATGGAATCGTTTTAATTTATTTTCTTTTTGTATAAATTATCAGTCTAATATTATTTCCTCCTTATTTCGTTTTAAAATCTTCATTGAAACTTTATATCATACTAGTCTGGATCACCGGTGTTACCCGGGTGTTTGGAGGTGTGTGTTGAGCAAAAAAAAAAAAATATGGTAGTAAGCAGGCGGGTTCGAACCCGTACCGCAAAGCGGAAAAAGAACGTGGAAAAAAAAAACGTGACTTCTTTGCCTTTGCGTCCATTGCCAAACCGGAAGTTGTAAAGGTTTAAATTAAGGCTAGCCAATCGAAAAGAGGGGATGACTTTCGAAAATATTCCGCGAAGAACGCGACCCCTCCTTGTAGAAAAGTACCCAATTGAGGGTGAAGGAATTAATGCTTTTTAGCCAATATTTCGGTATTTGTCGTCGGAAGGTTCGATCTTCAAAATGTTACCGATCTTGTGGAAATCCATCGCCTTTGTCGAAAGTTGTATGCGTACATACATACATACATACATACATACATACATAATGATTGCAACGTCTTGTCAGACGAGTGCCACTTCCTCAGAGACTGAAATTTCATGAGCCCGAAAATGACATTTAATTCTGCCGGCGAATTCACATGTTCAAGCAGACATGAGACTGAAGACGGTCATTGGTATACATACATATATATATACACGCACACACACATACATATATACACATACATACACATACACACATGCATATCACACACATATATACATACACAATACCTAATACGCACACATACATATACATACATACACACGTGAAAACATACACAAGACGGTCATTGGCATACATACATATACATATATACACGCGTACATACATACATACATACATACATGATGATTGCAACGTCTTGTCAGACGATTGCCACTCCCTGATACACTGAAAATTCATGAGCCCGAAAATGACATTTAGTCCTGTCGGCGAATTCACACGGTCATTGTTATACATGCATATATATATATATATATATATATATATACACGCACGCACACATACATATGTAGACATGCATACACATTCACACATGCATATCACAAACATACATACATATAAAATACATAATACGCACACACACATATACATACATACACACGTGCAAACATACACAATACGGTCATTGGCATACATACATATAAATATATACACGCATACATACATACATATCTATAAACATACGCTCATATATAACTATATACATACGCAATGCATAACACACATGCATACATTTACGTACTCACATGCATACTTACACATATACATACATATACATCAACATGTACACACATATATACAAATACTTACACGCATACATATAGGTACACATATGCACATCTATATACATACACTTACCTACATATACATACACATACACATATATGCATTCATACGCATACACGCATACATGCATAATACACATGCACATATACACATACATATACATACATACACATACACACATATGTGCATACATACACATAAACACATATATGCATATATATACACATACATGCATACAAACATATATAAATGTATATACCCGCAAACACGCAAACATATATACACACATACACATATACATACATATACACATAGATATAAATACATATACACACATGTACATATATGAATATACATACACATATACATACATATATACATAGATACATATAATGGTGGACGATCGATTATTACATGCATCGAGCATTTCAGGCCTGCACACGTCACAACTTTTTTATCGCCACAGGACTTTTTTTAGAGACAAATACCTGAGGGAGTATCTATACAAAGATGATATTACAGAGTTTTAGCTTTGTACGGCAGCTAAATCTCTCTCTCGACTCCAAATGTTGACATCCAGCTACAAGCAAGAGCAAGATAGCCAGCTAAAAGTATAATTGCAGGCCAGCTTAATGCGGGTACTGGTCTTCCACTTTGTGTTTTTTTTTAAATCAGAGATTTGCTTTACCTCGAGGGGTTGCCTTCACCACGGCTTACGGGAACTCTCTCCACCCCCACACACATGGAAATAAACACATGCATACATACAGATGTATGGCAACATACATATGCATGTGCACACACATGAAAACATACACACGTACACATAATACACATGAAGGAACATTCCAAAAGTCTTCATTACTCAATGATCAGAACGACGATTATGGTGATAAGCACGATTAAATGAGATTGACAAAAAAAAAAAAAGAAAAAAGGCACGGATTTACAACTTGTTCTTATTTTTACAAAAAAATTGTGTATAAGACTAACCCTTCTGTAGTAGATAATGATGATGTGGATCATTTCACACATTATTTCATAGATAAAATCGACGACCGAATCAAACGTAAACACAATACAACTGCCATGTATTAAAGACGCTTACACTTTTTTTAAAATAAAAAGTTTGGTTAAGACTTACACTTTTTCAGTAGAAAATGATGATGATGTGGACAATTTCACACATTATTTCACAAATAAAATCGACGACTGAATCAAACGTAAACACAATGCAACTGTCATGCATTAAAGACGCTTACACTTTTTTTTTTTTTTCAAAGAAATAAAATTTTGGTTGAGACTTACACTTTTGCAGTAGAAAATGATGATGATGTGGACTATTTCGCACATTATTTCACAAATAAAATCGGCGATCGAATCAAACGTAAACACAATCCAACATACATACATACATACATACATACATACATTTAAACAAACAGATAAGATTTATATAATAGATGGCCATAAATACTAGTGCAAACACTTGTGGAGCATACTTGTTTCCATTAATTTTACATTCGTTATATTAGAAGCAGTTTTTACTTACCGGAATACAGATGCATTTAACGCAATATTTCATGTCAGCTTCTTCCATCTCGAGACTCCATTTCTCAGAAAGCTTATAAGAGATGCCCCCGAGGACGCACCCTATAATGATTCAGAAAATAATTATAGTTTAATATGTTGTCATGTAACACATGCATTATGACACAAAGCATAAGATAATTCGTATAGTGAGACGGTATAACATGAAGCGAACAGAAAAGTAGAGAAAAGCCGAATTATTCATCCAGGTACAAGCATTTATTTGGATCTTTATACAACACAAGAGGGTCGGATCAAATAATAACAGCAAACAAAAACCTGAGTCGAAAGTAAACTTATGTAAAAGAAAAACTAAAATAATTAATGGATAATAAAACCTTCAGTGATTATCACTATGCGAAACATATATATATATATATATATATATATATATATATATATATATATATATATATATATATATATATAAGCTGTATCTTATATCAATAATAACAGGCCGCATATTATAATTCATGCAAATTTCCTTTTTTTACATAGACATCACCACTTATCAAGGCCAAGAGGCCATTCGAGGATAAGGGTTAAAGAGTGTACAGTAGAAATCGAACAATATATTAACCGTTAGTAATGGAGATTCGGTAAATTTGTTAACTTATATGAAACAGCTCATCAAAAACTTGTTTACGTTAGACTTGAAGAGAACCATGTTGTTGTTAGCTGGAAAGCAGAAAAACGGAAGACAATTCCATAGGCGTGCAGTTCTAAGAACGAATCTTTGCTCATGGAATCTACGCTTAGGTTGTCACAGATAAAGAGTGGGGGAAATTATTAATAGTGTTTTCTGCTAGACGGGTGTTTCTTGTGAAAGTTTGGTGTGAGGGGACCATAGATTGGAGCTCAGCAGAGCACTTGCCATGAAAATAACGATATAGTAGAGACAAACTCGCAACATCTCTTCTATGAGAAAGAGGTTGCAGGGAAGAAAAAAGACATCCACCACAGGGCTACGAAGTCTATTTTGAACTCTATCAAGTCAGGATAAGTCCTTTCTAGCAACTCCTGCCCAGATGTGGCAACAGTACTCCATCCTTGAACGTACCTGGCTCTGATATATATAGAGAATTGCATCAGCAGTGAGATATCTACTGGATCGATAGAAGGATCCCACCATTTTTCCAGCGGCCTTGGCAACGGATTTAATGTATGTGTTCCATTTAAGATCAGGAGTAAAGGTCAAGCCCAGAAGCTTGTCAAAACATGAGGCCTCCCCAAAACGAGAGCCATTCATTTCAATTAATGCCAGATGGAGATCAGAGCGTTGAAGATTTAGAGATAACAGCTTGGTTTTAGATGCATTAAACGTAACAAACCACCTGTTTCTCCATTGTACCACTTGCCACAGATCAGAGGAAAGATAATTAGAGAGAACTTGGTCGTTTACGGTATTAGATTTACTACCATAGATAGTAGTGTAATCAGCATAGATGTCTACAAGTGATGTAAGGATGTGAATTGGAATATCATTAATATAAATCAGGAAGAGAGTTCGGCCCAGGATGGACCTCTGGGGGACTCCAGCATTAATACTGTGAGCTTCTGATTTCTGCCCATCAACCACTACCCTTATGAACCTATCAGAAAAAAATTATTTAATAATTGAGAAGACATTTCCAGCTATACAGTATCTGGAGATTTTGTAAAGTAAACCTTTATGGCATACTCTATCAAAACCCTTTGATATGTCAAGAGCAACTGCCCTAGAAAGGTTGCCTCTGTCGAGAGATTCGCTAATCCTATGAGATATAACTGTAAGCACATCTGCTGTAGATCTAGCAGAACGGAAACCATATTGAGTGTCACTAAGAAGGTTATTTTTGCTATTGATCACTTCTCTATTTAACACAGATTCCAGCAACTTACTCAGGACGCACAGGAGATTCATTGGCCTCAATAAGAGATGAGCGATCACCTGAATTCTTAAATACGGGGCATACTGCTGAGATTTTCCAGGGTGACGGGAAGCAATTCTACTTAAGACAACATTTAAACAGTTTTGTAAGGATGGGCGCAAGATCTGATTGAAGTCTTTTGAGTACTATAATTGGAATACCGTCAGGGCCGGTTGCTTTACTGGAATCAAGATTTTTGATTAGCTTAGCAACATCACATACAGATATTTGTATATCACATGGCATTTTTTCTTATACATATTGGAGGTTGGCAGCCTTGATCGCAAAGGTTAGAATTAGCTGCAAAGTTCTTGGCAAAGCGTTTGGCTTTGTCTGATGCTGACGAGATTACCTCAGGTCCATTTATGAGAGTTGGGATAGAGCACACGCTTCTGTTAAGGATTCTGTTTGCTATTTGCCAAAACTGGTGGGAATCAAGCCGCTACTCAGCTACTTTGGAGTTGACGAGCTGAGCATACAACTCTCTTGCGTTCTTTATTACTTTTTTACAGTGGTTGCTGGCAGTTCTGAATGCGGCTTTAGTCTCAGTACATCTATTACGTTGGAAGCAATGAAAAAAGTGATTTCTATGCGCAATAGCAGCAGCATATTCCGGAGAGAACCACGGCTGGCTATTAGGTTTTTGCTGGAATTTTTTCGAGGGTATGAAACGGTCTATACCTAGAATTAACCATTCTGTCAGGTCTGATACTATAGAGGACACATCCTTTTTAAACACGGAACGCAGAGGTAGATCTGATATGAATGTGTGGAAGCTATCCCAGTCAGCCATAGAGTATCGCTATACTGTACGATGGAGAGGTACATCTGCGGACTTATTACAATTCATTTTTATCTTAACTGATACAAGTGAGTGGTCGGAAGATCCAAGTGGAGACAGAATAGAAGCTGAACACAGTTCAGGGAAATTGTGAGAAAGAGGTCTAGGAGACTTGAATACTGGCCGTCAGTATCGGGAACACGGGTGGGTTTGTGAACAATCTGAGTGAGGTCATAATCAATGGAGGAATCATGACAGAACCTCACCTCATCATCGGTCTTGTTTGAGTGTTAACCATTCCACATTGTTAACACTGAAGTCTCCACAAACATGAATATTAGCTGAAGGATAAGCAGATAGGGCGTGGTCAATTTTCTCAGATATTCTTTTGAAGATATAATTCCGCTGTTGTGGGGGCGATAGAGAGCAAATATAAATGCAGTAGTTTGAGCTAGTCCAACCCGGAAGCACATATAGGGTAAGTTAGGATCTTCTCTGGAGATGTTCCTACCATATAGAAAGCCATCTTCTATATAGGCACATAAATAAAATATATATACCAAAGGAACTTGCCAGATAGATTTGGTACATCTTTCCACGAGATAAACATTTACGCAATTAATAAAACAATGGAATAAAAATAAAGATTAAAAGCTGATATAAATATAATATTAGCACTTGCATCTAGAAAAGAAATATTAGAAAATTCATAAGTTAACTGCATTAATAAGACGTCCCTCGCGGTTGCGAATAGGAATTGATTTTCTATTCATTATAACAGAGCTACTTATCTATCGATTATTTGATTGTAACTGATATGTAGCAGTGATTTCAAAAGTAAAAAAAAATGCTTGCTTGCCATTAGCTAAGAATCAAACTAAAACATATAGCTCTCATGCCTTATCCGTTAGTGCATGACCTAAATCCTTACCTATACAAAAACCTGCCAAAAATAATGTTTTAACCTATAAATTTTAATTAGCTCATGCACAGAAAAAAAACCTAAAAAAAATATTCAGAGAGGAGTTTGATAGATACTTTTCACAAACACACCGGCAAGGTCAGTTGTATTTTCGTGCGCTAGAATGTTTTCATCGTACAATCTACACACTTATTCATAATATAGAAACAATGCATAAAATTCAATGTAAAAATAAACGTAACCGAATTGTTTAATAAATACCATAACAAATGAATAAATTAATTAACGCTCGTTTCCGAAGAATATGAAAATTAATAATCTTTCGTGTAGTCCCTCGCATACCCATGACTGAGTATATTAAAACGTTCGTTTTAAAAATGTTTAAATAGAAAAAGTAGGTTTTTAATTTCAATGTCAGATTGAGGAAAAACTTAACTTTATAGATAGATAGATAGAGGATATCTCTATATAATATCATCTCTATAAAATAATTTGTCTTTCTAAAAGGGATCGATTTCTTAGGAATCGTAAATGATAAAGCATATACACTTGTCATAGTGCAATTGTTTGAAGATTGGTTATGGGCACATAAAGCAAAAATCTATATCTATGAAAGCTAAATTGCCTATGTCTGTGTGTGTGTACATTTCCATACCAAACTACACTGTCAATTTTCAGTCTACAAACTCGAGATTTGATATAAGGGGTATTGAGATTTGGTAAAGTCTTTAATCGATTTTCGGACAAAATTGGTGATCACAGTTCAACAATTTGACCTTTGAAAACTCTACCAAACTCCTCCCCCAATTTTGGATCTAAACACGTAAAACTTTAGATGTAGCTTACTTGGACATGGGTCAAACTTTTTAAACTTTAAGAGGTCAAAATTATTAACCTCAAGTTAGCAGGAATCAGTTTTGGGGCGAAAATTTTGCTGTCAAGAGGTAAAGGTTTTAAGACTTCACCTTTGCAGATGCTACCAAACTCATCCACCAATTTCGGGTCTAAACACTAGACATTTTAATGTAGGTTATCTGGACATGAGTCAAACTTTATAATATACATATACATATAAACATAAAGTTATGAACAGTTCACAGAGACCGAGCAAAGTCGGGCTGGACTGCTAGTACATCTGTAGAAGTGAAATTTTGTATGTGTCTGTGTGTATAGATTTCCCTACCAAATTACTTTGCCAATTTTCAGTCTATAGACATGAGATTTGATATAAGATGTTTACACATTTGAAATTTTAGATATGGGTTACTTGGAAATCGATGAAACTTTTTAACTTGATTTGAGCCTAAAACATTAAATTTCAAGGGGTCAAAATTAGGGTCAAAGTTAAAAAAAATTTGACTTCTTATGTCTCTACCAAATTACTCAGCCAATTTTTGGTCTAAACATTTAAAATTTTACATAAAGTGTATTCAGACATAGTGTAAACTTTTAAATCGGTTTGTGGCCGAGAATTTGGCTGCCAAGGGGTCAAAGTTCAAAAGATTTGATCTTTACGGAGTCTAGCAAACTATTCAACCAATTTCGGATTTAAACATTTGAAATGTTACATATTTATACACGCAGCAAGAAGTTTTTGGGCGAAAATTTGGCTACCAAGAGGTCATGGTTTAAAGACTTGACCTTTGCAGACTCTACTAAACTCCTCCGCCAATTTTGAGTTTTAGCAGCTGAAATTTTAAGTGTAGATTACCTGGACATGAGTCAAATTTTTTAATATATATATACATATGCACATATAGTTATGGACAGTGCATTTTAGTTAAATCTATTCATAAAATGGTATATGCAGGTGTTTATTTATGTACATGTCATACTGCATAAGTACGTTGACAAGCTGGATCTTTTCTTTTGGGAATTCTAGGCGCTACATGTGCTCTCCGCTTATCTCGGTTTACAGTCGTCCTGCACCTCCACTTACAGCTTGTATTTAACAATGTCGACCAAGGAGAAATCTGGTTGGAGATTGTGCAACTATTGTCACAAAAATACCATGCGTAGTCACCCTTACAGTACAGCTAACATAATCTGTCAAGACGGAGGGAAGCCACCATCTGTACATGTAAATGTGTAATATAAATAAATTAACCGATCATTATGAATATTGGAACACAGCTGATATACACAAGAAATGGTAAGACGTTTCTGAATTTTTGCGATGAGGATTGCTTATTCGTATCATTTGGATTCATTGGACTACTGTTCTCATCTTGAGTGTCATTTTCACAACGTTTCGATCGATATAATTCCTGACCTTCTTCAGGTGTATCTTGTCG
Organism: Euprymna scolopes; assembly: GCF_053919585.1. Classification (NCBI taxonomy): domain Eukaryota; kingdom Metazoa; phylum Mollusca; class Cephalopoda; order Sepiida; family Sepiolidae; genus Euprymna; species Euprymna scolopes. The sequence continues at coordinate 82,755,622 of NC_136485.1, forward strand.
AACTCTGGAACGTTTCTGTCAAACTCGGGAATTTACTTCACGGAGGTAGCATGCTCTTGTTCCGTCAGCCATGATTGGATAGAGGTCCTAAGTAATTCGCAGTTGTATTTTTCGGTCGCCCACACTGAGGATGTAACCTTCAATCCTCAGGAGGATATCACTTATTACAATTGATTTTTCCATTTTTTTTTTCAATTATATTTTATGTAATTTAGTTTCCTCGTAAAATTAAATGTGATTCGGCATCGGTTTGCAATAATGCAATCGGCAATTTTCGTTATTCGAACAGAGATCACTCCGTTACAATGTTCATTGCATTTAATATATTGAACCATAAATAAACATGCCGTCTAATTATAGTGTGACGACACTGCTTATTTATAGCATGCATTGAAAAGAAATGATTATCACCAATATAGAAATACTAGTATATAGTGAGACACATAAGGTACTTTTTAATGAGTTTCATATTGCTTAAAGTATGAGGGTACTTTCTGCTTTCAGAAGAGTAAAACCGATGTATGTTCCAGTTGAGATAAAGAAAAGCATCGTAGAAAGGACATTGCACGAACAGAAATAACAACAACAAAAAAAAAAAGGAGAGCGAACGAACTTTTGTATTAAGAAAACATATTTTGAAATAACAACTCGGGAAGAATAGAGAGATGAAAGGGTGGGCCGTACAATGAGTCTCTGGTAGAATTGTAAGTCGAACGAAATATTGATGCGTAAAACTGGCGCGGTTAGTATGGAATAAACATCTAAGGTTTTAGGGAAATATTGTCTGGCAAGGAGGGGTTTACCCAAGTCAGGTTTAAAGATAACCACCCACTCGTGGTGAGTAAGATATGAAAGGTGTTTGGTTCGGCGAAGGCGAGAGGGGATGCACGGCACGGAAGTTCAAGTTCCTAACCTGACCTCAAGTAGAAAATGAGAGAGAGAGAGAGAGAGAGAGAAAGAGAGAAAGAGAGAGAGAGAAAGAGAGAACGAGAGAGGGAGAGAGTGAGAGATGGAGAAAAATAAGGAAAAGAAGAGATAGGGAGTGTAAGAAAAAGATACATATAGATTGGTGGGGTTTGGGGAAAAGCAGCGAATGTTTACATAAGTCTCTCAGATCTATGACCGCAATGGGAAAATTAGTTGGGCTGTAGTCGTTAGGGTTAGCTATTTCTGTGTGTATGGTTATACGCATGTGTACACATTCGTACGCGTTTATTCTTGTACACACTTAAAAGCCGCGTTCTATGCGGACTTTAGAGCACACTCCAGAGCAGACCTACTTACATCTTCGAACCTAACTAAACCATTATAACAATAAAAAACGAAGTTTTAAAGCAAAGTCCTATAGTAATATCAAATACCAATGTTTCTGGCGTAATAATATAAGAGAGATCTCTCGGATGTATTCATTTTGCATTAACAATAAATAAATAAATTAATTAAATCGAATGGTTTATTCTCCATTTACATTTAGCAATGATATCAGTATATACGAGTTTTAAAAAGTTGAAACGCATATTATTTGATAAGGAGCTCTTATCTCGAAATATATAATGCATAATGTCTTACTCATTAGATCACTGTCTACACTTTGTAACAAAGCAAGACTATAAAATAATGTTACATCTCCTTATTAAAAATAAATTGGTTAGGTTCAGAATAGTAAATGTGTGTTGACCAACTTGATTGTCTTATTAGCACTCATTTCTCCGATATTAATTTTTTTTAATTTCCGAATGGAATCTATCCAGGAGAGGCCTCGTGAATGATGCTGTCATCCATAAGTTAAGGTGATTCTGTGAAGTCGGTTAGATTCGGACTTAACACACCCAACTTTTCCGTTCGCATCATTAAGCATCTCTACACCGCCATCTCCCATTTATATAGATGGATTGTTGGAGCGGTGTTTGTTCAATACTTGATTATGTCAATTTCCATCCTTGCTCAGCACTAGAGCTTTATTGCTGCTTCAAAGGAAAATATTTGTGAAATTTCGTGAAAAGAAGCTGCACTACTTAGTATACATTATATGTGAGAATAAGTAACGATTATTACTCTATGTATTGTTTTTATTGGCAACAAAATATTTAAAACTATGATAATCTGAGAACGTTTTAAAAAATCAACAATTGTATCAACTAATATCTTATATAGCAACGTGATATTTATATCGGAATTAATGTGTAATTTTGTTAATTTATCATTCACACGTTCTTTATTATTAATAGGTTGATTCAAAAAGAATATTGGGTTTCCTCTATAAATTTAACGAAAAAGAACGATATTATTTTTGCACCAAACTAATATTAATCGATTATTTAATAAACTCAATTATTCAGGTGATTAAAGCATAAACGAAATATATGATATCCCATTAAAAATTATTTCAATTATTAAATTCACCAAAATGCATTTCGGATACTTGCTGAACATATCTTCCTTAATGTTTGATAATTACTAAAAAGAATAAATCAATTACTTTGTCAATCTTCAGAATGTTAAAGAATGTTACAAAATTATCTGCTAGAAAATAAAAAAAACTTGGAATAAAAGCATAAAAAACATGTTATTAAAAAGAAAAAGTAAAACGCACACATGCTACATTAAATTGTGAAATAACCGTATATTTTTGAAAAAATGAGTGGCGATGAGAGTAATTCTAGTGTTACCCGATGGATTCTAATTCTAACTTTCTTTTTGTATCCGTGAGAAAAAATCATGCGACACGTAAAACGATCCGTATTAAATACTTTTAGCATTATTCGATATTCCAAATAAATCATTGCTGAACTAAGAACAATCTCAATCGTAATAACAGAAAAAAAAGTAAATAGAACTTCGATAAACGATTAGTTCATCCCAGTTTTGCTCGAGCCCGATGTACTTTATGTGCCTATGTATATATTAAAACGTGCATATGTATATATTAAAAAGTTTGACTTTATGTGTGTGTATATATATATATATATATATATATATATATTAAATGTTTAACTTTAAGTGCATATATATATTAAATGTTTAACTTTATGTGCATATGTATTAAAACTTTAAACTTTCTGTGCATATATATTAAAAAAAGTTTTACTTTATGTGCACATATATATATATATATATATATATATATTAAAAAGTTTGACTCGTGTCTAGGTAACCTACGTCTAAAATTTCAAGTGTTTAGACACAAAATTGACGGAGGAGTTTGTTAGAGTCTACAAAGGTCAACTCTTTCAACTCTAATCTCTTGGCAGCCAAATTTTCGCCCAAATACTGTGTAAAAGGATTGCTGCATGTCTGAATACCCTTTATGTAAATTTTCAAATGTTTAGACCACAACGTGGCTGAATAGTTTGCTAAAGTCCGCAGAGGTTAAATCTTTTAAACTTTAACCCCTTGGCAGTCAACTTTTTTTAGCCAAAAACTGACTCAAAAGCTTGCCCTATGTCTGAATACATTTTCTGTAAAATTCAAATGTTTAGACGAAAAATTGGTGAGTCATTTGGTAGAGACCGCAGAGGTAAATTCTTTCTTAACTTTGACTCCAATTTCAACCCCTTAACATCTATTTTTAGGGGCTCGAATCAAATAAAAAAAGTTAAACCATGTCCAATGAACTTACATCTAAAACCTCAAGTTTTTAGACCAAAAAAAGTTTGGCGGAATTTTCAAAGGTCAAATCGTTAGACTTTGGCCCCTTGACAGCCAAATTTCTGGCCAAAAACAGATCAAAAAGATTTTCCAAAATCTCAATTCTCCTTATGTCAAATCTTTAGTCTGTAGACTGAAAGTTGACAGAGTAGTTTGGTAGGGAAATGTTTACACACAGACACACAGACAGACAAGTTCACTTTTATAGACATATTGATTGTCAAATTAACAAAGAATTAACCTTTGTTTTTATATTTAGATTCGTGTGTATGTGTAGATAAGTAAAAATACGTAAATATATATTCATTCAACTGCGTGTATCTACTGGATTCCCAAATAGTCACCCGTTAGGTGATCGCCAGGCTTAATGTTGCTTAAATTCGATAATCTAACGTGAACGCATGTGTCAAATATGATTATTCAGTGATTTGGACATTCTAGGCGTTGCATGTGATCTCAGATTATTCCCACTTGCTACGCCTATTTAATAATGCCGATCCAGGTGATATATGGTTGGGATTGCGCAACACTAGCTACAAAAATTCTACACTCAGGTACCCTTACAGTGGGCAGCCATAGTCTGCCAATACTGAAAGAAGCTACTATCTATTAGATGTCATTCCAATAGATACACATTTATATACACGTAGTTGAATGAATATATGTTTGTATGAGTCTTAGTGTATAAATGGAAGTTCATGCGCATATGTGCTTAGGTATAAATAAGCATTTATCGATATATGCGTGTGTGCACGCGCGTTGTCGGCATGCGTGTCTTTGTGAATGTGTTCGCGTGCGGACTCATATTGTCGGCAGATTTCGAGGCATCCATCATTATATTCGCCTGATCAGTGAGTACAGTGGTGTGCAAAGTTCGTGTAGGTATAGCGTCTATGTTATTTATTGCTATCATAATAAACATGGCGGGTGATGTTATTTTAGCTTTTGTTAAAGAAACCATGTGTCAGCAAATTGAACATTATAGCCGGGGAGCAGAGCTGGGGGAGCGAGGCTCAATGTAAACAACTTGAGTCATAGTTGAGCACACCACCTCCCTCTACTGACCCGCTGGCCACTATGCCTATACCCTTTTACTTACCCACTACAAAACACTCTTTCATTTTATTGCATATATATATATATATATATATATATATATATATATATATATATATATATATGAACAAAATACACACACACACACACACACATATATATATGTGTGTATATATCTATATATCTATATATATGTATATATGTATATATATATATATATATATATATATATATATATATATATATATATATATATATATTGTGCGCGTATATGCTATCGAATATATTTATTATCCAAACATCTATCAATTGATTATTTTGTTCATATCTGTCCATTTATGTCAGTTTTTTCTTAGGTATTGAAGATTGTTAGGAAGTCTTTTTCCATAATGAAATGTCAATGATGCTTATATATACACATACATATATATATATATTTATATATATATTTATATATATATATATATATATATATATATATATATATATATATATATATATATATATATATATATATGAGAGAGAGAAAGAGAGAGGCCGAGAAAGAAAGAGAGAGAGAACGAAAGAGAGAAAACCATACTAGCAAAACTTCACTCTTCATTGGGCTGCAGTTTATTAGGAAGTAAGCGTATAGTTAAAAATTAATTGTACTCAGGGAATTCACCAATTTAAACAAACATTGGCAAATTTTTCGATGAACACCCTAAGTTAATTTTTTTTCTCCACTATTTTAAAAATTAGATTTTATTTTTAGTATGATTCTAACTGATAGCAGACATAATATATATTTTTGAACACTAACCCTTATTTAATTAGCAAAATTATAAAAGTACACGTAATCGTTTAAGAAAGCGCACCCCTCTTAAGAAACGCATGTAATGAAACTCCAAGAACAAAATAATGGATAACTGCTATAGAACTGCCCGGTTATGGAAAAACATTTAAGATTAAAATTATAATTGAAACTTTTTCCGATTCTAAATGCTAAAATCATTTCAGTTTTATCTTTATCGCCAAAATTTTCAAAATACTAGCACGTAATCGCCTAAAATGTAGAATCTTATTTTTTCGAAGGTCTACGTAGCTGAGGGTGTTAATCAAAGACAGTCCTAAAACTTTATTATGCATATATTAAAATAAATACTTATTTATTTAGAAAATTTTAAAGCAACTATTTATTTAATTTTCAATCTGAATATTTTGAATCAATCTGCTATATATATATATATATATATATATATATATATATATATATATATATATATATATGTGTGTGTGTGTGTGTGTGTGTGTGTGTGTGGGTGTATATGTGTTTGTGTAAATGTGTATGCATGTTTAATTATATTACAGAATAATACATTTACCTATTTATCTATATATCTATAAAAGTGAGAATGTGTATGAGAACACTTCTCAACCTATATACTCAACAAATTTTTAATCTACAGACTTGGAATTTTTTATATAGGATATTCAGACATTTTTGATCAGGGTTAATCTTCTAAGGGGTAAACACTGAAAAAATAGTACTTGGGAGTCATCGGATTTTTACCGGTTTGCCAACTATTTCATTGTGCATACGCGAATCGTTCACGTTATATTAATAATCAGTAGGTTAGAAAACACTTTTTAAAGTCCGTGTCAAGCTGGCCTAATGCTATCGTACTTGACTCACTGTTCTGAGGTTTTGGTTTTGATCTCAGCTCTAGTATCTTTTTTTGTTAGCTTACAAGAAGTGAACTGTTTAGAAAAAAAAACATAATGCTCGAATGTTCATGTCTCACTTCCTCTATGTGTTTTACTTCATTTTTTATAGCCGTATAGTGTATATTCAAGTCTACAGACTTGGAATTTTGTATATAGGATATTCAGACATTTTTGATCAGGGTTAATCTTCTAAGGGGTAAACACTGAAAAAGATATATATATAAAGTGAGAATGCATGTGTGCGTGAGAACACTTCTCAAGTATATTCTTAACGGATTTTTCCTCAACTGATTTGAAATTTGGTATATAGGATATTCAGACATGTCTAAAACTTTTAACTGGTTTTCATCTGGGGGAAAACAGACTGCTAAGGGATTAAAAACGAGCTGCTAGGGGGTTGTCGGATTTTTATCTGTTAGCTAACTATTCCACGGACGCGCCTGCATAAATATTTCACATAATAGATTCATTATGTTAAAAATAAGTAAGTTTGAAAACACATTTTAAAGATTGCGCCAAACCAGCCTAATGCTTATCATACTTGACTCACTGTGTTTAGGTTTTCGTTTCGATCTCAGATCGAGTATTTTTTTTTTCACTTACAAGAAGTGAACTATTTAAAAAAAAAATGCTCTGCTCGCATGCATATTTCTCAGTTTTTGTATGAATTAAAATATATGTTTATGCGTATTTTACGACCGAGCAACGCCGAGCGGCCTGCTACTATATTTATAAACGTGCGAATATGTATGCGTTCGTGTGTGTGAGGATATTTTTAAACCTATATACTACATAGATTTTAATCAACAGACTTGACATTTGGTATATAGGATATTTAGACATGTGAAAAACTTTTTAATCGGTTTTCATCCGGAAAAAGGGTTGCTAAGGTGTTAAAACTGAATAATTGGTACGCTAGAACCATCGGCTTTTTATCCGTGTCTTGACCGTTTCACGAATGCCTAATCGTGAATCGTTCATATGACAAATTTCTTATGCTAAGAATAAGTAGGGTTGAAAACAGTTTTCAAGATCATGTTAAGCTGGCCTAATGGTTATCGTACTTTTATTCGGAATCTTTAGGTTTTAGTTTCGATCCCAGCTCTAAGTTTCTTTCCGTTTGTTTTCTACTTCATATTTTTAGAGGAATTTAATTCGTTTAATACCGAACAACGCTGAGTACATTTGTTAGTCATCAACATAATCAACTATAATACATTTATTATATAAATTTATAATTAGCAGTCTCAAACCAAAAGCTTAGTAGAATAAACAACCTAATTTATCAATTCAAATGACAATGAGAAAAAAGCCTTTCCAACATTACGAATACTAACAGGTATATTGGACACACTACTCATACATTACTACTATTACAAGGCTGGCATTACATTATTCAGACTCTATTTCGATATGTCTGCACTTGAAGGAACGTGGCTGCCGACATTCATAGTTTAGCAAAATCATGGTGAACAACTAAATCATTCAAGAATTCTAATGTGAAAAGACTCAACATCATAGAAGCGTTGTACATAAAAATGAGACAGCCTAAAATAAATAGCGTCACGAATAAAGTCACAATATCTGAAAGTGCCATGGTTAGTAATTAACTATAGCAAGAGAAAAAATATTGTTAATTTTAGATTGAAACGTTTAGTAAATTATACAATTAACCTTTTTATCTTAATAATATACATTTTATTTCGTCTAGTCTATAACCATGTAGATGCATGTGGAATGCGTTACTTATACGCATGGAAAAAACACGTACCTATAACCAACACTGACCGTAATCTAAACCTAACTTAGTCGATAAGGTTCAAAGGTTGTTAATGTAACTATAACCGACACCTTACATTCTCTTAAAAAAGAAAACTAGCAAAATAATCGAAATAAAATGCTAATTGTTGTTTCATATTTTCTTCCGTAACAAAAAAAAAGAAATATTTTTTCATTAAAATTACTTTACTATGACCGTTTATCAATTATATAAAAAGGGAAAATGTATGTGTGTGTATGTCTGCCAAAAACTTTCGACACAAGCGACGAACACTTACAAAATTGGAATCGTTTGAAAGGTCAGTCTTGCAGACGACAATTATCCAAAAATATGGCCAAAGAGATTAATTCTTTGAGCGTCAACTGGGTCGTTTTTTTACAAGGAGGGGGTCTCAGGTTTTGCGTCAACATTGGTTCAAAGTCATCATACGCCTATTTCAAACTTATTTCAAACGCTGGCGACGTCGTATGTTTCGGTGGGCGCGGGGTTTACGCAGCTGGCTGTTCTTTTACCTTCTTTTCCTCCTTCGCGTTACATGTTCGAGCCTGCCTGCCTACTATTTTTTTCAATGTCCTTACTACACCACCTCCCCACACCAGACAATGCCGGATACCCCCGCTAGTTTTGTATAAATGCCATTTTCCTTAATTTTACTAGTTTAATAGCGTATTCGTCAAAACTACTTTCCATTAATGCTTACGTTTTACAAGCATCGTTTCGTTTCGATTTTGACGCCACAAACTTTCATTCGGCATTTTGTTTCTAAACTGCCGGCTGTATACGACTTAAGTACGGGTCACAAACTACAGGACAATCGGCAATACTAATAAACCACATGCCGTATCTATTAACTCCAAAATGACTTAGCAGAAACTTAGTTCTCAATAATTTTATAGGATGACAGATGTAAAACTGGAGTGATTTCCTAATTATTCAAAAATATAAATGATTTGCCCCAAGTGTTTCTTCATTTTTCTGTCTTCGTGATCAGAGCCATCATCTTCGTATCAGAGCCATCATCTTCGTGATCAGAGCCATCATAATTTCTACTTATGACAGGAACTATTTTATCAGAAGGATAAGTGAACATTCGCCATCATCTTATTACAGACCAATCATTCTCCTTGGCGCAGTTATTTATTTTAATTGGAGATATATCAAGAAGTTTTCAAAAACTTATGCTAGATTTTAATAAATATGGTGTTTCAGTTACACAAGAAAGCACATAGTTATTATATAATAATTATATAACTTTATTCATATCAATTATTTAAATGGGAGAGGAAACACTTGTCGCATGAAATTGAATAAAAGCATTTGATATAGAAGAGGAATACTACTACTGATACTACTACTACTACTACTACTATTAATAATAATAATAATAAAATATTTATAATAATAGTACTGATAATACTAATGCTACTATTAATAATTATTAACAAGAACGACAGAAACTGCCAAATTGTGGATTTTGTCTTCCCAGCACACCACAGGATGAAGAAACAAACAAGACAGAAAAATGAAACAATTTTGCAGAACTTTCCGGACAATTGAAACGAATATGGAACATGAAGAAAATCAATGTAATTCTAATAATTGTAGAAGCACTAGGAACAGTTTCAAAGAACATGGATAAAAGACTAGGAGAAATTGGAAACGAAGGTAAGAAACCATACAACAGACGATAATGCTGAAATTTTAAGGGGGAAAAACTTAAATGTCACAACTAACTCACATAAGCTACAAATAATAAACTAAAATAATATCGGAACTGCAAGCAAAGTAAAGCAAAACAATTATGGAATCCCACATGGAATCAAGAAATGTAAAACCACAAAAATTTTAAGTTACCCCCCCCACAATGTGTCGACATAGATAGGCCCCACAAATAGTCGGAGAGAGTCAAGGAACATTAAAAGACCTAGTATAAAAAAACACTAACCAGACCGCCATTTGATGAGTGCTGGTGGGACTGGAATATTGGGGAAAATTGTTCCTATCAAAATTCAAATAAAGGCCGTTGCCAGCGAGAAGTCAATGGTTAATGGCATTTGCGATAACACTAATTGATTTGCAAAGGTTATCGAAAGAAGCGTAGAGTACTGGAAACCTGCGGAAACTTGTTGTCACCCAGATTCCAACATCACAGGTTGTTTGTAGACAGAAATTTTGGATGATGGCCTATGTGAAAACTCCTAGTGAGTACAAAATAGTAATTATCAGGAGAAGAAGAAGAAGAAGAAGAAGAAGATACAGAGAAAAAGAACGAACCTAAAAAGGAAAAAAAAAAAAAAGAGATGAAGAAGAAAGGTGGAAGAGTCTAAAAATTAAATAGGGGTAAATGGAAAGGAAAGAAAGAAGAAAGTAATGTCACGGCATCAAGGTACCTCGGGCATGTCCACGGTAAATTAAGATTTACACCCACTAAAAAAAAGATCTCCTTTTTTGTGTCTACTATGATATTGAGAGTGGGGACCCGTTTCCAATTAGACGAAGTACCACCCAAAATTCCCCACCTCCCAGCTTAAAATAGAAGTAATAAAACGATCTTTTTGGAAAACAAACCTGGCTTATATTGAAACAATAACAATTAACTAGGGCGAAGACGAACTTTCTAACAAAGCGAAAAGGCTGGGAGATTATCGTGTGTGCTTACACTCCGGTCCTTATAATATACAGTAAAGAAGACACGCTTGAGTGTGTTCGCATCTTCCCAGAAGCGATAACCATCTTCTTAACCTTAAATTGTCTATGTAAATATTTAAGAACTAAAGATAACATTAAAAAATAGACCCTTTAAAGAAGCGAAGACTCAATCTGAAATCGACCTCACAAGTACGGGAAGAATATATATTATTATTTAACACTAGCATATATATGCTTGCTCCTTCCGGTCGGATAAGTTTGCTAGCTCGAAGAATTATCTGATGATGAACAATGATGTACTACATTGCCACCCCCTCTAGGGAAGGGGGTAATACATGGGAAAATAGTAGGATGATGAACGAATAAATACTTCAATTTAAAGAATACCGTTGAGGATGCTCTCAGCAGAAATGATACACCTAACAAAAAGGAGGCAATACTTGGGAGAGCGGTATCATGGCGAAACAGATACTAGCCTTTTCCTGAATCAAGCATTTAAAATAGCGCATTAATATGACAGTATACAGTAAATCGGCTTTAGCATTAAAAATAACACAATAGACCCAATTAAGCAATAATTATCAAAAAAGACAATAGGAATTTGACAAAATTATTTGGAAATATTATTAGAAAGCCGAAGTATCGGCCATATCTTCTTTACGACTATATTGTTAGGACAGAATATATCGGCTGCGCAATGTTGGAAAGGTGAATAACTAGCTTCAGACGAACATACAGATACACAAATCTCCATTAGATTGTAATGATTGAAATACTTGTCTGATGATTGGAGAATCCTTCGAATCACCATTTAAACACAGTTAGCTAAATTACCCATCTACGCCGTGTTTCTCAAGCTCTCTATAATTTTACAGCCAAAATTAGAGGTTAAGAACATCGACTAAATAGTTTCTATCCATTTTTATTAAATAATGTTTCATGTTTATGATGATATTGAAGACAAACGCTTTATCATCCCCACAAAAATACTTCCCTATATCCATCCATAGTCGTGAGCCTCTGGAAGCTGCATAGGTCATCCATAACTTTCGTGGATACTTTTGTAGTGAGTTGTTTTTTTTTCGGGGTGAGGGTGGTGATCCCATGTCTAGCCTTCCCAAATGGCCACCCATCTGGTACTGGTCACCCTCTAAGTTGCTTAACTACGGTGATCTGACGAGAACCGGTGTGTGAACGTAATTGTGCCATACATACAAAAATACATACTTTTCCATTAATTTCCTGTTTGCTAGTGCCGGATCGTTTTGAGTTTGTTACCATCAAGTTCTCATTCGATTTCCCCCGGCTGTTTACGTAAACTGTTGAAAGATGCCGACTTCAGGAGGTGTTGTAAACTACAGAAACACGGGAAATGTTAAATAATTCCACGCCTTATATATTAAATCCAGAGTAACTGAGCAGAAGATTGGTTATCAGAAATACTGAGCAAATATAAACGATGAAAGCAAAATATTTTCTGTTTTAATCTACTTTAATAACTTCGAAGTGGGAATTTATTTTACCCTTGTATACGAATTTAAAACCGTTCGATTATCTAAAATAAATACATTAGCATGAAAACATAAAACATGAAATTCTTACTTTACGTTTTAATGTAAATCACACGGTAAATACGTAATATGATATGATATAAAAATTAAAGTACGATTTTCGCTCGACTAAATAGTACGCTAAAATGGTCAATATTTGTTTTATTATTTTATGTTTATTTACATTTTATTTTGAAACTGATATCCATCACAACGTTGTATCAAAGGTGCCTTGACTTTTAAATCACTGTTTAACTAGGATGCGATAACATACGTAAATCCAGATTATATATATATATATATAATATATATATATATATATATATATATATATATATATATACATATGCGTGTGTGTGTGTATGTGTGTGTGTGTGTGATTAATTCATTATATGGCAATCTACGCATATGAGCTAAGTTGACCGACTTATTAAACTGAAAGTACTCTACGATAAGAAACAAATTTCTTAAAGGGGCTGATATAATTATTTACTATAATAATTAAATACCTACAGACACTAGTGCTTCATCATTTCAAGAATCTTCAGCACAGTGTGTCAGGATAAACGCCAGTCGACAGACTCGAATCTTAGCAACAGAAATCATGCCTGGCTTCATTAGCAAGGACCCGATATATATATATATATATATATATATATATATATATATATATATATATATATATATATATATATATATATATGTACAGACAGCATAACCCAGATATAAGATACGGCTTTTCAGGGCCAAAAATTCTCTATTATCCGAATTACGCTTAGATTCCGGTTTCTTATATCTGGGTTATTCTGTACATGCTCTAATTTGGGACCAGAGAAAACCCCTCTAGTATACGTTTTTCTTATATTCGGATTCTTATATTGGGGTTGCTTTGTATATATATATATATATATATATATATATATATATATATATATATATACGAATATGTATAAGTTATGTAAAGATGTCTATGTATATAAAAAAAATGTATGAAATTATATATGAAATCTCCATACATTGCAATATATTTAAGCGTATTTTAGGACCGAGCTACTTTGGGCAGCCACAACTATATATTGGATGCAATATAATATTTAATCCAGATTTGGTTCTATTATAATTAATACAAAATCTGCTGTAAGTAAAATATGATATTTAAGCGTATTTGACGATCTCGCAACGTCTAAAAACTTGCTAGTATGAAAATAAAGCAACGCATAATTTTCCGAGTTTTATTGTTGTAAAGACTCGTCAAGCTAATGATGAATTCTTGCGAAGATTATAAGCAAACATAATACACTTATTGAATTTTTAAAAAGTATTTTCAAGTTTAATTAAAGTTTTACGATATCTGTTTTTATTAAATTGGTAGGTAAAAGTACAGAATAGGTGCACAGCACCCTCCCGTCTCCATGTTAAGAATGGCTTTCTAAATAATAACGTTATTATTTCAGCACAGATCAATAAGTGCATGAGTACCAACGTTTCTCTTAACTAATTCTACTTACGCATGAAATCTGTTAAAAGAAAAAAAACCCTGAAAATCGATATATTATATATTATATTTCCTCATAAAATTTAATATGAATACAGTAAATCACACACACACACACACACACACACACACACACACATATATATATATATGAATATATATATATAAATATATATATATATACCGCGCGCTACTTACTTAGCGTTATGCGAAGCTTTTTATAAATAAACAAAAAATCACGTACTTAAAAAAGTAGCTGTCAAATGTTTATATAAAAAAATCATCTGAAGATATCGTTTGCCGATCGCATAGGGCCAGAGGTTAGAGCTTCTGACTATCAACTAAATGGTTCAAATTTCAATCCCTTGCTTGGGATTAGTGCTTGTCTAGTCGCACTTAATAGCTGTGATGCTGCAAAAACAGCCTGTCTCTGGCTGATTATATATACGTTCCTCGTCTTGAATAGAGCATTGCTATAAAGGATATTGCATTCTGCTTAATTCACTAGATGTGTAAGTTTCGATTCTAGCTGATGGCATGTTTATATATATATTTTTTTATCTTTTGAAATCACTACTATATGTTAGGTACAGTATAATAATCAATAGAGAATTGGCTCACTAATAAAAAAATTCAAAATTTGCATAAAATACAATAAAATTTCGGATTCATAGTGCAATGTAGACACAAATGTATGGCGAAGTAAGTAACTGCGGGGAAGCATGTAATACTTTCATGCCGGTGCATCGCGATTGATCCCTCGACTAAAGCATGCGATCAATCGATTTGATTGAAAATAGGCGACATCATCGTTTCGATGAATTCTTGAGACTGTGGAAATATCATTTCTTGTCATTCTATCAAGGGCAACGCCTGGCCTCCCTGCTAGTGTATGCATGTATATATATATATATATATATATATATATATATATATATATATATATATGTGTGTGTGTGTGTGTGTGTGCGTGTGTGTATGCGTGTGCGTACGATGTTCAAATGAACAGCTACAATACGAATTGGATACACCCTACTAAAGCCTGATTGTAACACCTGGTGAATTTCAAAAATGTAATCTAGGCGCGAGGACATTTTAAAGGAAATATGTGCAATAAAATTTTCATTCATACCTGTGAAAATGCCACCTAAACGTATGGGAGGCTTAAGACTGTTTTGGAGCATTTTGCATGAATCGATCATCAATTGAATGGCATAAGAGATTCAAGGAAGGCAAGAAGTCTGTGAGGGATAATGAGAGGTGTATGGGGCGTAAAGAAAGCCAGAACACCTCAATTGTTGGGCAAAATAACGCATTTTATGTATAAGAACCGTCGTGTGTGTATAGTGAAAATAAGTGCACATTTTGATGCCAGTGTAGGAATTGTACACACAATTATTCGCGAGGAACTGAAAATGCGGGACAGTTGTATGAAGCTGGTTCCAAGGGTGCTCCATCCTTTTCACAAAATATTTGTCCAAGTCCAGATTATAGTCCAGACCTTGCTCTCTGTGAGTTTTACTTATATCCTAGAGCCAAAGAAAACCTTATAGGCTGTCGTTCTGAGACGATTGAGATGAAACGGGCTGTAACGGGACTTATTGACACGTTCACACAAGAGTATTTCCATGGGGTCTTCCAGAAGTTGTTGGAACGGCACAACAAGTGCATTGCAGCCGGAGGAGATTACTTCGAAGAGAACTAGTTTTATGGCTGTTCTATTAATAAAAGTGCACATACGAAAAAGTCTGGAATATATATATATATATATATATATATATATATATATATATATATATATATATATATATATAAATATATACTAGCAAAAGTACCCGTCGTTGAATGGACTCTGATTTATGAAAGTATGATAGGTTATGAAAAGGAAGGGTTGTAAAGAAATAGCTTCGAATTTGGGGGTATCAAACCCAAAGCAAAATATGATGAAAGTAAAAATAAAATAGATAAACCCCATAATTTATTATACCGTGTCTGTTCACACTGAAATACTTATCATAATATTCTGTGAATCTATATTCAAAAACTTTGTTAAACTTTGTGACATATTTCCATTCAATGGAGGTTAGGCGCGAACGAACACCCCATAATTTTATTATACCATATTTCTTCAAACTGAAACATTATAATCAAAGTATACTTACGCAGATAAATATGAAACGTCTTTATTAAAATTTGTGCCTATTTCCATTCTATGGAGGCCAGGCGCGAACTCAGACCCCACAACTTTATTATACCATCATTATTAAAGTAAACACATGCTTATCAAAGTATTATTATGTACATTTATATCAAAAACACTTGTAAACGTTTTTATTTTAATTTTTAAATTTTTTATTTCGATACTTTGTGGACCAGGCGCGAAAGCAGACCCCACAATTTTAATGAACCACCGTTCTGCCAGATCAAACATACCCATTCCTGTGTCTCGATACATCATTATATGTAATCAGTTTTTTAAAACAGTCAACCATATAGGAGCCTATTCGTGACCAGATACACACGCACATACACACACACAGACATTCAGCTTTATAGTATATATATATATATATATATATATATATATATATATATATATATATATGCAGAGTCTGAATTGTAATATATACACGGTGACCCCCAAAATGGACCCCAACTACAATTAGGCCCTGTTTCCTAGTGTTTTGTCCGAATGAAATGAAACTTTGGTCATAACTAGTTTAATCTATTCAAAACATTACATCAAAACACTAGGATCTTTGCCCTTTTTTCTCCGTTATACAGCATATGTTCTAAATGGCCTCTATTTAGCTTTTGTTTTTTGGGTCACCCTGTATATATATATATATATATATATATATATATATATATTAGTTGGACATATTTACTAACAAAAAGGAAGTGGAATGCAGTCAATCTGTCGCGATCACTTGCTCTCAGGCAAACATTTTTATCAATTGTAAACAAATATCAGAAGCAATAAGAACGCACAGCAAAACACCTCATTTTTAAGTATAAAATTACATAGACCAAGGTATATATATATATATATATATATATATATATATATATATATATATACCACCCGTCATATTTCTTAATATATTGTACGTACGTACTGATGTCTTTCATGTCTCCAAAACACCAATTCAGGTCGACATAAATTACTTTTTTGCATATGTTAAAGTCTCTGGTATCTTTTATTCTTTTTCGTATATTTATAAAGAATAACAGAAACTTAACACATTAAAAACGATAACTTGTATCGACCTCGACTATATATATATATATATATATATATATATATATATATATATATATATATATATATATATATATGTGTGTGTGTGTGTGTGTGTGTGTGTGTGTTTATATATATTTATGAGTATGTGTGCGTATGTCTGCATACATGTATATTGCTATATTTGTATACATATGCATATCATATTATATATTTTACTTTTATTATAAATGTTCATTGAATTCGGCTTGTCTATAGGTTTCCCGTTTCCTGCTTATCGTCACTTGTTAGCTATGTTAAAGCTTTGTTAAGCTTCATTGGTTTCATCCCCCTTTTGCCTCATTAAATGTATCTTTAAAAGGAAGCAGCTGAGCATATCTGGAAATAAAAATATTCAAAAAGACGTTATCATCTGATTTCTTTCGTTTTTTTTCTACATTTTATTTTGCTTTCCACCAATGTATATGTATATATATGTATGTATATATATAGATACATACTCGCATATATATATATATATATATATATATACATATATTTATGCATATATATATATACAGAGAACTATATGTATATGAAAAATTAAATAATTTTTTATATAAATCAATATATTGGCATCCAAATCATTCACGATTTGAATGCTGTATGTAAAGCCTCAACAGACAGATTTTTCTGATAATGTGAAAAATCATGTTCACCTGCAGCATCCACCGGTTTGTGTATTAGAAAGGAATCAACGGCATGACCGAAGAAGGAAAATCTCGAAGTTATCACCTGATTTCAACGACATTTATTCGTCCAATATGTATCGTCGTTGCAGCGAAAAAAAGGGCCTGTGAAGAGATATGTCAGTTTAAAATAGCATGGCAGAAAAGGAGGATAAGCCAGAGCTTGATCAGCTCTAACTAGGTCGCTTTCGTGGGAGCAGTGTGATATTGAAAGATGTGAATCTCTCCAAAGTCCTAAATCATTAAACAATTGAAGACATCCTTCGGCGAAAAATTCGGGAGCGTACATTCGAAGAATCCATATATTTTGGACAAAACATCTTTTACACATATTTCCAGAGAAATTAACTGAAATCATGTACGCTATTGTAATTGATTCCCTTTCATGCGAAAAATATGACGAAAAATTATGGGTAATAAAAGAAACCCCAGCTTTAATAACGTTCCAAATTTGTAAATTAAATTGAAAGCATTTAGTGAAATGTTGGAAAAATATGTTTTATTATTAAATATTGCGCTTCGTCTTGCTTTTTGAAAATGATCCAAATCCATGTGAAATATATGCATTAACTTTTATACTTATTTGCATTCTTCAGACACACACTGAAATACACAGACACAGAGAGAGACACACAGACGGACACAGACAAAGACATAGACAAAGACACACACACAGATATATATACATGTATATACATCGATATATATATATATATATATATATATATATATATATATATATATATATATATATATATATATATATATATATAAAATCGAGCCTACTTTACCAGCATTTACAAAAATAGCATAACTGCTACTTTCATAGAAAAATACATAGTTAAAATCTTGAAATCAATTTAGAAAAAAATTAAGTACTCGAGAATATTTTTATTAAAAGTCTGTAAGGTACAATTAATAAGATGACATATGAAACCATATATTATTACATTATAAATTTTAATGTAACACAATTCATCCCATAATTGTAATTCTGGCGTCCAGGTTTTTAAATCATTAATGTCTTTTTGGCACTGGTTTGTCCTTTTCATATTTAACTGTTTTAACTGACTGTTTATCGGTTAACTTTTTACATTCTCTTTTTCAATCGAGTATTTTTGTTCATTTGTTTTGTATATGATTCGACCACAAAATAGAAAACTTTCGTGATACATAAATAACATGTATTATTTCTTTTATTTTTAATGAAATGTCATTAAAATTTGAGGAAATAAAATAATTATAAGTAAGCTTGGGAATTCTGCTAAAAATAATAATTTTTACTTAAATGATAAACGGTGCTTAAACACGCTCGTGCACACACACAATATATATATATATATATATATATATATATATATATATATATATATATATATATATATATTACTCTCTATGTAATTTTTTCCCGCCTACGCGTTTTAAATATATTTTCCCCCCAACCATATTCATGACAATTTCTTTTAATCGCAATTTTCTTCGATTTGGCTCTGTTAAGCGAGGAACGAAACCTGGTTAGATAAACTTTTATTTTCTTTATTTTTTGAATCATCATGTTCATTAGCCTATATTTAGGCATAATTAAAATCTGTACACCGAATATATATATATATATATATATATATATATATATATATATATATATATATATATATATATATATGCATATATATAAGAGCAAATAGTTAATAAAACATGTTAAGAGCAAATAGTTAATAAAAGCAAATATTATATATATATGTATTTTCTTATATATATATATATATATATATATATATATATATATCAGCAGGAAGACCCGATGTTGCCCAGAAATAAATGATGACAAACGAATGTTGTACACTCCCATTTTTATTGTCATCTAAATCGATAAACTTCCCCATTTTTCTATCAAATCGATTGACTGTTTGCTCTAGTTGGGTACATTCCTTAGTGCACCGGGACGGAGCTTCATATGCCTCTCCACAGTGACTTCGATCACAATCTATATATTAATATGCTTGTCCGTACGGTGTCACGTCATCATCATCGCAAACATTAATTAATGAAACGCGTCATCATCACCGCAAAAATTAATTAATGTGAATTATCTCCCTTTATTGTTCAATCTTTATTAATTAAAAAACATTAAACCCTTTTATTTCCCAAAACTTCCCGAACAACAACAAAAACAAAAAACAAAAAAATATATATGTATGAACTGTCTATTTATGGTTCCGGATTATTTTAAAGACAATTATGCATAGAAGGTATCGTTCCACAGTTTAAATAGTATAGTATTTTACTTACATTTTTAACGATGTCTTCTGTTTATTATTGTAGTGTAATATGGAACGCTTATTCTATTTTATTCAGTAATAAATATATTTTTTACATTTAACGTTACAAGTTCGTTTTTTTTACTGTGCCACTTTATCATTTTTTAATTTACTTTTGAGTGAGCCTTACATAACAAAAAATATGTTTAGAAATAAATGTTACAAAAGTCAAGAATAACTTTATTAAATAAATCACCAAAGTCACCATTCGCAAATACACTGAGTAACACAGAGTCAAAACATATTTTACGTCTTGTTCTGCTTTGTTTTTGTTTTACGGCATACTAATTCTTTTTCGTGTTATTTAATGCCGAATCGAGTAATTTTGTAACATTTATACAGCTTCACGTTATAGTTATTACTTATGTTTTGTTCGTTTTATTTTGCTTCTTTTACAGGCAGTCATCATCTTCTAATGCCCACCGACAGGGCATAAATATTTAAATACTATAAAAAATGGACACAACAATTATTTTAATATGAAATAAAACACTTTGTTTCATTACTTACGATTTAATTTATTTAAAGAAATATTTATTTCCTATTTAAAGATTTTCAGTATATTTTATTTAACTAAAGGATTTTGCCATTATTTTTATTACATTGTTAGGTGAAGTTTCAGAATAGTTAAACCCCCCACCTCCCCATATTAAGAATGGCTTTCAACATGATTCTTACAATAGCGATATCAAAGATTTTTTTTTTCCTTATTTTAAAACAAATTATTAAAAAAAAGATACAAGATCATTAAATTTTTTTCATTAAATCGCTATTTAGGTGAAGGTCCAAAATAGTTAACCCTTCTCCCCATAACCGTTTTTTATGCAGTAAAATACTTTGTTTCAATAATTATGGTTTAAATAAATATTTACTCCTTATTTAAAAGATTTACAGAATATTTTATTTAACTGAAGAAATATTTATTGTCCATACATATATTTTCCCTTATTTTTTACATTGTTAAGTGTAGTTTCAGAATAGTTAACCCCCCTCTCCATATTAAGAATGGCTTTCAGCATGATTCTTCCGATACATTTTAAACATTTTTTTTCATTAAATCGTTATTTAGGTGAAGGTTCAAAATAGTTAACCCTTCTCCCCATAACCGTTTTTTTATGCAGTAAAATACTTTGTTTCAATAATTATGGTTTAAATAAATATTTATTCCTTATTAAAATATTTACAGTATATTTTATTTAATTGAAATCTATATCAATAATTCGACTTAAAAATATTTGTGAATTTCCAAATCTTCATTAAATAAAATTCAAAATAAATAGAAAAGTCTATTGCATATGTAAAAGTTTACTGTTGCTTCTTTAACTTCATTAAAAGCTATCAAAGTCAACCAAGAGCTGCTCAATATTCTGGCTTAATGGTCATTTAGCAAGGAATGAAGATGGTCATTCTGGTGTACCAGTTATTCTACCATATACATTTACAGGAAGTCCTAGGAATCTACAACAGCTTCATCAAGATGCAATGACAGTTTTCTGTGACCTATTCATTACTCACACGTGTAATCCAAAATGTCCTGAAATATCAAACAACTTGGGGTCATCAGAACTTTCACAAAATCGATGTCAACAATGTCACAGTTTTTTTTAAATTCACAGTCTTACTCCCAAGAACCTGCTGACTGACCACTATTCTCACTCCAAGCAGCTGATCGACGTCCCTGTCACCGCCTCAATCATCACCAGCACTTCCTGACAATATCAACAGCATCAGTTACGATCGCATTGGCCTTCAATAAAAGTTTAAACTAAAGTTCTTTGTTCTACTTGCTTCCATACGTTCACTTTTGTAATATAACAATAAGGAATTTCTTACTGATGTGTTTTAAAAGATTTTAACTACCGTGGAATTTCCACGGGCCCTGCTAGTAAAATGTAATCTGCCTTGCACTCTAGAAATCCTAGTGTTTATTTTATAAAATCATGTTTTACGTTAGTGGTTTGACAGTTTTAAACGCAAAAGCCAACTTGCATACTTCATTTGTGCTCTAAACAGAAGCATTAATTTCGGACGCGCCTCTGTCTTATCAACGATCATGCTATTGATTTTTTCTGCCTGGCTTTATCATTTGTGCGGTGATAATAACTTAAAATTTAAGTTTAAAATGAAAAAGTCAAGTATCGTATTGCCATTGTGCTTTAAACAAAATCTTTAATTTCTAACGTACTCCTATGATGAGAACCTACGTTTGATTCTATATATCGAACCTTTCTGCTTGTGTAGCAATAAAACTTCTCGCATGCACGCTTTGTTAAGTGCTAACTTTAGTTCTAAACGCATGTTCTTTCTTTAAACAGTTAAGGGTTTGTTTTTTTTTACATAGGAGTCACCACTTATCAAGGCCCGGAGGTCAGTCGAGGATAAAGGTTATAAAGTTTGAATTCTGCATTCCATATCAACAGTGCTTATAAACGGTAGACTTTTTATTACTTAACAAATACAGGTTCGACCGGCGTTTTCTTCTATATCGGACATTTGAATCTTACACTTACCAAACATGTGAAGGAAAACGTGCCAAGCATTACCACTAAGCACCATAGTACGTAAAAAATCGGTATTTCCTTACAGAAGATTCTGCTTTAAATCGAAATATCGAATTTTATTTAAAAAAAATAAATATGTTTTTTCATTGAAAAAACATTCTGCACTTGTTTTGGTCGTTAAACCATCAAATTTTGCATTCCATATCAACAGTTCTTATAAACAGTACGTTATCCGCACTGATAAGTTGTGAAACAGCGAAACAGTACCGGCTGTGGATGACTATAATGCTCTTTATCTTGGGTTGAGCATATTAGAAAATGATAGACAAACTGCCATTAGTGTATTAAGCAACGCTCTTTGTGTAAACAGTCGAGTGGAGGCATTTGGACGATGTCAAAACATCGTTGAATTAATTACCCACTTAGCAGCAGCCGTATAGCGTAATGGTGAGAAGACTTAACTGTCGTTTGGGCGGTCGGGTTTCGATCCTGGATTGAGGCAGTTGCCTGTTTAGCTGCTCTAATGAACTGCGAAACAGTATTGTATGTGGATGACTATATATATATATATATATATATATATATATATATATATATATATATATAAGTGAACGTGTCTGTGTGTGTCTCCGTGTACATTTTCCTTCGAAATAACTTTGTTAATTTTCAGTCTACAGACTCGAAATTTGATATACAGGATACTGAGATTTGGGAAAATCTATGTGATCGGTTTTCTGTTAAGGGGTCAAAGTTCAACGATTTGACCTTTGAGAACTCTACCAAATTCAACAATTTAGGTCTAAACACTTGAAAATTTTAGATATAGGTTCCTTGAACATGGATCTACTTTAATAACCTGATTTGAGCACAAAACAATTAATGTTAAGGGGTCATAATAGGTGTTAAAGTTAAAAAAAATTGACCTTTTGATTTTGCTAAGCATACACCTACAAACACCCGGGCAACGCCAGCCACCCATGTTAGTATATATATATATATATATATATATATATATATATATATATATATATATATATATATATATAGCCAATAAAGTTTTTTTACGTTTAAAACTATATAAAAAAATTAAAAAAAAATATTCCTTCGTTAGAAAATAATGTTGTCAGTAAGTCATTTGATTTCCTGCAATCGCTGAATCAACTTGCTCTCTTCGAGTTCAAAATCCTCCCAATATTATTGCAGAAATCATCAGTTGTTTACCATGAATCGCTGTTTCGGGTATCTACATTTAAACAGTATATAAAATAATGGCTCCTTAACAGTGTTGATCAAAAGCCACTTCCTTAAACACAGCAACAAACGATTTCCACATATTAGATTTAGTTTTTTTTTTTTTTGCTCCAGATTAATTAGGCTAATATATATCCTTTAATCAAAAATATATTTAGTATACCTTTCTACTTTTTGTTTTCATTTTCTTTGGATGAGACTTACTGCATAGCTTTCCTCTTTTAGGTCGCTTGGTTATCGTAAGTTTCTTTGGCAAGGTAGGTGTCATCTTCGTTCTGCTAGGTTAACTTCTCTATTTCACCCTTTTTCTACTTAATTAAATTCGTCTTTAAAAGAAGTTTCCACTCTTCATAAAATAAAATTAAAAATCGTCCCCTCTGATCGTTTTCTTCTCAATTCATACCATTTGTTCGTCTGGTTCTTTGTGATTCATCCGGGAGTAGTCTGTCTCTCATTGATGCTTTTCAAACTATTTACGATACGTTGTGTCTCTACATAATCGCCGATACGGACGAAGAGGTGCAAAGATTTAACTCACAATAGTTTCCTAATT
>NC_136485.1:82785098-82787598 GCF_053919585.1 Euprymna scolopes
CTTAGAAATATATTTAAATGAGAATCGAAACTTTTCTTCTGACGCCATGAAGACATGTTTGCTGCAAGGCTAAATGTGAAAAAAATGAACAAATAACTATTTCGTTACACATGTGTATTCGTAATGCCGTCATTCGACCGTCACATGACTAATTTAATTTTTTAAATTTTCACAATTTTGCACCGATTTTCTACGGCTAAATCCAAAATATAAAGTTTCGCATCGAATGTCCTATATATTTAGTTTCATGTCTGCAGACCAAAAACTGACAGACGAGTTTATTAGATAAAATTTATATATATATATATATATATATATATATATATATATATATATATATATATATATATATATATATATACAGAAAGGGGCTTGTGTTTACTATTACCTTATACGCAAGTGTAAATCATGTAGAATATCTGTATATCTGTATGAGTATAATTATACGTTATGTTTTACTAAAGATGATAATCCCATAAGAAAACCTAAAACCTAGTAGGGAATTAATTAAAATGAACATACATAACAAAGTTGTGTTTTCTTTTTAAATAAATAGTAAAATGGGTTTTAATATGAGTATCAATACACAAAAAAGCAAACTAATTTAAAGGAGTATAGATGTATACATATATAATGAACATTATGGCAATAATATTCCAACATAATAGAGAAATAAACAAAAAAAACAAACCCAAATTATTTACCTGTTTTCAATTAATGTTTTAGTTTCTTAAAATCAATCAACCCGACAAAGTCCTGAAATAATGGAGAAACGTTGATGAACACCTGAATAATTTTACATTTCTTCACATATATTATTATATTATAGTGTTTTACAAGATAAAGTAGGTTTCAAAAGTTGATTTGATTTCATAATATTTTCACATTTGTTTTTATAATGTCCGTTAATTGCACAGTAACGGTATGTGTGAATGATTAAACCCATTCACTTCATTTCAACGCATTTTGCAGCATGCTCTAATCTCGAAAGATATTTGATATTATAATAATGACTTTGGCAGTGTTTGTTGAATGATTTTGAAACTTCTATTAAAATGTTGTTTTTGCAACCCGTTTACGTTTCGTAATTTGTTTACAATACATTACATGTTTATAGACAAAATAAGGTTTCATTCTTTCCCTCTGTCGTTTACTGCTTATTTATCGTCTTCCACATGCTTTCTGTGAATTGAGTTCCGCACTGGATATTTTCCCTGTTATATACGATTATGATGTACTTTATACTGTCAAAATGGTTGTGTTCAGCGTGGAAAAATAAATGTGTCATCCTAAATAAAAGAGCATTACAGTTTTATTTTAAAACATTTATAAAGAAAATCAATTCAGGTAACTTGATTATGTAGTAGAGCTGACATCTATCCAATGTAGCTGTCGTCAACCTCAATCATAGCCTCGATACGGGTCCAGAACTCGGAGCGTGCCTTTTCACAAGCGCCAGCAGGAGCTCAGCTATGGTGGCAATCAAGTTTGCTTTGGTATTGTGGTAGATCAAGTTAGCGATGTTCTTGACGACCAAACGAAGTAGTCCAGCGGGTTCAGGTCATGGAAGGAGGGGGCAAGTGAGAGAAGGGTACAAAGTCGTAGGACTCTTTCTGAAGCCAAGCTTGGGTCTTTTGGGACTTGTGGCCGAAGTCCTGCTGCCACACGCAGGGTTTCCAGCGGCCACCTGATTGTACCTATTTACTATGCCTCCCCACGGGACAGAGTTAGACACCAGGGTCGTTTTTTAACGTGGAGAAAAGGTACAAAAATAAAAATTGTCTCAGTCGTCAAGGATTTCTCCTCCACTGAAAGAGAACAAGAAATAGAAGTGCAGCATCTGAAGAACATATACTACACTTTGATCTTGACCAAAAGGCCAAGGAAATCAAACCAAGGGATCACCACACTCTTCAGCACATCCGAGTTCACTTCAAGGTGGCATAATGTGGCCCTCACTTGAAACCAAACGAAAGATTATAACAGTGGATAGAAACTTTGTTTTCATCACCCTACGCAATCCAGCGATGCATTTTGAGATGCTGACACTAGTCCTGTTGTCATAACATGGGTCGGTAAAGAGCATGAGTTGTACAGCAGACCATCCTCGATCTCTCTCATTGAAAATTGTGTCACTTTCAGGCATGATCGAAGGCTCCTATCGATCTTGGGATTTGTACATAACTACTTAACTAGTAAATGATCCACAATAAGAAAAAACCTGTGGCAAAAGGTATTGTTTCTGCGCGATGCTATGTTTCCGCCACCGGTTTTATTAAATGCACTAATCTTGTAGAAAATATTTTTGTTTGTTTATTAAATTAGTAGGTGAAAGTACAGAATATTAAACGAAGCCTCCTCCCATGGTTAAAATATGACTTTTTAAATAATAACAATATTAATTAGACCGCTATGAGGAAGTGGGGATATGTAAAAAAATCTTCTTTTAAGTATTGTTAAACAATACAATACTCTGATTAAATTAAATTTATAATAAAAA
>NC_136485.1:82790098-82845098 GCF_053919585.1 Euprymna scolopes
AAAACCTTCTGAAAATTTGTAACTAACTGATTTCTATATAATTTCTGTAGTCTGTACTTCGCGATAACTCTTGGGTGTACCCAATGAACTCTTTTAGGGCTAATAAAAACACTCAATTTTTGGGACTATTTTACTATATTTTTCCAAACTTTTCTGTGTATGTCTATTAAGCAGTTTTGCATGGTGCTGAACTCATATTTTAATATGCTGAGAATTCGAGGAATGGGCCAAATGATAGACTTAGCCATTTCTTTTTTTTTTTTGCATGGTGCAGAACTCAAATTTACATATGTTCAAGCTCAAAACTGCACCGTTTGTTTATTTTCACCAAGATTTGACTAAGCCTGGGGACTATTGGGGCTTAATGGGGAGGGGGCAAATGCTGAACTTAGTCATTTTTTATGCCTCGGTCACTGTGCACTCACGGGATACCATGCATGCTTCACTTTATTTGGAGTTAAAATAAAATAAATGATATAAGTTTCATTTCAGTCACGAACGTTTCGATACGTCGCCAAATCAGAAGCAGATAAAAAAGAAAATGAACTAAAATCAATTACTTATACACCAGGAAAACGTTTTCAGACTATTCCAGAAATACATTTACAATTTACGTTCTGTGTTCCAGAATTTTCGTCACAGGATAAAATTCTGTTATACAAGGCATTTTAAATTATTATTACTGGATTCTTAGTCAATATTATTAATTGTAGGTTACTGTTTTCTATGTAGATAGCGTCGAGTATTGTTAATTTAAAAAATGATTTCGAAATGTATTATTTTAGTATTTTTAACATGAATTTGTCTAAAATAGTAGGAGGACAGTTATGTTTTTTTTAAATACATGTTGGTGAAATGATTTTTTCTAACTTTCCTCCTGAAATTGTTCACGTTTGTCATGGATAATCTGAAAACGTTCTCCTGCCATATGTCTTAAAATGTCCGTTTTACAAATTAATTTATTTTCTGGATGATTAAAATTATTTGCTTTTTAACTTGATTGTTGGCCGACGGACAATAGAAAAACGCTCGTGATATGTATGGAACCTATATATAGTTTTTGATAAATATGATATATATGGAACCTATATATAATTTTTAACATAAATATGATATTATGGAACCTATATATAATTTTTAACATAAAAATATAAAAAACTGAAAAATTAAAATGACATAATTAAGCAGTAGATTTCTGTTATTTTTAACAATATTTGCTTAGATGTAAAACAGCTGTCTAAATGCATACAATACATACACACACCTATATATTCACATATATATGCATATATATATGCATATATATATGTATATATATATGTGTGTATGTATATATATATGTATATATATATATACATATATACATGCATATATATACATGCATGTATATATATTATCTATATATGCATATATACATGCATATATATGCATATATACATGCATATATATGTATATATATATGTATGTATATATATATATATATATATATATATATATATATATATATATATATATATATATATATATTAGTGTTATTACAATTAATCAGAATCGGAAAAAAATCGGAAGATTTGGCGGTATCGGAATTGGTATCCGAATCGGAAAAATTGATGCCTATTTTCCGATGCCAAAACGATTCTTTTAATTGTCTTTTTTATTTGATTTTGTTTAAACGCAAATCTTCGATTTCTGGTAATAATGATAAAATAATAAATATTTATTGATTTTAAAATACCAGCAAAGCTAAAATCGATAGATCATCATCCACAAATGTATTTTGACGTTTTGTAAAATATCTGCATATTTAACATATGTTTTTACGAAAATCAGGGGAATATAACAATCTTATAGTTAAATAATTAGAGATTTATAAAGAGTCGGAATGGGAATCGGTAATTGTATTGGAATCGGGAATTTAGTACAGAATCAGTAATTGTATTGCAATCGAGAAAAATATTGAAATCTTCCCATCACTATTTCATGCATATAAAGGCATGCAAATTTAATAATGCACTTTCGTTCATTAATCATTCTTAGTGTTAACGGCTTATTATTTTTAAAATAGATGGTACAAAATGGTATTTTAATGTCCGTTATATCTAATACATACTAAATTCCTCCAAACCTCTATATTAATTCATTATTTACATAAGTGCTTTTAAACAGTTCATGATAAATTAATTTTAGGTGTTAATAATTATTAAATTTGAAAGTGCTATTTTATCTCTTTCTGTAAATGCTATAATTTTGTTATAATTAACAGTAATTAATTAAAGTGGTAAAACGATTAATTAAACCTGATTGTATAACACAGTAATTAATTAAAGTAATTTCATTTAAAAAACGATTATTGTAAGTGATTTTATTGCAAACAATATTTTTTAACATGAGTATTGAGTAATTTTCAAAAGAACGAATTTCAAAATGCTACTCAGAATGTAAATAACAGTTTCTATAAAGAAAAATGTAATTGGTTTCTTCGCTGTTCTAGGCATCTCTTTATTACTTTGCCATTTTCTCTCCTACCGTTTCTTTCTTTTTGCTTAGTGGCATCACAATTTCTTAGTTAATGATTTTACATTGAATGATTATTTTCAGCCTATCAAGACACATTTTGATTTTCTGTTAAAATGTCTCATGTTCAGTTTTTTTTTTAAAATATAATTCCGTTTATAAGATATCAGTTAAAGAAAACTAAATATAACCTATAATAGGTCTTATTATAACGAGAAGCCGTGTTCCAAAAGTCATAATAATTGGCCAGTTTGTTCGAATCATGTATATAAAAATGTATGTGTATTGTCCAAAAGTATATAAGCCTATATTTTATTTCTAAACGATACCAGAAGAAGAGGCATACCAGGGCTGGCTATATTGAACAGTTTTCTATCTCTTCCTTACTACCTTACGAAAAGTAAAAGACAATATGCTCAATATTTGTCAGCTTTGAATTGAACGATATTTGAAAAGAATACATCTATATAATATTCTGCGTGCTCCTTCAATAATTACTCCGTACGTTACGCCTTGAAAAATGCAAAATACAATTTTTGGTGCTTATATATTTTTCGTACTGCGCTATTATTAAATGGTTTTTTTCAGGTTAAATTCAAATTTTACGATATTTTTTTTATCAAATTGTTAGATGGAAGCACAGAATGGTTACAAAACATTCTCTCTGTCTCCATATTAAGAATGCCTTTCAAATTAATAACGTTATTATTTCAACACGGTACCAAAAATACGTATGTACCCAATTTTTAAACGCTATACTCTTTCAATAAAAGTTGAAATCGCGAAATTTGGTTTTACAAAGGCCAATATGTCAACCCGTGACTATAATACGAATGGTTCCCTCCATTTGTTGTGGCCTCGTTTTCAAATATCATTGTAATAATATATGGTCGTTGTTGTAATTGTGGAAAAAGAACCTGTAGGAATTTCGACGCGCAGAAACTGTCAGTGTAAAGTTACGTAAAAATAAAAATGGGATTATTCGAAAAAAATAGGGCATTCAAAATGAAGTACATCGCTTCCAATGACGTGCTGGATTGAGGAAATTAATTAAATAATGCCTTTATCAATCGGGTTTAAAATATGTAGCACAATATTACTTTCTGCGTATTTATTAGTATTTATTAATTCAAACAATTTGGTTCAGTTTTATATTAAAATTACAATAGACACCATTTTCATATAAATATTAATAAACTAATATTTGCTGTGTGCTATTGTTTTTGCTAACTAAAAGAACTAATGTTTTGCACTATCCAGAAATATATCAGCTTTATCAAAACACCGGTTTATTAAATGCATTTCTCATTCCGTGGAAACTTCATAAGTCATCCTAGTTTTAATTGTTTTAATTAGCTGTGCATTAGAAAAAATATCAAGTTAACAACCTCTAATTAAATTTTCATTAATCATGTTCACTATCTTAATCTACGTTGCTTAACACAATTCTTTTATTCTATAAATCGTATATTACTGTGACTTTTTTATTTGCCCTTTTCTCTCCCTCCCTCAATTTATTTTTCGTCAAAGTCAATATATGAATAAACAAAATAATAATAAATTGATTGTAATTATCCATTAGTAACAAAAAAATCCGGTTTCAAAAATCTGTATATTAAAACAAAAAATCTAAATAAATTACTATAAAAAAATTCTAATATTTAAAATCGCGCAGCAAAATATGAACAAGCGAGAAGCTCTCCACATGAAGAACTAATTAACAACTTATGTATGTTTTACTTATGCATCTTTTACTTATGTATCTTTTACTTATGTATCTTTTAATTATGTATCTTTTACTTATGTATCTTTTAATTATGTATCTTTTAATAATGTATCTTTTAATAAAAAGATTTTACAGTGAAAAGACACAAAAACAATCCGAATGCAAATAAAAGCTAATGAGGAAAATAGTAAAAAACGCAAATATCAATGCCAAGTTACTTCAATACATACCTCTCTCTCTCTCTCTCTCTCTATATATATATATATATATATATATATATATATATATATATATATATATATATGTGTGTGTGTGTGTGTAAGAAATGTAAAAATACCAGCGTTTTTGAATCCTACCCATGTCGGGAAGGACAAACATACGTGGGTAGGATTCAAAAACTGTTCTCTTTTTCGTACGATCTATGATTTTTTCTTTTCTTGCATTTTTACTTAATATCCTGAAGATGTCCTATGAAATAAGGACGAAACGTTGATTATTTTAATAATTTCATTCGGTTTTTCTATTTTTCTCAAAACACACACACACACACACACACACACGCACACACACACACACACACACACACACACATATATATATATATATATATATATATATATATATATATACACATACTCCGATAATTTTTTCATGTGTGTATTGATATTCATATTCAAAACCCGTTTTCTATTTATTTAACGTATTTATTTGCTTCCTCAGCAAAGCAATTTAGGCCAAGGCCGTTTTTAATGTGAGGTAAAAACCAGCTCCCCTAAAAGTAGGCAAAAAGGTGGCACTCTGGTTACCAAAAATAATAATTGTCCCAGTATGAAGGATTTCCCCTCCATGGACTGGTACAAATTATCTTAAGTGCAGCATCTGCAGATACTACACTTTAATCCCAGCGCGAAGGCCAAGAACAACAGAAAAAAAGGCAAGCCTCTTGTCTATTTATTTTAAAAAGAAAATACAGCTTTGTTATATATGGGTCGTGGAATTACATTCATCTACAAACATCTAGCTAATTTGCGTATTCTTTTAAATATTCATTAAAACTAATTACGTATTAGTTTTTTTTCGGTTTGTTATGGGTTATAATCTTTAGTTTACAATTACGTGTAATTATATTCATGTAGATATTCAACATGATTTATGCATGCGTAATATTTGTGTAAAATGGTTATAGTAAACACACACCTCGTTTTATATATATTCATTTATGTATGAGTATATATATTTGTGAAAAGAATTTTGCCTACCAAACTCATCTGCTAGTTTTTTGTACTACAAATATGAAACTTAAAATATAAGGTATTCTAACCTATGTGAATCTTTATATTTGAGTTTTATCCGGGGAAAATTGGTGCAAAAGTGTGAACATTAAACACAATGAATTTGCCAGGAGAAGGTCGAACGGTGGCATTAAGAATATGCATGTGTAACGTAATAGCTATCGGTTCATATATAATATAAAAGGAAAAATGTGTGTGTGTTTGGAGGTCTTCAAAATCTTTTGACACACGCGAATGGTCCTGATCGTCACCTCGGACGAGAAATATCGAAAAATTGGTCAAATTCCTTCACCCTAAATTTGTTAGTTTTCTACAATGAAGGGTTGCTTTTTTCGTCGACATCATCGTCTCCCTTAGATTGACAAGCCTCAATTCCAACGCTAGCCACGTCCGGGTTCGTAATGTACGCATCGGATTAGACGTTACGTTTCTTTAACCTTCTTTATGTAACAGGTACGGGCCTGCCTGCCTACTACCACTTGTTTTTAAACATCTCACTCCACCCGAGTTGACTACTGTTGTGTTGACCCCACCCGTTATTACCACTATTTTGCGATGGGGGGGGGTTCTTACTACACCACATCGACACACCCGAGAAACCTCAGGTACCTCAGCTAGTATAATAATAAATACGAAATCTGCATTAATAAAACTATCATATTTAAGCGAATTTTACGACTGGGAAATGCCGAGCGGCCTAATAGTATATATATATATATATATATATATATATATATATATATATATATATATATATATATATATATATATATATATATATTTCATGAGCCCGCAATAACATTTTTATGAAGGGATATACAATTTTTTGTATAGATTTTCTGTAATTATTACCACGTGAGTAGAGCTAAGTAGAAACTGATAAAATTATATATGACAATTAGACTACACAGAATTTTCTGTATCTCATATATATATGGGTGCCCGGCGTTGCCCGAGTATTTGGAAGTGTATGTTGAGCAAAAAAGAAAAAGCAGTCAATTTTTTTTTTATTTGACCCCTATTATGACCTCTTAAAATTTATAGTTTTGGGCTCAAATAACTTTATTAAGTTAGATCCAGGTTCAAGGAACCTATATCTAAAATTTCAAGTGTCTAGACCCAAAATTGTCGGAGGAGTTTGGTAGAGTTCTTAAAGGTCAAATCGTTGAAATTTGATCCCTTTAACAGCCAAATTTCTGGCTGACACCCGTCACATCGATTTTCCCAAATCTCAGTACCCGGTATTTCAAATTTCGAGTCTATAGACTAAAAATTGACAGAGTTATTGCGTAGGGAAATGTACACAGACAGACAGACACACAGACACCCAGACAGACACGTTCACTTTTATATATATATATATATATATATATATGTATATATATATATATATATATATATATATATATATATATATATATATATATATATAGATGTTATTTGTTTTTGTTTTTGCGATAGGTTTTTGGATGAATTGAATTATTTACGAAAGTGCATTGTTTCCTAAATGCGAGTTTGGAATAATTTTCCCTTTAACCAATTTGGTACATCCACATGGGAAGCGGTCTATATATTGTTTTTAAAATACAATCATCCACTATATATATATATATATATATATATATATATATATATATATATATATATATATATATATATATATATATATATATAATAAATTCCACAGCCAAACAACGTCACAGCTCACAAGAGCCATGACAGTCAAAGAACCGGGTTATTGACTGGTTGGGTGGCCGCGTCCCTTGTCGAGACGAAGTGGGTTCCTTTCACAGTCGGATTTAGGCGCGGTTTGCTTGATCTGTGTTGGTTAATAGTAATTCTTGTGTGCGAGGCATTTGCTCAGTTGGTAGAGTGCTTGCCTCGCAGGCAAGAGGCTCAGATTTCGAATCCTGAGTCCGGATGTGTCTAACTGATGAGCTCAAATGAGGGCGAAGCTCGAGTCTTGGACTTCCGGTTCGTTGACTGTCATGGCTCTTGTGAGCTGCGACGTTGTTTGGTTGTGGAATTTATTATATACAATCCCCTCACATTCTGAATATCCTAATATATATATATATATATATATATATATATATATACACGTTTGGATATTAAACGGTATACTGTTTATGTATATATTCAATAAAGTTATATTTTAAAATTGACAGAATTATTTAAGCTCAGTGGAAATGGATTGAACTATCACAGCATATATACCATTTGTAAACGATTCCAAACCACAAGTATATTTAAATAAAATCCATATTATTTTATTAGTTGTATGTACACGTTTTTCCTTTCGTTTTTCCTTTGAATTATATAAATTGAACAAACAGCAAGAGACCCATATAAATCCATAAGAAAAATAGTATTTTTTTTCAAAAGGACCAAAGGTGGAAAAAGAAAATAAAGTCCTTAGAAGTCGTAACAGTGCAAGGGCCCTTACTTATTATACGTTATATATATATATATATATATATATATATATATATATATATATATATATATATATATACACACACACACATATATATACATACACACATATATATATGCACACACACACATATATATATACATACACACACATATACACACATATATACACACACACACACACACACACATATATATATATATATATATATATATATATATATATACATATATATAGGCTGCCTCATATAAATGTTGTTTTTTTTTACATTTAGTATTAGAAGTCTTCGTTTATACTTTGACTCGAACACACAACTTTGCCACTTGTAGGAAAACTTCAGCCACTAGGGAGAGTACAATAAATATATTTATTCAGCTTAGTCTAGCGGAGCACAAGGGCACAAGCGCCACTCATCCTGTTAGTATCGAGAATAAGGGCCATCGTTTGGGGGATTTTATCGTCTCGTTCCATAGCGTTTTATTTTCATTATTTGCCATGCGGCCGAGACGTTATCATTTTGACGAGCTGACTGTTTATCCCATTGAGAGACACGCAGCGATTAAAAACAAGAAAACGGAACGACTCCGGGCGTGGTATTTCGGATACTTTCAAGTCAGGCTCTCTCCGCACCATGCCGCCCTGCCAATATGGTGATACTAGGGAGGTAAAACGTTTTCTCATTCCACATTTGAAGGTGGTCGGCCCCATCTACAGCTATTTACATTCAAGTATAGTTCTCTGAATAACTTACACGTCGTTCACGGAGAGACATGCGAGATAACCAGCGTATTGTGTATTTGTTGACGAATATAGCATACAATGTCTATAGATGTACATTAATTTTACTCCGTTTAGCACTTCCCACAACAGAAGCCTTTATACTTGATAATATATGGATTTTTGCGAGGGTTTTCCGTGACGGGGATTTTTCCAGAAATTGACCAATGAGAGAATTATTTTGACCTCCTGATAAGGGCTCAGCGAGGAATAATGACCCTATCAATCGCACTAAATTTTAGACTTGTCCAATGTCTATTTTTTATGGAGGAGGGCTGGATTCTTCATTAAAACTGACATTGGTTTTAAATGTAAATATATTTACTAATATATATATATATATATATATATATATATATATATATATATATATATATATATACAGTGATGATCATATTTATTGGCACGGTAAAATAAAAGTTAAATTTTGTCTAATAAATTCTAAAAAAGGGATTAAATTAAAGAAAATAACAAAGTATATTATGTATTTTAACTGGCCTTTCCGATGCAGCAATCGGATTTTAGAAAAAATAAATAACAAAGGAACAACAAACATAATTGCAAAAAGCCCTTGTTCAAAATTATTGGCACGGCTTTGTTTTTCTTTTAGTATCAGTATAATATCAATCAATTTCCGGTTTACGTGCTTTCTGAACTTTTTTATAGCCATATTATGCTTGTTTAACGCTAATTCAGTGAATCATTTTTTTCAGATAATTTTTAGATAGCGATTTATTTAAACTAATTTAAGTGACTAAATTATAATTTTCAATCGCCATGGTTAAAACTAAGGAACACAGCGTAGACGTCAGGAAGCTTGTTGTAGCATGCCATACCAATGGGGAGGGCTATGATAAGATTTCAAAGAAGCTAAACCTTCCCAAATCCACTGTAAGAGCCATAATAAACAAATTCAAATCGCAAGGCCACGTTATGAGTTTAGAGGGTAGAGGGAGAAAAAGGATTCTTTCCCCAAGAGATGAACGGAAAATTGTTCGACAAGTAAAACAAAACCCAAGGATCTCTGTTGGGGAGATTGTTGATGAACAGAGCACCTCTGGAGTGAATGTATCTCGACATACAGTTGGTAGAGTTTTGAAGAGAGCTGGTTTAAAAGCATGTCGTCCGAGAAAGACTCCCTTATTGAAGCCTATGCACCTGAAAGCAAGGCTAGCCTTTGCAAAACGTCATATTGATAAAGATGTTGCATTCTGGAAACGTGTTCTATGGACTGACGAAACGAAAATAGAGTTATTTGGCCATAATAAAGTGTCTTATATTTACAGAAAATCTGGCGAAGCTTTCCTGCCTAAGAACACCATACCCACAGTGAAGCACGGTGGAGGCAGTTTGTGTTTTGGGGATCCTTTGCTGCCTCTGGACCAGGGCGACTTGTTAAGGTCACAGGTAGCATAAAAAAGGAAGATTATGTTAAAATATTGGATGAAAACCTGAAAGACTCTGCTAAAGAGCTCTCACTTGGTCGTCGTTGGTGGTTCATGCAAGATAATGACCCAAAGAATTCGGCTAAACTGACTAAGAAATGGCTTGAGGACAATCATATTAATGTTTTGGAGTGGCCATCACAAAGCCCAGACCTTAATCCAATTGAAAATTTATGGAGAACATTAAAATTGAGGGTAATGCAAAGGAAGCCTAAGAATCTTATTCAATTGGACGATTATTGTCAGGAAGAGTGGGCTAAAATTACTACTGAAGAGTGCAACAACTTGGTTGTAAACTATGAAAAGCGACTGAGGAAGGTAATCAAGGCCAAAGGCTATACAATTGATTATTAAATAAATCGTGCCAATAATTTTGAACAAGGGTTTTTTGGAATTATGTTTGTTGTTCCTTTGTTATTTATTTTTTCTAAAATCCGATTGCTGCATCGGAAAGGCCAGTTAAAAATACATAATATACTTTGTTATTTTCTTTAATTTAATCCCTTTTTTAGAATTTATTGGACAAAATTTAACTTTTATTTTACCGTGCCAATAAATATGATCATCACTGTATGTATATAAATATATATATATGTATGTATATATACATATATGCATATACATATATATGTATATACATATACATTTATGTATACATATACACATACATATATTTACATATATATACATATATATATGCACATATATATATTTACTAATATCTTTATGCATTTATATATATATATATATATATATATATATATATATATATATATATACGTGTACATTACGTTTCGTATCGTTGCGCACTTTCAGTTGAATTAAGCCGGTCAATTGGTCAATTCAGCTCTTATGCTTGATCATCATATAATGATTAGATCACTCTGACTGACATAAAAACATTTAAAAATAAAGTATTTTATTTCAGCGTTATTCTCGCGGTTAACGGTGGCCGAATATACTTATGTCTGTAGTTATAAAATAATTGTTATAGTTATCTTAAATTTTTATAGATTTAAAATGCATTTAAGAAAGTAAAATTAGGCCCATCTATAGAATAAGAAAAGCAGCGGTCAACTTGAATGTAAATGCAACATTTCGCCTTCTTGTATATATTTTCGGTAAAATTAAGGTAAGATACTAGCCTACTGTGTTCAAATCTGACGGCCCAAAGTACTGAACACTTCCGTCGCCGATGATTTCAAAAACAGAAAGCACATTTATTACAAAAATGAGTATAAATTTAACAGAGTCAACCATCAATTTGGCATACAGCATTCATTCGTAATCAATGATCAATATTCTTACTCGTCTTCAACGAGCTAAATCTCTAGAAATATCATCCACAGACATGTGAGTTTGAGTAACTGTTCCGCTGGTCGCAAAACTCGAACCTCGACATATACAGAGTAAAAATATAATTTCACAATTGGTCATGTTCGTTTTAAATGACTTCTAATATTAACGCCATTGGTTTAACGAGTCGAAATTTTACATTTATTGTTAATATTTACATGTATGATAGAGAA
This sequence comes from Euprymna scolopes, assembly GCF_053919585.1. Lineage (NCBI taxonomy): Eukaryota > Metazoa > Mollusca > Cephalopoda > Sepiida > Sepiolidae > Euprymna > Euprymna scolopes. Next base: position 82,801,819 of record NC_136485.1, read on the forward strand.
AAGTAAGAGTTAATATATGATCGAACATACTCAACAAAACTCTAATCTGTGATTCATCACGGTAAGGACATTTACAGCACAACTCATCTATCTACAGACACTATGTATGATTCACCTTTTAAACTATGTAGAACAAGAGGTAGATGGACCTTAAATGAGTAAAATTCATTAATAAAAACTACGAATCCGTTGAACACAATGTCAAAGATTTGCTTCCTATCTGACTATAACATGGTTGATTTAAAGCATAATGATAACAATTTCTTTGTTGAACCGACATATCAAATAAACAGATCCTGATATATTTTAAACAACAGTTTCAATAACTAGGGTGTTTTGTCTGACTGTTCACCTGATAAAACCATTACCTTTTATCCTCTGGTAGGCTTCGCGTCTTATTAAGCAGTAACTCATTAACATAGACAGCAAAAATCTGGGGAAAAATCTCTAAAAAATTATAACAACAAAGCCAATTCTGAAGGAGTACAATAAAATTCTGTACAGCGCAAAAACATGTACAAGACAAATAACATCGAATGAGACGACCCTATTTTGACCAGTGTTTATATTCAATGATGATCGTTTATAACATCCAGAAAACAAATCTAATAATCATTTGTAAAAATTACTATATATTTAAATATAAGTATATATATATATATATATATATATATATATATATATATATATATAGGTATATATATGCATATATATATGTGTGTGTGTATGTGTGTATATAAGTATATGTGTGTATATAAGTATATATGTATATATTTATATATATAAATGTAAATATATAATGTATATAAATATATATATAAATATATATAAATATATATATAAATATATATAAATATATATATAAATATATATAAATATATATATATATAAATATATTTAAATATATATATAAATATATACATAATTATATACACAGATATATACAAGTTAGAAAAGCATTTCATATATATATATACAGCAATATATATTTACAAAGATTTATATATATATATATAAATATATGTTAAATCAGATAGAAATATAAAAAAAGATTATAGCAATATAAATAAAATTACAAATACATCGAATTTCAATTACAAAAAAAAACTTTGAATATTAAGATGTATATATATATATATATATATATATATATATATATATATATATATATATATATATATACATATATATATAATGAGTGTATTGTTGTAGTTATCTAGACGTGACTTAACTGGAACCCTGCTGTTTGTTAAAAGGTCCTCAGTTACATGCAGAGCAAAATTATAGTTATTTATTTATAAAAACACTAATAACTATATATTTCCATATGTGTTTATGCTAAAACTCGTTTAGAGAAGCAGCGTTTGCAGTCCTAATATCCATATTAAACCAAATTTGAATAGTTCTTGCTTGGGACAGCTTTGCCTTTTAACAGATTATAGTAAGGAAATGGAAAAATGCACAAAAAATGCAGTATAGAAAAAATGGAAACGGGGTTTGGGGGCATAGATGTTAATTATTTGAAGTATAGGATATCCACATTTCTTGTATTAATATCATGTTTTCCTCTTTTCGTGCTGATATTTTTTTATCTGTGATCTTGGTCAAGTATTTGGCGCGGTCAGCACGCTTTTTACTCTTCACCGAAACTTCCAACTTCCGTTCATAAACAATGATTTCTTCCATGTGAACATGCATTTAATCTTCTCACGCCAACCACGCTCAAAATTACATATATATCCAAATAGTCCATACGCGTAAATACTTATATATAATTATGTACACACATATATACACCTATATACATAATTCCACCCTACCACAAACATATACATGTATATATATAAATTTATATGCATATATACACCCCTATACAAATATATATATATATATGCATATATATATACTTATAAATATATATACATATATATATATGTGCATATATACATATACATATGTATATATATACATACATATATATGCACACACACATATATATATATATATATATATATATATATATATATATGTATATAATATATTACAAAACATTTAATTTAAAACATGCCGGCAAACTGAGAGCGCTTCATATATATATATATATATATATATATATATATATATATATATATATATATATATATATATATATATATAAATATATATGTGTGTGTGTGTGTGTATGTGCATCTATTTATTTAACACAAATATGTATGTGTGTGTGTATGTGTGTATGCGTATAAAATATATCTACAACAATGTTCTTTATGTGTACGCTCTTTTCTTTCGACTTTGCAGAGAAAGATACGTCAATTCTTAACCGCATTCTTTGCCATGGGCTCTTTACTATGAAGTAAAAAAAAGTGGAAATACTCCTGTGAACTTATTCAGTTGTAATTATAATGATTGGGAATTCTTATGGTTTCTGATGATTTTCTGATAATAATGCTCTAGGCAAACAGCAAAGTTCACGGTCGCAGCCTTTGAATTTGAAATGAGTTTTGGATCTATATGGTTTCTCATATTACGATTCAAGTTTACATCCTGTTTATATATATATATATATATATATATATATATATATATATATATATATATATATGTGTGTGTGTGTGTGTGTGTGTCTGGGTTTGTGTCTGCGTGTGTATATATTTATGAATTATGTATATATATATACATATATATATATATATTTATATATGTATATATATATATTTATTAATGTATATATATTTATGTATTATATATATTTATGTATTATATATATATATATATATATATATATATATATATATATATAAATTAAAGTAGAGTGTATAGTCGTACCATAATAATATCGGCATAATATATTTTATAAATTATATTTTATATTCTCAGATTGCAAATTCATACTGTTTACTATCTGCTATTGAAACTTAATGGCTTTGGGGTTAATCACTGAAGAACTGCGATAGAGCGAAACACGTCACTTCCCCCCCCTCTCTCTCATAAACATTTTTTATCCGAACTACATTATATCAAAATGTTATTTAATTAAATGACGTTTATGAAGTTTTGAGATAAGCATCATTGATTCGTATTAGTTGTATTCTTCGGACTATTGTTCCTATCTATAGATTATTACATTGGTCTTGGTTCACCTGGAATTCATCTTGTTCTTGGAGGGAGGCTGGAACCTGTTTGGACAAATATTCATTCACTTCCAAGAACGCTGATTGGTTTTATATAGTTTTTATTCACTTTCTACGTGTCGATAGCAGAAGAATCGAAAGTGAATATCTTTGCTTGCGTGGTTATTTCTAGGTCTCCATTCTGAGACACGTCAGCCCTTTCCTCAGTGAAGAGGGCACCTGTTAAATCGTCCACCCTGCTCAACGTCCAAATACCAACTCCTTGTGATCTCCAGCTAAACTGATCCACGTAACATACATCTAGATCCATCAGCTGACCAGATACTTCCGGTACACTTGTCTATGATCTAGTTTTGTTATATTTTGACAGTTTCATAAATATTCTTCATATTCATCTCCCGTCCATATCTCCAGTTAGATATATAGATAGATAGTTAGATAGATAGATAGAATAATAGCGACATTGGTACTGTAGAAGGACAGCAAGTGATATCTAAGCTGATATCTAACTATAAATTTCAATGTATATAATATATTCGAAAAGCATTTTGTTACATCAGTTAACTAAATGCGTTTTATATGCCCCTGGAAAAATACGCCACTGCATGAAAGAGTAATGGATATATTTACGTATTATTGTTAATGACTTCGAAATATCAGCAAGTGCTATTAGCAAAAATAATTGGGTTTTTAACTAATAACCATTTTGCCAACATATCTTGCAGATTATACATTTAGATTAAAATTATAAGCTTAGATGAAAAATATAAATTTCTGTACGTCTATTAATCAAATATCCAATCAAAAAGTACTCTTTACAATTATCTGAGATTCGAACACGGGTATTAATAGTGTGTATTCTGCTTACGTAATATACGGCACAATCATATTGATACATCGGTTCTGTCCAGGTCACCGAAGTTAAGCAACAATGAGCCTGGCTAGTACCAGATTGGTGACTGTTTGAGAAGGCTGGCCGTTGTATGTACCGCGCAGGGTCGTAGAAAATTGCAGGTTGTCCAAACAGGTTCCAGCCTCCCTCCAAGAACAAGATGAATCCCAGGTGAACCAAGACCAAAGTCGCAGTAAAGTATGCCCAAAATACATGTATCACACACACACACACACACACACACACACACACACACACACACACACACACACACACACACACACACACATACGCACACACACACACACACACACACACACGCGGGCGCGCATATAAAGATAGAGCATATTATAAATAGACAGCAACAACATAACTTCGGGTTCAAATAGTGAAGAATCAACACGAGACATTTAGTGACACGTATACACATCAGGATGAACCCTTCGTCCCAAGTACACATACCGACATATGGTGGTATGGTATCGTTACACAACGGACCCTTTTTAGTATCACAATATAGCTCTTCTTTTTGGCCCACCATAATGTAACACTGTGTCTCACGATTATTTGTACCAGCGACTCAACGGACTTTTCCCACCTTCAAGTTTTTTGCCACATCTTTCTGCAGTAAAAAAGAACATATTGCCATGGTTATTCCTATCCTCTTTGTTTAAAAGCAGGTATACAAATATGTATGCAAATAAAACCTAACATTACCATTTTTCATTAAAAAAACATGTGTTTGTAAAAATAAATAAGCTGAGCTTTTGATAATTATATTTTTCTTGTCGATGAAAAATATTAGTTTTTTATCCTTTTCATCTTCTTTCGAAACAATGTTCAATATATTTTAGTCAACACTACTACTATTAATTCAAATCAGTGTAACCGCGTCACCAGGCATAACGGGATTGTTCTTTGTTACAACAGGGAGTACACTTTAACATCGGACAATGGAAAAGCAAAATTTAAAAAAAAAATCTCTTTGGAAAGGAAAATTGCAATTTTTGGAAGCTTAGATTTTAAGAAAAAGTTAATTGATTTTAACTAACAAATTAGTATGGATTTCCATAAAAAAATACTTTTATGAAAAATGTTTTTAAAAATAATCTCTACTCTATTTCTTATTCAAACATTACTAATATTCTACATATTCAAACATTACTAATATTCTACATATTCAAACATTACTAATATTCTACATATTCAAACATTACTAATATTCTACATATTCAAGCATTACTAATATTCTACATATTCAAACATTACTAATATTCTACATATTCGAGCATTACTAATATTCTACATATTCAAACATTACTAATATTCTACATATTCAAACATTACTAATATTCTACATATTCAAACATTACTAATATTCTACATATTCAAACATTACTAATATTCTACATATTCAAACATTACTAATATTCTACATATTCAAACATTACTAATATTCTACATATTCAAACATTACTAATATTCTACATATTCAAACATTACTAATATTCTACATATTCAAACATTACTAATATTCTACATATTCAAACATTACTAATATTCTACATATTCAAACATTACTAATATTCTACATATTCAAACATTACTAATATTCTACATATTCAAACATTACTAATATTCTACATATTCAAGCATTACTAATATTCTACATATTCAAACATTACTAATATTCTACATATTCAAACATTACTAATATTCTACATATTCAAACATTACTAATATTCTACATATTCAAACATTACTAATATTCTACATATTCAAGCATTACTAATATTCTACATATTCAAACATTACTAATATTCTACATATTCAAACATTACTAATATTCTACATATTCAAACATTACTAATATTCTACATATTCAAACATTACTAATATTCTACATATCCAAACATTACTAATATTCTACATATTCAAACATTACTAATATTCTACATATTCAAGCATTACTAATATTCTACATATTCAAACATTACTAATATTCTACATATTCAAGCATTACTAATATTCTACATATTCAAACGTTACTAATATTCTACATATTCAAACATTACTAATATTCTACATATTCAAGCATTACTAATATTCTACATATTCAAACATTACTAATATTCTACATATTCAAGCATTACTAATATTCTACATATTCAAACATTACTAATATTCTACATATTCAAGCATTACTAATATTCTACATATTCAAGCATTACTAATATTCTACATATTCAAACATTACTAATATTCTACATATTCAAACGTTACTAATATTCTACATATTCCAGCATTACTAATATTCTACATATTCAAACATTACTAATATTCTACATATTCAAGCATTACTAATATTCTACATATTCAAGCATTAATCATATTCTACATATTCAAACATTACTAATATTCTACATATTCAAACATTACTAATATTCTACATATTCAAACATTACTAATATTCTACATATTCAAACATTACTAATATTCTACATATTCAAACATTACTAATATTCTACATATTCAAGCATTACTAATATTCTACATATTCAAACGTTACTAATATTCTACATATTCAAACATTACTAATATTCTACATATTCAAGCATTACTAATATTCTACATATTCAAGCATTACTAATATTCTACATATTCAAACATTACTAATATTCTACATATTCAAACATTACTAATATTCTACATATTCAAGCATTACTAATATTCTACATATTCAAACGTTACTAATATTCTACATATTCAAACATTACTAATATTCTACATATTCAAGCATTACTAATATTCTACATATTCAAACATTACTAATATTCTACATATTCAAACATTACTAATATTCTACATATTCAAACATTACTAATATTCTACATATTCAAACATTACTAATATTCTACATATTCAAGCATTACTAATATTCTACATATTCAAACGTTACTAATATTCTACATATTCAAACATTACTAATATTCTACATATTCAAGCATTACTAATATTCTACATATTCAAACATTACTAATATTCTACATATTCAAACATTACTAATATTCTACATATTCAAACATTACTAATATTCTACATATTCAAGCATTACTAATATTCTACATATTCAAACATTACTAATATTCTACATATTCAAACATTACTAATATTCTACATATTCAAGCATTACTAATATTCTACATATTCAAACATTACTAATATTCTACATATTCAAACATTACTAATATTCTACATATTCAAACATTACTAATATTCTACATATTCAAACATTACTAATATTCTACATATTCAAGCATTACTAATATTCTACATATTCAAACGTTACTAATATTCTACATATTCAAACATTACTAATATTCTACATATTCAAACGTTACTAATATTCTACATATTCAAATATTACTAATATTCTACATATTCAAACATTACTAATATTCTACATATTCAAACGTTACTAATATTCTACATATTCAAACGTTACTAATATTCTACATATTCAAATATTACTAATATTCTACATATTCAAACATTACTAATATTCTACATATTCAAACGTTACTAATATTCTACATATTCAAACGTTACTAATATTCTACATATTCAAATATTACTAATATTCTACATATTCAAACATTACTAATATTCTACATATTCAAACGTTACTAATATTCTACATATTCAAACGTTACTAATATTCTACATATTCAAACGTTACTAATATTCTACATATTCAAATATTACTAATATTCTACATATTCAAACATTACTAATATTCTACATATTAAAACATTACTAATATTCTACATATTAAAACATTACTAATATTATACATATTCAAACATTACTAATATTCTACATATTCAAACATTACTAATATTCTACATATTCAAACGTTACTAATATTCTACATATTCAAACATTACTAATATTCTACATATTCAAACGTTACTAATATTCTACATATTCAAATATTACTAATATTCTACATATTCAAACATTACTAATATTCTACATATTCAAACGTTACTAATATTCTACATATTCAAACGTTACTAATATTCTACATATTCAAATATTACTAATATTCTACATATTCAAACATTACTAATATTCTACATATTCAAACGTTACTAATATTCTACATATTCAAACGTTACTAATATTCTACATATTCAAATATTACTAATATTCTACATATTCAAACATTACTAATATTCTACATATTCAAACGTTACTAATATTCTACATATTCAAACGTTACTAATATTCTACATATTCAAACGTTACTAATATTCTACATATTCAAATATTACTAATATTCTACATATTCAAACATTACTAATATTCTACATATTCAAACATTACTAATATTAGTTGATGAGAACAAAAACCTACAGCTAACACAGTCAGATCACCTTGGAAAATAAACTCACGAATAACTATTGAATATATTTTAATAGCATGTCTTTCACCGGGGAAACACAAGCATATCTGACAGTGGAATAGTGGGCGGTTACTTCAAGCATTACGACAGATGTGTTCCTGGTGCCTCTCCGTCTGACTAACTAGCCGACCCACGTCTTCACTTTTTCCGTTTTTACTTTATTATTAGTATTACTTGATTATTATCGTTGGCACTAATTATAAAACATACTAAGTGTACCACACCGTAACCCTAACACTAATCCTAATCCTACATCACTCACCTTTTTAATTGACTCATCAACAAATATTTTTCCAAGAGGCTCGTTTTCTGCGAGAAACGATAGCGAAACCAGACAATGGTACAGTAAAAACATGTTCTCAACAGATTTAAGAATTTTAATTAATAAAAAATAAACAGATATCTATAGGTAAAGGAGTTTAACCATGATATACGTGTTGATTGATGTATCATACCTGTGATGGCAAAGCGCTTTTTGCCACCTCGCTTTCTTTATAGGAAATCCGGAATCATAGTCTGTTCAGTAACTAATTACTTGTATTGTTTTATTAAATTTTTTGAAAACATAATGAAGCAAATGGTGGACGTTTTATATAGTTGGTATGTGAATGTCAGTTTAATGATTAGCATTAAAAATAGAAATACATAATAAAATTGTAGTTATTGTAGAATAGTTGGACATACTAATTTCCATCGTTATTTAGCTCAACTGTTTTCTAATTGGCACGATGAAAACATTTGTGAAATTCCGTGAAAGAAGTACTTACTTTTTGTACAAGAGAGTAAGTACGATACACTTATTTACATATAGTTTTTGTGGGCAAAAATTAAAAATTAAAAGAAACTCGTTGTAAACTAATATGCACTAATATTTATATCTACTTTGTGTGAACTGTGAAACGTGCGGGCATCTTGCATACGAATTTAAAAAGTAAAAAAAGATTTATTACAATCTTGATTGATAGGTATTACAATACTGTGTTTACTTTATTCTTTTATATCCTTTTATCCGTCAACTAAATGCATTGGAAAAATACAATGGTAAAATGGTTTTGGTATTATATTTATTTATAGTAGTTTATTCTTTATATATACTGCAAAGTGAGGCTCCCGTATGCATAAAAAGCTGTCGAGAGGTTGGCCTCAAAACCGTGCCTATTCCTTCCTGATGGACTTGCATTATCTGGAAACCGAACTATAATACATTTATGTATTAAAAAGTCTACAACTAATTCACGAATAGAATAACTATAATAAGAAGGTGACTAAACAATCCATATTTTTAGTCTGAATATCCGATTAATTAACTGAAAGCTGAAGGGATATACTTCACATTGGAAAAGAGTCGTTAGAATAAAACCTACTGAACAGACGAATCATCGAACATTTTTTTTCTTCACTTCCATTTGAAATTTATACTGTAGAGTAAATGAAGCCGGAGATATGAAAGATCATGACACTTAAAAAGGTTACATATTTATATACGGCATATGATCTGTATTATTTTAGGGCAGGAAAATTACAACTTATGAACAATTCATGAGGCAAAAAATCTTCTGGAACGTAATTTGTTCTTTATGTGGGGAGTGGTTATTCTAGCCTATAGTGATAATAATATATAATAGAAGTAGTAATAATAATAATACTTATAAGATTAACAGCAGTAACAATTTCTGGAGAATCCAAAAGCCACATTGGATTTACTTTGAGAAACCCCGTAATTTTCGCTTTTCTTTCTATTTTTTCATTGAGTCCTCGAATTCCATGAGCGAGGTTTCTGACCAAAGAAAAAGAATTGTTGTTTTCTGGGGGGGGGTATTGTGTTGAGTGGGTACTACAAGGACATTATGAATCTTCCTATAATATTTAATAGCATACAGCAACTAACATATGTACCTGATTAATCTTTAAAGTCGACTAGTGTTTAGCCTTCATAGCTGGTGAACAAATCCTAAATAAAGATATCAAAATACGTTTCTCGACTTGGTTCTTTACGACAACCACCGACAACCAGCTCCGTGGTTAGACGCTAACGAAAGTCCACGGCACTTCGGGTAGCCAGATTTGCACCAAAACAAGTGTTTTGTGGCGTGCAATTAGTTTCATGCACATTTTTTTTCTAATGCAGGCGAAATCATTACGGCGATGAAGTTCTGTCAACAAAGAGATGAAATGCATCAGAAACTTCGATAATAACTTGAGCATAATCAACAAATTCTCCTTCAAAAAAATAGCCGGCCGCACGTTGCCCTACTTACCCTACAGAATTTGAACGTTTCGAGCTACGAAGCTCATCCGCCATACTGTTCAGACCTCTCACCAATACTACCACATTGGCAACATTCTGCGTGAGAAATGCTTTAAAAGCGCCTTCAGCGATCTTATCGCTTCCAGAATGCAAGATTTTTCACGTTACCGGCATAAATCCAATTTTGCGTTGGTAAAAATATGTTAGTTCTGATGTTGCTTATTTTGATCAGTACATTTTTGTAAGAGCCGACATATATTCATCAGAATTTAAAAGAAAAAAAAACGGAATAACTTAATTTAATAAGTTAATGTTGAGAAATATGACTAATTATCCCCTTTACATTATGTAATTATACAAATAACATTAACTTACAATTTCTTTCGAATTATAAACCGTGGCGTCTTTAAATCAAAAGGATGCTAACGGAAATAAATTATTGCACATGCGTCCTTTTTGAAAATTTATCATTCGATGAGGTGAAAAGCTATAGCAAACATCTATGTGAGTACTTTAACAATAGTTCCTGATTTCAAAAGGCGAAAAATTAAAAGGTAAATATTTGTACCTTTATTATTATGTATATATCTGTATATCTATGCATATGTATATATGTGTCTATTTTTTCATATATATATGCATGTATATATTTGTGTATATGTGTATGTATAATATTATACTTAATCCAAATTTATATTTTACTCTATTTCTTTTCTATCTCTAACCCATATAAATTTTCTTATCCAGTTTAAATCCAAACCTTTATTTTAATTTTTTCCAGATACATCTGCCTTACTTTTAATGCTAGGTTTATTTATTGTGTCTTTTAAATTTAAATTTAATAAAACCCTTCACAATTTGCTGATGAGGAAACCTTGTTTATTAAAAACTATATGTAATAATTATTGTCCGTAACTTGATGTCTACCACAATAAAAACACTGTTTTCCGAAACGATCGTACAAATAATTGATTTTGTTGTTGCTCCTTCTTATGAAACGGATTTTTAATTTAATTATAATTTGATTTTTAAATTTTAAATTATCAATCACATTACTATATATATATATATATATATATATATATATATATATATATATATATATATATATACATATATATATATATTCTAAAGAAGTTTTGAATAAAAAATACAAAAATAAAAATAAAGAATGTAGTTTAAATTTCCGGAAGGGGAAAAATTTAAACTTTAACCTATCGCAGACTTAGCACCTACATAATCCGACTTCTACAAAGTTTATAATGACAAAAGAGAATTCATTTATATAAAGATGAAAAAAAAGACATTAACTAAAGTTGTCAAATAGAAATAGACTTAGTACTTGCATAAACCGCTTTCGCAAAAGTCTTCAATTTAAAAAAAAATACTACATAAGCATGAAAAGAAAAAAAAAACTTAACTAAAAGTTTTAAAATAGAAAACGGAGATCATCAGCTACTTACCATGTAGCTGTTAGGGAGATTTAAAAATAGGACAGCTCTTAAATACATGGCTCTCCAGTGGATAATACCACTTCCCCAATAAAAATTGTGTAAAATAATTCGGTTCCCATTTTAATTAATATATGAAAATAAAATAAAAAAATAAAAAGATAAACTATCAATAAAGTAAGTTTAGGATTACAAGATCCATTCTGCGATATGTTAACTAGCATATAAATGCTATGAGAATAAAATTGCGTAAAAGCTTAAGTACCTTAGGTACCAGAAAGGCAAATAGATAAGAAGAAAGGAGACCTGGTCATACATATCTAAAAATCTAATATATAGTCTAAAGAAGTTTGAATAAAAAAATGCAAAAAAATAAAAATAAGGAATATATATATATATACACACACACACACACACACATATATATAATATATATATATATATATATATATATATATATATATATATATATATATATATATAATGTTTAAGTTATTTCAATTTACAAAGCAAAAAGAAAAAAAAGAGTTCTACCTGATTGTACGCATTCGTTCATTCGTGCCGCGACGTTCATAATGTTTTTCTTTCCACGAAACTGCACGCGTGTCAGTAAAACAAAGGTGTGATGAGCGTACCATGGCCTTTGTTTTGTTTAGATAGTAACCTAAGACACAGAGTACGAGTTTCTGTGAAGTGGATACAAGAATTCACCCGCTGATGCAAAGCGAAAACAGCTAGGATTACGCTTAACTCTAAAATCTATCGGAAGTGTCTGAAAATCTGGTGGGAAAAACTAAACTTACGTTAAAACATTTACATTTGCTCAGCATGTTTCCAAGTATTATTCGTTTACATTTTTATCGTGCACGCATATTCTGGATCTCTTTCTTTACTTTGTATATAAGACTATAAAAAGCACCCGTGTTTTGTATGTTATACATATTGCAGCCTTGTAGAGAACAGAGACAACAAAGAAACTGAGTAAACTTGTATATTAATAAAGAACATGTACAAATGGGAGGGTTTTCATCGATACTGTGTGGTCCGACAATCATGGCCGCCTACTGATATATTAACTTTTGATAAGAGGTGTTTCTGATATATTCGTAGATTGAAGACTTCACGCGTTTGTAGGTTAATAATCACAATACGACCTTAACTATGCTTACTTATATTTAGACACAAATAAAAATTACTTAATTATAGAGAGGGGTTTTGTCACTGGCCGAGGACAAAACAAATCATGTACAATATCAGAACAGATACTAAACTTTCGCTCCTGGTGCAATTCTCTACCTATATGAAAGCCAGGTACGTCCAACGAAGGAGTAATGTTGCCGCATCTGGGCAGGAACTGCTAGAAGCAGCTTATCCTGCCTTGAGAGAGTTCAAAATAGACTTCGTAGCTTAGTGGGGGGTGCCCTTTTCTCTTCCCTGCATCCTCTTTCCCATGGAAGAGACGTTGCGAGCTTGTCTCTGCTTTATCGTTATTTTCATGGCAAATATTCAGCTGAACTTCAATCTATGGTCCCCCTCACCAAACAGTTGTCTAGCCCAAACCACTATCAATAATTTCCCACACTCTTTATCTGTTCATAAGCCCTAAATGCAGATTCCATGAACAAAGCTTCTTTCTTAGAAGTGCACGCCTGTGTAACTCTCTTATGATTGCCAACTTTCCAGCTGACTACAATCTGATTGTCTTGACTTACTTGGCCTTTTGGTCAAGATCAAACGCTGGGGATTTATTAGTTAGTTTAAGGTCCATAGAGTGAATGAGGTATTTTGGTAAATGTTGCCAGTCAAGAGTAAGACTCCAAAGTCTACATTTATTACTTTTTTAATCACTTTAGTCACAAAGACCCTGAACCCTTCCCCTCCCCAATTTCTTGTAGGGCCTTGTGCCTAATTTTGTTGTTTAAAAATCTTTTGTTTTTTACTTAATTGTATTTTCAAAATTTTTAAAAAGCAATAAAATATATAAACAAGGTCAAAGTGTAGTATCTGTGCTTCAGATGCTGCACTTCTATTTCTTGTTCTCTTTCAGTGGAGGAGAAATCCTTCACGACTGAGACAATTTTTATTTTTGTACCTTTTCTCCACGTTAAAAGACGCCCCTGGTGTCTAACTCTGTCCCGTGGGGAGGCATAGTAAATAGGTACAATTTTATTGTCTTCAAGTCCAATGTAAACAAGTTCTTGGTTAACCGCCCCCCCTAAGTAATCCAATTTACAAAATCCCGACTACTTATGTTTACTACGCTATAATGACATTGACTAATGTATACCTATTAACCCTTATCCTCGAGTAGCCTCCGGGCCTTGGTAATTGATGATTCCAATGTAAGAAAAAGCCTCCAATACAATAGCTATTTTATTTCAGCTAGTCTCTCTTTTTGTCGCTTTACATATCATACTGATCCATTGTAAATAAAATGCACACGCTTGGTTGTTTAGAGAGAAATTAAGTAAAAGTAATGCTTTTGGAAGGCAGATGCAAAGTGCAGATTAACGCTAAATTATGCCAGAGTCGCTTGAATAAATAATACAAGTATCATGCCGATTTTCCTGCACCTTTCCTTCCAGATCATTGCCGAATTAACCTTTTTTGCTGCTCTATAACTATTTCCATTCACTAATAACCTATTTACAACCCCCTGAGACACTGCATGAAGCTATTAACTTAATCAAACATTAGTCGTAAGTGGATAAATTAATCGAACTTATTACATAAATGATTATCTTTAATACCGCAGAAAATGGTATCTACCTAAGTTACAACTATGGTTCAATATAAGATAAATTAAGATATAAACACAAAATAAATAGAGACTATCAACAACAGGTGCAGTGTAAACAAATACATTAATGACGCGAACCATCAGGTATTCGTGCTGTAAATTAGTCTGGTTCACTTTCTTTATTTTTGTTCGAATAGGTAACTCCTTAAGGACCCCCTAAGATAAGAAACACCTTCGCAGACATCACTCCAGACTTAAAATGCAAGATGTACATTTCCAAAAACTCCCTGTCTGTAGAATACAATACAATAAGCTGCTTCCCAGCTGACTACAAAGTAATCATTTTCAATGTCTAATACGTACAATTTCTTGTAAAACCGTCTCATCTTCCGTCTGTCAAACTCATTAAACTTTATCCTTGAGTGACCTTGTGCCTTGATAAGCGGGCACACAAAATAATTAAAACAGGTGTAAGTCTATCAGTAAACATAGTGGAACAATATTTCCGTTTTAAACTGTAAGTTAAACATAACAGTTTGTCATATTGAAATAAAAAAAATGTGACCCATTTGTCATAATGGTAAGGGTGTTCTTTACTGTGTCAGAAGACCGTTTCTCAATCCTCGGTTGCGTCACACTTTTAAGTAGTACATGCAAAATACAACATATTATTAGAGGAAAATTATGGATGTGGAATAATACTGGGAATGAAGTATTGGCCTCCATGACACCTCGATCTAGCAGCTACCAAGAAGGGAGTTTCGGGTCGCCCTCGACTATAGTCAACCACTTAGTTGCTTATCTTAGTTTAGCTTATTGCTTGTTCTATCTTGTATCATTATTTAATCGATAACTCGAGCAACTATTAGTATTTATTTGCTTTCCCACGAAAGCAAAATGTAATACAATGTCGTTTTTAATGTGGGTGAAAATCAACTCCCCAAAATAAGGGCACAAATTGGCACTCTGTCCATAGCCAAAATAATAATAATAATAATAATAATAATAATAATAATAATAATAACAATAATTGTCTCAGTATAGAGGGGTTCTCCTCCATTAACTAAGGACAAATTAATTAAAGTGTAGTATCGGAACAGATACCACACTTTGACCCCGGTTCGAAGAACATGAACCTTTTTTCTCGAGCAAATATTATCCAGAGACAACTGTGCCCGACGCAGTTCTACTTTAGTACACACCCCTTTAAGTATTTTAATGGCGGTCCGTCTCTACACACCAGCGTTGTTTATAATCATATCTTTTACTCCGATACTGCATGATATGCGTGCCGCTATGTTTTCCCAACATGGTCAGGTGGGATTATTCTCTTCTATCTTTGTATTAAAATTGCGCTGTGTCAAACTGTCGCCTCTCTGTGTTCTTGAGACCACGCTGGGTGGCATGTCACAAGAGCAACAGATGGCGGCTTGCATGACGATTTATTACTGCGCGATCAAGACTTGAATGATGTATAATAATTTATTGATATAAGATAATCTCTCGATATACGCCAGAAGAAATTGATAGCGCTGCTGAGTGTAAGGTTCTGTCGGCCTATTCATGCTGTAATTGTATTAGTCTTTGTTCAGTGATTTGTAAAAGTCTAATCACCGAGATGGCAGCGACTCACGTGAATGTTCTTTTTTATCCGACACTTGAACTTTGTGTTGCTCTATTCAAGTTAAAACATTTAGCGATCAGTGGTGATCCGTTTCCCATTCATGGTCTCCCATGAGTCAAAGTACCGGATTTATTCCTGGTCATTTTATTTAATCCCACTGGCGACTAAAGTTATTCCTTTTTTTTCTTTAAAGAAATTTTATTTGATTGTATTCGGTATTTAATGATAAAAAACTGTTAATCTCGTTTATATTATGAGTCTGGATTATTGTGTCTGGGAATGTTTTTAAGCTCTGTGGATGACCATTTGTCACTTTTCAATCGTTTCATTGAGGTAAGCTTAAATATCAAAACGAAACCGGCATCTAAATGTTTATATATCATTTTATTTTTATGAAGGATATATATTTGTCTGTAATAATGTAGAGAACAGGGTAAAATGTGATACATGGGATATATTTGCAGGCGTATTTAAATTCTAAAACATTCGATAATAAAAGAAATAGAAAGTTCTTCTTTTCATACAAATAAGCATTTTATTATTATTTTTTTTAACTTGCTGGATCTTGTTGATGGCATAGGTGTCTCCAATTTTTTATTGTTTTTTTTTTAATCAGGTATTCACAAGTGGAATCACGTGAACCTTGCAAATATCTGCAGTGAATGCTGTGTTATAAATCCGTTAGGATTTGAATACCCACACCAAGTCATTAGTTCGAATGAATATTCGAACTAATGACTCGGTTATATTTAAACTAGCCTGGGTGTCCGGCGTTGATCGGGTGTTTATAGGTGTATGTTGAGCAAAAACAACAAAAAAAGTAGTAGGCAGGCAGGATCCCGTGACGCGAAGGCGGAAAAGAAAGTGGAGGTGTGTGTAAGGCTGCTGGTTGAGCAAAAGAAAAAAAAAAGGAAAAAGTAAAATTGCCATCGAAAAAAATATGGTAGTAGGCAGGCTCGAACCCGTACCGTGATTGAGGAAAAGAAAGTGAAAAAGAAGAAAAAATATGACGCGTATGCTGTGCCGCCTATCGCCAAACCGAAAGTGACGTAGGTTTAAATTAAGGCTAGGCAATTGAAAAGAGGCGATGACTTTCGAAAATATTGGTGAAAAAAAGCGACCCCTCCCTGTAGAAAAGTGTCCAGTTAAGGGTGGAGTAATTAATGCTGTGCGCCAATTGTTCGATATTTGTCGTCTGAAGGGCACAGCTTCAAAATTGTACCGAGCTCGTGAAAATCTGTCGCCTCTGTCGAAAGTCTCTCCGAGATATACATACATGATGATTGCAACGTCTTTTCAGACGAGTGCCACTCCCTCAGACATTTAAAATTCATGAGCCCAAATGCCTGAGGGAGTATCTATACAAAGACGATATTACAGAGTCTTAGCTTTGTACGACAGCTAAGTCTCTCTCTCGGTTCAAAATGTTGAGATCCAGCAACAAGCAAGAGCAAGATAGCCAGCAACAAATTAAACTGCAGACCAGCTTAATGCGGGTAATGGTCTTCCGCTTTATGATTTTTTAAATCAGAGATTTGCTTCTCCTATAAAGGTTGCCTTCACCACGGCTTACGGGAGCCCTCTCCACCCCAATACACATATACACATACACAAATATACACGGTGCTAGTTGGCCGTTGACCCAGAAAATAGTTCATTCGCCCTTTGGAAGGTCTTGTTTTTAATCCTTCATACATACATACATACATACATACATACATACATGCATGCATGCATTTCAACAGACAAGTGAGATTTTTATTATAGGTAATCCGTAAAAGAAAATATCAAACGCAGCGAAATTAAACTCCTCTTACACTATTATTATCATGCAGGATATTTTTTCTGCCTACAATAATAAAGAAATACAAATTTAACTTAAAATTATAATGAACATATTTGTGAACATATTTAAAATTTTTCATATCAGTGAAAATATCGCCCTATAGATGGCAAGAACTTATTCACCGGAAAAAATAGTTTTTATATATATATATACATACATATATATATATATATATATATATATATATATATATATATATATATATATATATATTAAAAGAGATACATTCGTTATGTAGTAATATACATATTATGAATAATGTTGGATTATAATGTCCATAGTGGTTAAATAGAAAATGGAGAACGCAGACTAATGCCTTCGAGTATATTATTATCATAAATGACATCTATTTCTTGCAATAATATAAGAAAACATTATTTAATTTAAGGAAATATCTTGGAAATATGTTTACTCGAAGTATTCGAATTGTAACCATTCGCGAAAAATCGGGCAATAAATCAAAGATTAAATGAGATCTGAATGACTCTCAAAAAAAGAATTTTTTTTTTTTAAAGTACGAAAAACCGTACAGTCGTCGTATGAAAATATTTTTAAAAAATTATTTATGGAAATAAAGTCAAGTCAACGTAAACTAATAATTTTTAAAAAATGATCTTCATCAGATTTTGTTCATCCCATTAATCATTATATTCGTCATCATTTAACTAACAATCAATACATCTCATTATCCTTTATAACTGCGGGGTTGTTAGCCTTGTGGGTGGTGACTGCATACTGAAAATTGAAATTAAATTCTATAAAGTAAATGTGGAGTTTATTTCCATTTTTTTATAAGTTCACATATTTTTTCGCAAGATTTTTGGCATTGCTAGGTAGATGGCTGAGAAAAAAGGGATACCGACGCGTACGGACAATATGTGTTCACCAAGTTCGAATCTAGTTGATTTCACCTATATATATATATATATATATATATATATATATATATATATATATATATATATATATCATTACACTTTATATGGAGAGCGTTTTACTACGAATGCCAACCTTCGCACAATCCCTCTTGTAAGTTGGTTTAACAATTCAGAGAACTAATGCCAAACAAAGTTGTGCCATATTGATTCACACTATTTCTTTTTTAGATATTAGTAGACGATACGTGGCCGGTAATATTTCAATTAAAATGATCATCATCATCATACTCATCATCACCATCATATATATATATTAATACGATAGCGTGTGTGTTCTTTTGTGTGTCACGCTTACATCCGGGTCGTTTCATTGTTATGTTATATTTCTTGTCATAAATAATTTTATCAAGAATTTTCATAAGTTTTGGTTTCGGTATCGACTATAGCTGATGCCACTTGATCTATATTTTTTATAAATAATTTGGCCAAACATTCTTCATTTCGGTTTCGATTATGGGCGAAAGAACTCAAGTTATATATATATACATACATATATATATATATATATATATATATATATATATATATATTCATAAGTTTTTATTTCGGTTTCGATTCAAGCTAACGCACCCATGTCATATGGATATATTTTTCTATTTTTGAAATCGCAACTTTATAATATATAAAAATCGATAGAATATTAACTCTATAATAATACATACGAATTCCGCAAGAATTAAACTATCATATTTAAGCGTATTTACGACCGGGTTTTGTTAGGCGTTTGTGCTAGCTTAGGTAAATACTTTTGCAGTTTTAACAAAAAGTTACAATAATATCAGAGCGTCTCCATTTACAGTGAGCAACTAAAGAAGGCCAACATCGGTATATTACATATGAATCAGTGTCCTGTGGAATTCCACTGATTCCGCTAGTTATTATTGTTATTATTATTATTATTATTATTATTATTATTATTATTATTATTATTATTTAGTAGTAGTAGTAGTAGTAGTAGTAGTAGCAGGAATATTGAAGCTAGTAGTTATTATCCTTATATAGGAGTAGAGGGACTTATATAGCCATCACATTTACATACGTGTTTCTGATGTGTAGAGATGCACGCGTGGAAATTAATTATACTGGGGAAAAAGAGAATCTTTCTCTCACAAAATAACCCACAATTATTAAGGAGTAATTCTATCGGGAGAAGGTTTCGCTGACTTATTTCCTCGGTTAAGAACCGCTGCACGTCAAAATTACTTCAAATTTCTTTCCCACACATAGACAACAATGCTAACATATTATTGTGGTGGTATTCGAAAAGAGGCTACAGCAAAAGCAAGGCCACTCTCATTATTTTCTTCAGGGTTATTAAATTAACTTCTTCGTGAAGTTAATTTGTACCTCCAAAATTGTATTTGGTCCTTTTATAAAGCATAACATACGAAGGAGCTAAAGAAGAAACAAATAGAATATTATGGAGAAAATTAGTTAACGCATTGCTAAGATTTATTTATAAATAATCCTATTGAAAGACGAAATGATGGGGTCTGTGATGTTTGGGTTAAATAGCAATATCTTTTCACTTGATAATGCAGAAATAAACCACGTTTATGATATATTGATATTATGATTTCATAAAATATTGATTTGCCGTAAACGAACAAATAAAACTTGCTTCAACCAAATCTTATGAACTGCAGAATATGTTTTATACTATTCAGGTTTATGCTGTTCGTGTGTTCGTACGCAAATAGACACGTGTGATTCGTTGATGAAAATGAATAGGCAGAGTACACGTCGTGAACGCAGTTGTTTTTACGATGTAAACATCAAAGTTCTAATCTTAGGTAAATCTAAACATTAGATATCTGTTGAAAAATTAAAAATATATATAATAATATAGTAAACAAGATTAACATAAAACTAAGTGTCTTTTTATTATCAGCAAAAAAAAAAAGTAAACTTATTGGCTATTTAATATTAGGTTTAAGTGAATTCCTTTTGCTTAAAAAAGCAGTTTCTTATGATCTTTGCTAATACAGGAATCACTAAATCGTGGTTACTTCTTCTCTATTGCATATAATAAAGCGCATTGTTATCACGTGGTTTCTTTTTTCAACTTATTAATAAAACGGCAGAAGCTAGGTAAAAATTGAATTGCCTTACCCTGGTATTGCGCTAAGACAGTTTAAAGAGCCGGTATAAACTAGTCTGTATAATATTCAGCTTTGAAGTCTGTTATGGCCTTCCGCACTTATTTTTAAAATGATATTGTCCAATTATCACATATAATTTATAATTATGTGATGTCGAAAAGATGAGAAATTATGACTTTACCCATTTTAAAATAAATTGTTCTAAATCAAACTTCTGTAGCTTCCTCGATTAAAACAATTTCAAAACAACGTCTTTGCATTATTTTTTTTTATTTAAACATAATTTTAATATACATTTAATTAATACAGTTTTGAATAAATAAACTAAAAAATTACATTCGTTTTAATTTATTTAAAATATATTTAGACTGGAATTACTTTACGATAAGGAAAAAAGAATATTGTGTTTTTCGTAAATAGACGTTTAACGTTAAAGCTTTCAATTAATAAAGGACATGCATTCGTTTAATTTATTAAGATACTCTTTCATATATAGAAAGAAACCAGTTTTTATTTAAAAAGTAGAACTCCGCGAAACAGTGGCCCTAGAATACTTTTTTTTTTTCATGTTACGATGTGAAATACGATCTTTTTCCGGCCTCTGGTTACCGTATTTTTCCCAGTTTACGGTGTTATTTATAATGTTATTTGATTTTATACATGTGTATTATATACTGTACTGAATTTTGTTACCATTTTTTAATGCCGTATCCCGGGGTTCTACTGTATTATTAAACTTTAGTTGGATTTTTTTTTCAAGAGAAATTACTTTATGATAAGAATAAAGAAAATTATGTTTTTTTTGAAAATTGTTTTTTTTGTGTTTCTAACGTTAAAGCTTTCAATAAACAAAGGAGATATATTCATTTTATTTATTTAGAGAATATTTTACTGATAGAAAGAGACAAGTTTTTATATATATCATTACACTTTATATGGATTGTTTGTCAAGAGAAATGTTGTTGTTATTATTATTATTTCCAGGGAGTGCAACTAGTGACGTGTTAATGCGTGACCAACTATCTACACGTCTATGTAATCTATATATTAATACGATAGCGTGTGTGTTATTTTCTGGGTTACGCTTAAATCCGGCCGTTTAATTGTTATGTACTTCCATTTCTTGTAATAAATAATTTTACCAAGAACTTTTATTAGTTTTTGGTTCCGATTCTAGCTGATGGCACTCAAGTCATTTATTTATTTTTTTTATAAATAATTTTACTTAGCATTCTTAATAATTTTGGTTTCGGTTTCGATTATAGCTAATAGGACACCAATAATCTATTTTTTAAAATACTTTTATCAAGAATTCTTCATTAGTCTTTGTTTCGGTTTCGACTTTAGCTGATTGCACCTTAGTTATCTATTTTTTTAGTGATAATTTTATCAAGAATCCTTCATAAGTTTTGTTTTCGGTTTATATATATATATATATATATATATATATATATATATATATATATATATATATATATATATATTCGGTTTCGATTCACCCAAGTCATATAGGTATATTTTTTATTTTTGAAATCGGAACTTTATAATATACAAAAATCGATAGAACATTAACTCTATAATAATATATACGAAATCTGCAAGTATTAAAATATCATATTTAAGCGTATTTTACGACCTGGCTACACCGAACGTCCATGCAAGCTTGGATAAATAATTTTGCAGTTTTAACAAAATAGCTACAATAATATCGTCTTTATTTACGCTGAACATCTACAGAATGCCAGCATCAATATATTACATATGAATCAGTCCTCTGTAGAATTTCCACAGGCCGCACTAGTTTATATTAGTTGGGTTATTCGAACTATTGTCATAATTTTGAGTGTTATTCTTACAATATTGTAGCATATGTAACCTCCGGTGCGTCTGTCTAATTCAAAATGTTTATACCGCACCCGAGTCTTTATGGCAATTTCAATTTAGTAATGCACCAGAGTAACTTGCACTCGTTCTTATTAAGTAATTCATAACGATATTCTTAGTATCATCCTACAGATGGTTGAATTTTCAATCGCTAGAATATTGTTACTGAGAACTGGTTATAAATTAGCACGTTTATCCATTGCATCACGAATCTTTGCTTACTAAAAATTTCGAGTAAGCTATCTACGTTAATTAAAGAAATGGTTTCGTTCGAAATACTGTATAGATGCCAGAATTCGACATAAAAAAATATCCAGCGTTCGACATGGCATACCTTTAAAAAGTCGAAAGAACTGAAACGTTGTTAAAATTACATCCAAGGTGAAAAAAGTAGCCTGGATAAAAAAATAAATAAATAAAAATACACATTATCGATCCTACAAAATTCCGAAACATACTATCTACTTAATTATTCTACCACCACGACAAGTCTAAGCAAGTCTGGCAAGATTTATAGACGCCATTAGTGAAAAACCCTTTCATGGTGGCGAGAAAATAATTTAAAAGTTTATATATTCGCATAGAGTCACGTCTAAACTGCACTTATTGCCTCTGTTCACAGACTAACTTCTTGTCTTGAATCAAGTTAAATGTCTACATTTATTTTTATTATTGTTATACACAAGCATTGCTCGGGTCAAAAAGTCGTGATCACTGTGTTTATAAACAAAAATCTCAGCTCAATAAATTAATGTCACAATAATTATCACGTGATCATAATAACACGTGATAACTGCGCTTATAAATACAATTATAAGCTCGATAAATTAATGTAACATCGACGTGTGACCAATATAAATAAGTCGTTTGCACAAAACTGGCTGAGCTGTTTATGAGTGTTCAGATATATTTAAAAACTCGACGCATTAACGTGCATTATATTTGCTAATAATTACCGGGAACACAATAGTGAAATATAACAAGCTAGCCAAAAAACTTGATATTGCTTGGGATCAATGAGTAACAATATCTCGCCATTTTTACTGTGATATATTACTTCATTTTTATACTGGCCTACTCCTTGTATAGCGACATAATTTAGTAGCATTTAGCTGAAAATTTGAAAAACTCTCCAAACGTGTCTCATACACATAGTTTAATTTCATTACATCGGATAGTAAAAGAAATAATTATATATATATATATATATATATATATATATATATATATACACACAGTTATTTCACATTTTTAGTGGTATCCATAATACACGTAGGCGGAGGTCAAACAGAAGTTCAACATATCGAGGAGAACGTAGACATCGATGAAACTAAACCCGAAAAGAATAATACATGTGATTTAAATTTCATTAAAATACCATATATTTGAAGTTGGGTACCTATAGCACACTTAGAAGATTAGTTACAGATTCGAAACGAATTCCATTGTCTTCCATCGGAAGTTCATTATATGATTGAAATTATCTAATAAAGTATATAGAGTGTATAACCTAACAATCCCTTAAGGAGACAGAGATTCAATTTCCATTATAGCGCCTCTAAAATTACAAAAACCATACACTTTAAGATTTCACATAAATTTTCTAAACTTTTATCAATAACACTGGCACAAACGTACACATTGTCATTTATATTAGACATCATCCTCGAGTGTTTTCAGTCTCACAGCAAAAGAATTTGTTAGGAAAACTTTATACGAAGATACTTCATTTAACAATAAACCCTGACAAAATTATTCAAAATACGTAATATAGTATTCAAAGCCCAAATAAAATTCAAAGCCCAAAAAAGGTTCCCGTCGAATTGGCTACACACCAGCCCATGCGATGAATGGCGCACCCTCCCGTAATGATATAATTTCATGTAGCAACATTCGCTTGGTACTCCACCCGACCAGATGTCCTGGAATTCAGCAAAATTCAGAAAATACAACGATAAAATTTTAACTCAGGAACCAATTAGGGAGAGGAAAATTAGTGTTGTTCACTATTTAATTAACCAAAAGTTTGAGAAGTAGAGAAATATCTTCATTAAATGCAACCTTGTCATTTATATTAGTCATCAGCCTATGAATACAATGTCAACAAATTCTTGTTTTCAATCTTCCCGAAAGTACTCAAACGCAGTTCATACCGATGGTCGATATTGGTACTCCCATAGTGTTCGTCGATTTTAGGCTGGCAGTCATTTCCACCCCACAATACTTATTCTTGAATGACTATTGGCCTTAATCGACCTAAAGCGCGATAGTAAAACTCGTCAACAAGTAAGCTCAAAGTTGAAAGCTTACTAAGCACCAACATCAAGTGTTTTCAGTCTCTCTGTAGAGGGGGTTGTTAGGACAATCCGACACGAGGAAACTTCACCCTACAAGTAAACTCCAACTAAATATTCAAAATAACATAGTCTTTGAAACTTAAGTTAGATCCCCTCGACACGACTATACAATCGTTAATAGGAAAGATTGGTGCATCTTTTAATTATGTTGCATTATGTAACAACACTTAGCTGAACACTCCACTAAACAAGATTATTCCGGCAAAATACACAAAATACCGCATTAACGATAAACTATAACATAATTAAATAGTCAATTGGGGGGAGTAAAATTATTCTTTATTGCTTTATCAATGCAACGTTTGAGAGGTATAGAATATCTGGACTCAATACTAACATATCTACGTATCTCATTAAAATAATCATATGCTACCTCCAGGAATGCGCCTTTTGATTTTTGACAATTTCTTAAAAATTGATATAAGTCTTCATAATTGTGCCAATCTAATGATGCACACCATGCAAAAAAAAAAAAAAAAAAAAAACCGATATAAACAGATATAACGTTATATTTATTATATTAGTGGTAGACAGCTCAAATGCTGTCTTAAAATATCAACGATTAACACTCGCTACTTCTAGCCACAGTAACACGGCGAAAAAGCTATAGCACCCAAATAGCAGCGCTGACTGTCGCCTAGGCGGTCGACTTTCAATCCTGGCTTGAGGTAGTTGCTCATCTAACCACACTGGAGCGCTGTGATAAAGCGAAACAGTCTGTCTGTGCATGACTATAATTGCTCCCTATCTTGGCTTGAGCATATTCAGGAGTGAAATAACAAACTGCTCCTAACGTATAATGCAATATTTTTGTGTAAAACAAATAAAGTCTAGGCGTTTGGACAATGTTTGATCATTGTAATTTCACATTGCCTCTATTAGCAACAGTCAAATAGCTTAACAGTTAGAAGCGCTGACAGTCGTTTAGGCGGTCGAGTTTTAATCTTGGCTTGAAGTAGTTGCTACTCCCGCCGCATTGAAGATCTATGATACAACGAAACAGTATGTGGATGACTATATATATTAAATTACGTGAATAAATTGAGGTCTAAATTGCATATTAGATTTGGTTAACCTTACTCACCCCCCCCAATGTCAAAAACAAAACTAATTTCAGAAAAATATCTAAAAAAATATGTTATCAAATCCTGTTTTTACTTTTTTCTTTCGTAAATCATTTGTTAAAAACGAAGAAAAATACAAAGAAACAATATTGACACGGAAGTTAATGGTTGGTCTCGAATTTTTGTACAGATTAATGGCTTACACTCTGCACCTATTAATTGTGTTTTGTTTTCATATTTATTTTCACATCATCATCATCATCATCATCATCATCATCATCATCATCATCATCATCATCATCATCATTTTCTCTGGTTTTGATGAAATGTTTTCCGTTAGTTATATTAAGTATGTTTTTCTCTCTTTTAGTCAGTTTTCCCAGATTCTTAACATTGAATGCACTC
This sequence comes from Euprymna scolopes, assembly GCF_053919585.1. Taxonomy (NCBI): domain Eukaryota; kingdom Metazoa; phylum Mollusca; class Cephalopoda; order Sepiida; family Sepiolidae; genus Euprymna; species Euprymna scolopes. The sequence goes on from NC_136485.1 coordinate 82,828,969, forward strand.
TTTGGAACTTTTACTTTATGAATTCAAGCAATCTTTGCATTATAGATCTGTAATATGCATACGTAGCCAAGATTCGAGGCTTGGGAATATGACGGTCGTATCTCTCCTTCTTCCCAGTCTTTGAACTATCATACTCCGGCCGCTAGTGATGTGTTTTCCTTGTATCTTTATATAAACGTGTATCTGTTTGCGCGTAAACCCTGCTAAATGAGTCCTGATTCATGCTTTTTTTTATGTTTCGGCTCAACCGCTAGATTGATTCGTGAGGTTTGCTTCATATGCAAGATATTCGACTTCGCATTTTTCGTCTAGGGGGCAATTAAATTTGTACCTTCAAGAGCAAACCGCACATCTTTTGCTTTTGTTTTTGGATTCTGCAGAGATAATATACTTTACAAACTGGGTGCTGGTGTAGCTATATATATATATATATATATATATATATATATATATATATATATATATATATATATATATATATGTGTGTGTGTGTGTGTGTGTGTGAGGTCATGTCATATGCTACTGGTACCATGTAACCCAGTACTACCTGCCTCATGGTCGGGTCACCGGCGACTAAACTGGTTCCCCCACCAAACTTGTTTGGTGAGGAGGGTGGCTAGTCTCCCTGAAGGATTAAAAACAAGACATTCCAAAGGGCGAATGAACCCTTTTTCGGGGTCAACGGCCAACTAGCACCATGTGTGTTTGTGTGTTGGGGTGGAGAGGCCGTAATAAGCCGTGGTGAATGCAACCTTTCTAGGAGAAGCAAATCTCTGATTTAAAAAACCATAAAGCGGAAGACCAGTACCCGCATTAAGCTGGTCTGCAGTTTAACTTGTTGCTGGCTATCTTGCTCTTGCTTGTTGCTGGATCTCAACATTTTGAACCGAGAGAGAGAGACTTAGCTGTCGTACAAAGCTAAGACTCTGTAACATCACCTGTGTATAGATACTGCCTCAGGCATTTGTCTATAAAAATGGTCCTGTGGCGATGGAAAAGTTATGACGCATGGAGGCTTGAAATGCTGGACACATGTAATAATGTATCTCAATGACCGTCTTCAGTATCATGCCTGCGTGAGCGTGCGAATTCACTAGTAGAACTAAGAAAAAATAAGTCATTTCTGGGCTCATGGACATTAAGGGTCTGAGGGAGTGGCACTCGTCTGACAAGACGTTTGCAATCATCATATATATATATATATATTGCGTGTTAACGAATACTTGTGTTGGAAAATATTATAGGGAATAAATAACAAAAAATCACTTACATATTACTCATGTTTCTTAAATGATTTCGGTTTGATAAGGCTATACTATAAGCATCATTGTTATATTTTACTAAATATATAGTTTATTTCATTTTTTGGTCTTTGTTTTCTCGTTGTGAGATTGAGGGTTTTAGCTAACTCGTACTAGCTTTTTCAATCAAATACGAAATTATAAAAACCAACAGAGGGACATACCGTTATTTGTAACATGTGTAAGGAAAGCGTTGTGGAGCCTAAAGATTAATCTTAATCGTTTTATGCCTTGCGTACGGGCGTATGCAAATGCATACGAAATGCGAGATGGCGTTACCGTGAAGATGAAGCAAAAAAAAAAAAAAAAAAAAAAATATATATATATATATATATATATATATATATATAAAAGCACAAAGAAGTACGCCGGAGAGCACTTCGAAACGACGTTCGAGAAGACAGATGTCAGAAAGAAAGAACACGATCGCGGTTTATTCGGGAACGTACTCTGAAATAAATATCGTTATTACAAAAAAAGATAGGAGTCAAGTTATACTTCGTCTTGGTTTCCTTTGCAAAGTAGGCTGCATACAACGTGTGTGTCTGGTGTGTAACGTTACATTTCTTCTGTTTTTCTTATGTGAATTGAATTTATCCTTATATTTATACAATATTTATTTTTGTAATGTTAGTACACGAAGATGTCTGTTGTAAAATGTTATTGTAAGAAATAACGAAAACGAGTCACTTGCAGACAGTTACAACGCTTCGGTTTGTTTATTAAATCCTTCCCGTTTAATTGGATGTTTCTTACAAGAATATATATATATATATATATATATATATATATATATATATATATATATATATATATATATATATATATATATATATATATATATATAACAGTATGCCAAAAGATAGACTGACAAAACAAAACAAAAAAAGAAACAGATTTTATAATGGAGATAATAAAGGAATATTTGCTTACTCACGACTAAAATGCTAGTTTTATTTTGGTGTCTTTTAATGCCCCCCTCCTATTTTTGCTTGAGACTTTGTTTGTAAAGGACAAAACTTTTGTAAAATTATTGTCAATACTTGTTGCCAATTTAAAAAAATGAACATAGTTTCTGAAACGATCGTACAATTTGGTTCCTTATTTTTCCTTTGGAAACTGATTTTTAATTCACAATTATGAATCGTTTTATTCAATATATATATATATATATATATACTTGTTTATTGTTATATAAACATGCTCACATCCCGCTGCTACAAATAGCCACTTGTTTCAATCAAACAACAGATATCATCAGGCAGCGACTTGACTATTCAAAAGTTCAATGAATAATGGATTTTTATTTTAGGTAGGAACTCTTTAGAAGTTGGAGTTAAAAAAACTTAAAACACAGGACTTTAATTAAATAAAAAAGTAAAAAGGGAGAGGCAATTTAAATAAAGTTAAAAATTACAATGGGGAGAGAGTGATTGAGAAGAGAAAAAAGGAATAGAGACAGAAATAGAGAAAGAAAATATAGAGAAAACAAAATAGAGAGAAAAAGAAGAGAGAAAAAATATATATATATATATATACATATATATATATATATATATATATATATATATATATACATATACATATACATATATATATATGATATGGAGAAGAAAAGAAAAAAGAAATAAATGGTTATAATAAAGAGAATAAGAACTAGAAGGAAAAGGAAAGAATAATGAGATCTAGTTAAATAGGGAAAGAGAGAAAGTAAGAATTTGACAGTGTATAGAAAAAGAAAAAGAAAAAGAAAAAAACCTGCGTGTCAACCAATTTATGAACAATTATACAATTCAGTAATGAAACATATTATTACAAATACAAACAGAAGATACAATCCAAGCGTCAGAAATGAACGTGTCAAAAAAGGCAGTGAATGTATTCGGCTAGCATATTTATCCTCTTACATACGTCCACGAGTAAAATCAACGCAATTCAAACATACGTCTACCATTAATTAGGCCCTTTATGCTAAATGATATAAGTTTAAAGTTTTCGCGTTTTTATTAGATAAATATATGAATAAAAGAAGAAAATAATGATAAAACAATATTAAAATTATTATTAATAACAATAAACATAATAGTGATGATAATAATAATAATAATAATAATAATAATAATAATAATAATAAAAACAGAATAAAATTAATATTTATTATCTTTTTAATATAACATATTTAGCCATAAGAGGGGATTAAATAAATTAAATAGGTCCAATAATTATAAATAAAAAATTACTAATATTTATGTATATAAAAAAAGAATACAATACAAATATATATATATATACACACACACACATATATATACCCAAATATACACACACATACACACACATATATATATATATACATATATATATATATATATATACATATACATGCACATAAGTAAAGGTGTAACTATACTATTAAGTTGGAAGTTTAAGCTATTTAAGTATAGATATAAAGTCATATTAAATCACAAAATAATACATTCAATACCAGATTACTAATAACACAGATACAAGTACACTTACCTATAAATATATTCAGGCAAAAAAAGTAATTAAATCAACGAAATACTCAAAAATAGCGACGCACAGGTAGATAGTACCCAAATTAAAAATAAGATACATATGTATATACTCACAGAGAACCAACCGACATACTAATAAGCACATATATACATACATATATATATACATATATATATATATATATATATACATATATATATAATCTTATGTATACACATACATACAAAAAATACACAAATATATGCACACAATCATATACTAATAAACAACAACGCACACACACATATATACACACACATAAATATGTATAATTTACATAAATTATATATATAGAAATACATAAGAATACAAATAATTTGGCAAGGGTACAGATAGATGCATACACACATAGAAACATACAAATGGATTGAATAAACATGGGAGGGTATACCAAATAATATAGAAATATATAGATCTAAGTACACACGGTCATAAAATAAATACATAGACACATACATATACACATAGACACACAGGTATATAAGATAGGAGAAGTAAAGAATGAAATCAGGAGAGGAGAAAGTATATTAATAGAATATTAATAAATTATAGAAATCAGTGACAATTTTTAATTTATTTAAATTTTATATCTAAACTAAATTACTAAAAAGATGGGTTTTATAATGTTTGCAATTAATTGAATTTTCGTGCTTCTTATTTAATAATTTATCTCTTTCTCTAAAAGTAAGTATAAATAATTTCTCATAAAGACATAGGTAGCAAGGCGAGTTTAAAGATGAACAGGTTTTCGCTTTCTTTAAAATTTTCCAATTTACTATTGGGGAGTAACCTTGCTCTACTAGTTCATTGTAATATTTAGACAAGGAAGTTCTATTTTTGTACTCATTATTTTCAAAAGAGCACTTGTGACCGGTAAATCTTTCTTTAAAAATTGTTATTTGTCATTCCTATGTAATATTTTTTTTCATTCGGATTTTCCTTAGTAGAAATAGTTGCTTGGTACACTACAGAAGTAATTTGACAATTTCCTTTAAGAGGGCATTTTGATTTAATTCTACAATTACAACTTTCGGTAGCAATGGGTGTGCTAATTTTGTTTAATATTTTGTTATTATGTTTTTTAATTATTTTTTCAAGGTTTTCATTACAGCTATAACTAAGTTTTATTGTATTTTTATTGAAAATTTTATGTAGTATATTATTAATAGGGAAGTGCTTTTTAATTAAGTTTAAGAATTTCATTCCTAGATTTGTTTTAAGTTTCAGATTAAAAGGGGGATTGTACCACAGGATTTTTCTCTTACGGTTTCTATTTGTATTTGTGTTTGGGTGTGTTGGTTCTATGAACTCAATTTGGGTGTTTTTGTATCCACTATCCTTAAGGGCCCTGTTATAGAAATATTTATGTTTATTAAATGTTTCAAGATTGGAAGAATTGTCACTGATTCTTTTACTAATGGATTTGGGGATATGCCTAATGATAGATTTTGGGTGATTTGATAGGGGGTGTACATAAATTGGGTTTGAGTTTTCCTTCCTATATGGTTGGTAGATGCCTTTCCTTAAATCAAAGTTCACATCCAAAAAATTTACAGTTTTAACATCTGATATAATATCCACTTTTAATTTAATTCTACGGAATTCATTTAAGATAATCTTTTTGGTTCTTTCACATTTAGGGCCGTTGGATTCCTTGATGATCATCAGTCCATCATCACGATACAAGCCTATATCCATGACATTGATGTCTTTGGTTAAGTTGTATAGTATGAATAGACCTACTAAGTCTGTCATTTCAGCCGAATCCAAAGACCCCATGGAAATGTCAAACAGGTCATTTTGATCTTTTTTCAACCACTGATCATTTCCACTAATTAATGTAGTATTTCTACATGTCCGTATAATTTCAATTTCAGTGTCTTTTATATCAGACAGGAGTTTAGCAAACTCCATCACCTCTTCGAATAGTTCCTTAGATATGGAGGGATAGTAATTCACAATATCGAATTGTAAGAAAGTACAATTCTTTTTATTATGTATATTGGAAAACCATTTAATGGTATCCGCTGTGTTAATCCATAGATTTAGCTTATATGTTGATTTAATTTGATAGTTAACTCTTTCTAGTATATTTTTACTTAATTTACCAATTTCGGGTTTCGTAGGATTTATTAACCTAGTTGTAGGTTTATTGTCAAAATTTATCTTATGGTCTTTAAGCAAAATATATGACTGTTTTTTTTTGTAAAATTCCCACTTTATTACTAATTTTAAGTCTGTCAGTTATTTCTTTACTATCCTTGTCAATTTTTTTGCAAATATCTATATTTGATTTTTTGTAATTTTTTGTAATATTTTCTTTAATAAGCTTGTTATATTCATGTGTAGTTAGTTTGTAGAAATTTTGCGTCTTATCTGCTTTAACGTAAAGGTAATCCGAGGTAGATAAGACGCAAAACGTAACGTAAAGGTAATCCGAGCAGATAAGACGCAAAATAAGAACCAAACAGATGAAACGGTAATAAAAGACACACACACACACACACACACACACACACACACACACACACACACACACACACACACATATATATATATATATATATATATATATATATATATATATATATATATTGATTATGATTAATCTGCTGTCGCTAATGTTAGAACAAATCCGAATATACCAATTAAAAATAAATCATTTCATATTCGAGTTCATTCGTTCTATTGATTCCTTCGATCTTTATTAATAAATAAATAATAATAAGATAAATAAGAAACATAGTACTTTTAGTTATCTAAAGTGTATTTTGTGGAAATTCGCAATTATTTTATGGACCAATCATTTATATTAATATGATTGAATCTAAAAGATTATCTCACTGAAATTATATTAGTAACAGTAAATTATACAGGTTTGTGTAGCAAGCACCGTGGAATTTCCAGGGAGTTCATTAGTTTTATAATTAAATTCATGTTTCAATTATCAATTCAAATTCATAAATATACCTATCAACATCTTTTATGACTTTATAGGAGTTTAAATAATTTTTAAATCAGTAAACCAAATTTATAATGATTATTATAACTAATTTTAAAGCACTTTTATTATCAAGGTTAATTTAAATGAAACTAAACTATTTTTATAGAAGAACATATTAATGTCGCTAAATAATAATGATGATCATAATAATAACAACAACAATAAATAATTTTTATTTCATATTCGTCTGAAACATTTAGTATGTTTTTAAGCTGTAAATTTTCAATTGTCATTACCTTTTGGTATTAATATAATAAAAAAACTTTTTTTGTAACTTCTTAAATATTTTAATTTGAAAATAGTATTGCATGGACACATCATTTACTTTTAAACGTCCATAATACATCATTTAATTTTAAACGTCAATAATACATCATTTAATTTTAAACGTCAATAATACATCATTTAATTTTGAACGTCCATAATACATCATTTAATTTTAAACATCCATAATACACCATTTAATTTTAAACGTCCATAATACATCATTTAATTTTAAACCTCAATAATACATCATTTAATTTTAAACGGCAATAAATCATGAAACTAATAAATTCTAGTCGCTATAAAGTTAAGTATATACATGTATATATCAAGCGCAAGGTGGGTAATATGGGCTGTAGTTAGTTTAATTTAGTTTCATACATATTGGGGAAAAGGAGGACGGAACCTCTAGAGGAAAATTCAGATATCTCCGATTTTTTAAAAATGTTAAAAATATTCAAATTACAATTTCTTTGTAGTAATAAAACGGTGCATCAGACAGCATGTTATGGATACAATTTCACACTTGAAAATTCAAATATTTCAGACTTGCATAAAATTTGACAAATAATTATTTCGCAAAATATTCTGATTTTCAATTTTTATTGGAATAACGAGTCAATAAATACAATTTATTAGCGTATTAATTTGATTTTTTTATCGTCGAATTAGGAGATAAAACTAACGCGAGGTTTGCGTTCGGGGAATTAATTTTACCCGTTCTGCCGTTTAGAAAAGTTGATTTTGTACGTTTTAGGAGTTATTTCTTTTGAAACATGGATAAAATAAAGCGGAACTATTGCCTGATGTGAATGAAAAAATAACGGTGAATACTTTTTGAATTTATATTAAAAAAAAATAACATGAATTGGAATAAATACACACGATTACTGCCAAGTGTGCTGCGTATGATAGAAAACTTCTCACACTAACCAGTATCCTATATATCTTCAAAGCAACCGGACGCACTTATATAGCTAATACTCACCAGAAACACGACACGCAGCAAAATTGCACCTCCTCATTGCATAGATCCTAAGATATGGAAAATCTTTGTACTCTAATAGTTTCTCCCCTCGAACTGCTTGCTTTTAAAATGCGTTGTTTGTTCCTTTTCCAAAACTGTACGAATATGTAGAAATTTAAATGAAATGTGAACAAACATATCAGTGCACAGATTCTCACCTAGGTTGACTCCTATAAATCTAGTCATTAATTCACTTAGGTTGACCCTATAAATCTAGCCTTAAATTCATTTAGGTTGCGCCTATAAATCTAGCTTTTAATTCATTTGGGTTGGCCTTATAAATCTAGCCTTTAATTCATTTAGGTTGTTCCTAATAATCAAGCCTTAAATTCATTTAGGTTGACCTTATAAATCAAGCCTTTAATTTATTATCATTGCCTCTATGAATCCAGCCTTTAATTAGTTTAGGTTGCTCCTATAAACCCAGCCTTTACTTCATTTAGGTTTCCCCTATAAATTTGGCCTTTAATTCATTTAGGTTGTCCCTATAAGTCTAGCCTACAATTCACTGAATTAAGGTCTACATTTTAGTTTGCCCTGTTTGCGGTGAATTGAAGTTAGAAAATTTGTTTTCAAATTTAAATATTAAGAAATATGTTTCTTCACATTTAAATTTGGATTTTTAATACCTTGTTCTATTGAATGCTTCATTCGGCATATATTTCCATTCAAACATCAGAACATCCCTTTGTAAAGTTTGTCACTGAGTTTCGAATATTGGTAAAATAAAACGTGTTTCGTTCTTGATATAATATGGCGTAAAGGAATTTACATAAAAATCTTTATTTCTGCTATAATAAACATTTATATTACCATGATTAAACAATAATTACATTTTAATAAGATCGGAAAATTCTACAATTTAAGTTGTTTTGATTTTTAGCTGAAAAAAAAAACAAATTAATTTTAATGAAAATCTAAGATCCAACTTTACTATATTATTGGATAGTGATGGTGAATTATCATCATTTTATTTAGATAAAATAAAGCGGTTCAACATATTAATTAATTGTATGTACGGGATTCACTCGATTATTAATTAATCGATTATCATCATTGTGCTATACAGCTCCTAGGTGTAAGGGTAGGTAATAAGGGCTATATTTAAATAATCCTATACAAAACGAACAAATAGAGGTTGGAAGTCTTTTGTGAAAATCCGAATGTTGTGAGATTTTAAGAATAGCAATATAAAAATAAATCATAAATATTCCTCAAATTTTGATTACTATAGCGCAGTTAAATTACATTTTGTTGGGAAGGCACAATATAGGTAAAACCTACTATTTAAAAAAAAAAAACATATTTCAGATTTGCATTAATTTATATTAGTAGTATTTACAATTGAACAAGATTACTTGAATTCCTTCTAAAACATAAGCATTAATGTTTTAATACTTTCTAGAATCCAAATTAAAGCAACGAAAGCAATTCGCATTCTTTGACTGAATAAATTAATTTCTATTGACTTTTGCGTATCGATTTCGTTTTGATATTCTGATTGCTATGTCGATTAGAAATTGAACTATTCTCCGATCCCGAAGCGAAAGTAAAACGTAGTGTTAGGTCTGTTCTCAATGAAAAAGAGGAGAAATCCTTCGAAACTAAGGGAATTTTTGTTTTAATTTTGGTTGTAATTGACAGTGTTCCTCTTTAAATTTTACTAAAGAAACAAAACAAAGCAATATTATATTGCGTTCCTAGATAGACACGTAAGTAAGAACACGAAAATATTTGCTTTAACTATTTTCTTTTAAAAAGAATGTTTCATCAGGCCTATGACTCTCCTAACTCATCCTATTTTATCTTTTAGTTGTGAAGACAAATAGAAAAAAATAGCGATGGTTTTGACAAAGGGAGAATAATTACTGTTTTCAGGATCGGTTGTTTTTTTGATTGGACCGTATAAATTTCAATCTCCTCATAATATTAATCATCATTTAATCGTCAATTAATTTCGTTAATCTTGATTTGAGAATAATTTTGAGAACTGATAAACGGTATCAAATTAGTAAGAAAGTGGGGATAAGTTTGCTGCCTAGGTTTAATATAACGGTGTCATTCCCGCATTTTCCGAACATATCAACAGGATTGTTTTTGTTAAGGGAATCAGGATTATTCCCACTTGTATCAAACTATGAAGTCGGCTATGCTGAATAAAAATCATATCAGATCTTCAATTTGAGGAAATATATGAAGTCGAGATTGCATTACAAAATAGAAACTTGCCTTAAATAGTATTATTTGTGTTGTTCGGACTACGTCTTTTATTGAATTTTATTCTCACCATTTTACAGCAAATGTCATTTCCAAACTGTTCTTGAACTGGAGAATGTTAATGACTAACTTAGAATCTCTACGGAGGTTTGAAAGGAAACCTTTATTTAATTAACGATGGTAGGTCAATTGCTTCAGTTCCGTTCACATGATCTGGTAAAAATCAGACGGAACAAGTGAATTATATCCTCACGAACATAATCGTTTTTTCCCCTTTAGTCCGTGCATTTTATGAGCAATTTACATGAAAAAGAGTGAAACAATGCTGTTTTATTGGTCAGAATCTATTTAGACAACCCTCATCATTGGCTACTAGTTTACCTTGAAGTAATATATTACATCTAGTGGCTTCGCGTGTTGTCTGAGTAGATAAATAAGTAAATGGCGCTGTCTGAAATTCTGTACAGACTCCTGAGTTTTACATAAAGAATTGCAAGTTTGACATCACGAACCTGAATAAGTCGGAAACTTCATCGACCAAAACGTTGTGAGAATAACGTCCAAGATGATAATAGTGATTCGAATAATTCAAATTACCCCAGAATAATACAAATTACCCCAGAATAATACAATTCACATCTCAAACATTAGGTTACATTTTTCGTATAGTATTTGTAATTGATATTTTATTTCGGAATTAGATAACTGGGAAATACTTAATACTCGTAAAGGAGACACAGTAAAACACATCTATGTGGACTATAAAACGGTCAAAATATTGCATAGCGAATGGTTTCCGCAAACCTATATAGAAACATTAACCACGATAAAAACTGAAAATGTACTCTTCAATAGTTTAATAATCTAATCATATAATGCTTAATCGCTTATAACTGAGTTTATTACATAAACATGATTAACAAAAGGAGAGTAGAAAGTGGACCTTGAGTTTACTTTCAACAGCCTTGTAACTTTCGTTTCCCATATGTTCCTTTTAGTGCTCACATTCCATGAGCGATGTTTGTTACAAAGATAGAAGAATTGCTACACTTATTTTTGACAAATTGTAGATCTTTAACTAAAACTTTGGAGGTTTACATCAAGTAACTTCACGCCTTTTAGGTCTAATTTCAATAAAAAGTTCATGGTAAGGTCGTATCGTGCAAATCTTTCGTTATCAGAAATAACGAAGCAAATTATCTAGCTCGTTTGACATAATTGTATAAGTGTTCTGTAATGGGCTGCAAGACAGAAGTGCACTGTTAATCATATCAAAGACTCAAATATGGTACTCGATACCTGCTTGTTAAATGCTCATTACTAAACTGTGGATATTAGGTTAAGTGTAGCAATCAAAACTATGAAGGAGGCGCCTTAAAAAGTTTTAAAACTTTTTTCATATGACCACTTTTATTGATAAAAAAAACATATTAAACTCTAGTTTTGTCAGATTAATCTCCTACGACTGCAATGCCCTTGTTGTGCCGATCCAACAACTTCTGGAAGGGCCGATGAAAATCATCTGGTGTGAGCGTGTCAATCACCCGCGACACAGCCTCTTTCATCTCCCCAACTGTCTCATAACGACAGCCTCTAAAGTTTGTCTTGTGATTAGGGAATAACTAAAAGTCCTAGGGGACAAGGGCTGGACTATAGAGAGGTCGAGGAATTGTCTTGATGCCCTTCTTGTTAAAATAGCTTGTAATCACCTTCTCTGATCACCTTTGCGACAGACTTCGCACAAATCTTCCACATGTTCAGTTCCTCGCGAATAATTCTGTGTTTTCAGTTTTCATTCCGACATCAAATGTGCACTTATTGTCTATATAGACACACGACGGTCTTTATCCCGGAAATTCTTTATTTTATCAATAAACTCTGATGTTTTGACTTCTTTACTCCTCCCACTCCTCTCATCGTCCCTCACAGACTCCCTGCCTTCCTTGAATCTCTTATGCCATTCCAAACCTGATGCTGGATACACGCAAGCTGGTCCAAAACATTTTAAAGCGTTCTGCTATGTGGACTTGTTCTCAGTGTAAAACAGAATTTTAGAATCTAAGTTTAAAGCAGAATTTAGATATCTTTTTTCTAAAGTGGTTTCTTGTCTAGATTGAATTTTTTAATTCACCAGCTGTGGCCAGGGTGTATTCCATTTTTTTTACTGTAGCTGTTTATCTGAACATGAAATCATAAAACATTGGTAAGTTATCTTATATCAAGATGTATAGCAATGACATACCGGATTTTCAAGAGTACACACTTTTAAATGCCTGCACGAAAAGTCTTGAAACTTATTGAAGTCACATCCTGTGATGCCCTTTCATAAATTACCGAGTCTTAATATAATAAATGAATATTTTTTTATACATTCACTAATTAAAATATCCTGCTTTATGGTCACCTTTTTTCTGTCAATTCTATTGTTGACTTTGGTTAATGGGATGTAGTAGCCAACCAAACGAAGACTTCAATTCAATATTTGAAATTATTCGTATTTAACATACGATGCGAAATTAGCAACATTATTCATGCAAACCTTCGAATAAACTGGGCCTGGTATTTATGGTTTAAGCGTATTACGTTCATGCCGAGTTTCATTAAGATCTCAAATTGTATAATATTTTGCCTTGTGCCAGAAAATGCTGGCCTAAAATGTCCGACATTTTAACAGTCGAATGTGTTGAGAAAAAATACATCTGATACTGACGATAAGTAACATAATGTCAGGAGACATAACCTAAACATATTCCGATGAGTAAGAACGCCAAGAGACACTCGGAAGCACTAGAGGTGTGGGTGTGCCTTGTTTATACAGAAAATACATTGCAATATAGAAACACGCTAGGATGCGAATAATGTCTTTCATACTATCTACGTTTTCGCTTTCCTTACCTGGTCTTAAAATGAAGACCTCTGCTTAGCAAACAGAAGTTTTCGAAAAGTTTCAAATTGTAAACGTATAAAAGCACCTAAGAAAGATATACACTCAGCTCTCTCTCTCTATCTCTCTATCTCTCTCTCACACACACACACACACACACACACACACACACGCACACACACACACACACACACACACATATATATATATATACTAGCAGGGGAAGGGGCGCCCTAGCAGGGGAAGGGGTTCCCCGGATTGCCCTGTCGTAAATTACACTTAAATATGATATTTTAATTTGTGCATATTTCGTATATATTATTAGCGGCGAACGCCAGGCTTTGCTCAGTCGGAAAATACGCTATAATATTTTAATTTGTGTAGATTTCGTATATACTATTATAAAGTCGTGATTTCAAAAGTATAAAAAAATAGTATTAGCTACAATCGAACCGAAAGCAAAACTGTAGCATTCTAAGATGGTGACCTTACCACCGTACCAACGTGACGCGCGTTTGAACTAGCTTAAACTTAAAAAATTAAAATAAACTAAGATGAATGTACAAAATGTATAACGATTATTTCAATTTAGACTCATTTTCAAACCCTTAAAAACTATATTAACTGTGTAAAAGCGCATAAAAGAATGGTCCGTACAAATTCAATCATTTCAGACCTCTAGCACCGCTTTACGACTTTTATTTTCGGGGGAGATTAAGTTTGAAAATATGGAAACAGACTGACAGGCAGACATATAGCTTTATATATATATATTAGATATATAAATCTAAGATATATAAGGCAATATGCCTGTCTGTCTTTCTGCACATTTTCAAACTCTATTCTGTTCGAAACTAAAAGAAGCGGAGGGGCACTAGGGACCTCAAATTATTGATTTTGTTTTTTACGGGCCGTGCATTTATGGTCTTTAGCCGGTTAAAATAGTTTTAAAGATGTCAAAAATGGGTCAGAATTGAAAAAATTGTCATGCATTTTGTACATTTATCTTAGTTGATTTTTAATTTTTATTTTTTAAACAGTTCATATGCGTGTCACATAACCGACTTTCAATGTTATTGTTTCGGTTTTGGTTTCGAGTCTAGCTGACGGCATCCAAATACTTTTTTTCTTTTGTAAAAACAACTCTATAATCTCTATCTATCTCTACTATTATATAAAAGTAAATGTGTGTGTGTGTGTGTGTGAGTCCATTCCTCATATATTCTAAAACAGCTGAGCTTATCTTTTTCACGTTTCACGCAATGGTAATTTCTATGTCTGACAGTGTGCTTAAAGATATGTTTGTACAGAAATTCCTCCGATAAGTATCGAAAATCGAAAAACTCTAATCTTAAAAATAGTTTACTTATTTATTGATAAAAAAGAAGAAAAAATACAGGTGAATTTTTATACTTTACCTCGGCAAGGGAGATAATTACATCTTAGCTAATCATTTCTCATTTAAAAAAAAAGCATTATTGACATTTGAGGATATAGTTCAGTTTTAGAGCATTAGACGACAGATCAAATGATCTCCTGTTCAAGCCCGGGTGTGCCTTACCATTTTAATTTTTTCTTATTAATGGGTTCAATTTACAATGAAAAAAAGAGGCACCATTTAAAATCGCCGCAAAGCATTTTTTCCTTTGCACATTTTAAAACGAAAGATTAAAAAGTTACTTTTTCCAGTGCGCTCATCTGCAAGCCTAAATATCAGCTGACATGATATTGTAAACAAACACGGGCGGAATTTGATGAACGATATTATCATTATTATATATTTATTATTATTATTGCTAATTAGGCCACAGAGCAAATTATTCCTCGTAACATATAATAATCGATATAGCGTATACAGATGTCTTTTGTAAAAAAGAATGTGCAACTATTGTTACAAGTTAAATTCATTCGAAATAGGACCTTCTGATTTCTTTAGTTAATCCAAGGAATGAGCCAAATATTCGTATTGATCGATTTAAAAGATATATGACACTTTTTTACGAGAACGTCAACTCCTTGCTGTTCGTTTTCTGGTCAGTCTGATCGATAGTAGTTCATAGAATACAATTAATCGTTCGTAGAAAATGATATAGGAATATATTTTCATACAACAAAGATCAAAAGATATTTAGGTTTCAGATATCGGTTCAGAAAAAAAAAAACTTGTTTTAGCGCGGTAATTCTAGTATTATTGCATAATAAATATAGATTGATATGTCAAAATAAATGTTCAGGAATTGAAAAAAATCGCATAACAATAAGGTCGTGCGGGACACAAACTGTTTCCAACCATTTGATTGACTTTAAAAGACCATTATAATTTTAGGGTGCGATAATATTGAAAAAAAAAATGTTACTATTTGGGATAAGCAGCAACGTGGACTTTTACTTTTCAAAAATCAACTAAATTTCTCTTTGTAAAATTTTTAGTGAATACTGATTATTTGAAACAAGGTGAAAATGATTGTATTTAAATTTTAGGAAGTCTGTTTTCTGACGCTAAAAACATAATACAACTTAGAAGAAAGACAAAAAAAAACCATCAAGTTTTAGATTTTCAACTGGGAAGATTCTGCAAAAAAAAAAAAAAAATAATGGTTATTGTGAAGACTATTAATCGGAATCCGAAAAATCAAGACATTTGAAGCATCAAAATTGGTATTGAAATCAGAAAAAGAGTATTCAAGCTAATTACCGATTCTGTTGTGTTGCAGAAGTTAAACCATTTCCAAATCTAAAACTTTATAGATCATGCCAAAAAATTTATGCAATAACAAATACATCACAAAATGGCTCGGTAAAAATTGAACAAGTCAGATTGCCACGAATGGATAAAGAGAAAAATTACACCAGTGAATAATAGAGATGAAAAAT
>NC_136485.1:82847598-82857598 GCF_053919585.1 Euprymna scolopes
TATATATATATATATATATATATATATATATATGAATAAAAATAAAATAAAAATACCAGCGATGGTTGACGTTTTGAAAAACCGAATGAATTTATGAAATGATCAACGTTTAAATGAAGAATGTCCTCTGCAATAGGGACGAACCGTTGATCATTTCATAAATTCATTCGACTTTTCTTTTTTCAATACAACATATATATATATATATATAAAGCTGAAGGTCTGTGTGTGTGTCTGGACACGAATATGTTCCTATATGGCTGACTATTATAGAAAACTGATCACATATAATGATAGAAGATGTATCGAGACACAGGAATGGGTATGTTTGATCTGGCATAATGACGATTCATTTAAATTGTGGGGTCTGCGTACGCGCCTGATTCACATAATATGGAAATAA
The DNA here is from genome assembly GCF_053919585.1 of Euprymna scolopes. NCBI lineage: Eukaryota > Metazoa > Mollusca > Cephalopoda > Sepiida > Sepiolidae > Euprymna > Euprymna scolopes. The sequence goes on from NC_136485.1 coordinate 82,848,002, forward strand.
AAAAAATTAAAAATTAAAAAAAAAATGTTTACAAGTGTTTTTGATATAGATTTACAAGTACGTTGTAACTTAAATAGGGATGGTATAAAAACATTGTGGGGTCTGCGTTTTCGCCTGGCCTCCATAGAATGGAAATAGGCACAAACTTTAATAAAGACTTTTCATATCTATCTGCGTAAGTATACTTTGATAATTATGTTTCAGTTTGAAGAAATATGGTATGATAAAATTATGGGGTGTTCGTTCGCGCCTGACTACCATAGAATGGAAATATCTCACAAAGTTTAACAAGGTTTTTTAAATATAGATCCACAGAATATTGTGATAATTGTTTCAGTGTGAACAGGTATGGTATAATAAATTATGGGGTTTATCTATTTTATTCTTACTTTCATCATATTTTACTTTGGTTTTGATACCATCGAATTCGGAGCTATCTCTTTACAACCCTTCCTTTTCATAACCTATCATACTGTCATAAATTAGAGTCAATTTTCTGTAGGCTGTTTTTGGACCCAGTCAACGACTGGTACTTTTGCTAGTATATATATATATATATATATATATATATATATATATATATGTGTGTGTGTGTGTGTGTGTGTGTGGTATATATATATATATATATATATATATATACATATATATATATATATATATATATAAAGGGTGTTTTATTGGAGTTGTCAAGCTTTAAATTAAAATAAATACCAGAAATATGTTATTATTATTAAAATATATCGTTTATTCCATAGTTTAAATTTTAGCAATTATGATTTAAATACACATTGTGGCATATGGATTCGGGACTCATGTGTATGTGTCATAATCCAGTGGTCTAGTTTTCACAAACTCTATGCATTAAATTAGACTGTATTTTGACAGTAACGTGCTGAATATTGCATTTGATGTGATCTATTCTACATAGATAAATTTATTATGAGATTCTCTATTCCCATTACATTACTTTGAAAGGAACTATGATTAAGCCACACAACATAACGAAGTTAATACTAAACCGCCAAATTTTTATGGACAATCTAAAATTCTTGATAAAGAAAGAAACGCAAATTGAAACACTACCAGAGAATTTAATCAGGGCACAAAAATGGAATGCGGATTGGCAATGAATGCACTAGTTGAGATTAAGAATAGAAACTGCAGACAGCGGAAGACGCTCATATAAAACTTTGGGAGTTCAGGAAGCGAATGCCATTAAGTCACAAAGCTGAACGAGAAGAAAAGAAAATAACACATTAAAAGAATGAGAAATATAGCATCAACTTAATAATATGAATATAATGTATCTCTAGTAGAAATAATGTTGGTCCATTGCAGTCATAAGATGAAGAATTCGTGTACCTGGGAGTAGGAACCAGTAATCTAATTACTATACATTCGATTAATAAAACTGTCTGACTTTAAAGCAAAAACGGAAAAGGATTGGTAGGTATAGAAGACTTTAATAACATACCTAGAAAAATATATTATCACAAACACAGAATCTCTAGTAAACACGACACTAAAATGAAAAAAATAATACGAAGGACAGCGATACTAGAAACAAAACAGAAAGTAAAAGCGATAAATGATAAGAGAAGCTCTTGAGTGAAAGATCTACAAGAATTACCAGGTGAATGATACCAGAAATACATGTGGATGGCTGTGAAAAGGAGGCTTAAACAGAGAAATGGAATCGTGATTTTGAGCTCCGAAAAATCCGCGATCAGAAGAGCTAATTAGAAACCCAAATACAGAAAAAAAAATTAAAACAGGAAAATGTAGAAAATGTGTTTTTTGTTTTGATTTAAGAAATATCAACCATTTATCATTTATTTTATGTCGAATAAATTTGACAAATATAAGTCATGAGGTGAAATAATTTTTTTTAATTCCTAATGCACATTGCCCACAGTATAACAATGTCTCTCAGAATATTTGGATATATTTTTCTCACAATTCATTGTTTTCGTGTTACATTTTTCGTAGAAAACATTACTAGTAGAATATTTCACAGTGAGATTGGAACTCTTAATCATTGAAAACATTAACCTTAGAAAACATTTAGAATGGGATTTCGGAGATATAAAGTGAGAAAGCGAGAGGGAAATTACTATAAAAATATTATTCTGAAAACATTAATATAAAAAATATAACTATCAAAAACAACTATCAAAACATAACTATCAAAACCATTAATCTATGAAAACATTATTCCTTGCCATTCTTATATATGTTATAGGACAAAATAAAAAGGAACAACAAGGTTTTCTTTTCAAGAATCAGACTGAAAAAATACGGTTGAGGATGAACTTATAGTTATCAATAAATGGTGTAAGTAACCGATTAGAACTCTTTGACCTTTCGTATAGCCGAATTAAGGACCGAAGTTATAAAATGACTTAACTACCAAGCTCCCTTTGGTATACAGTTGGTTCCGTTCCGCTGTTCTTTAATCCTTGGCATGGGATTGTAATCGGAAAGTCTGTGACCCCGTCAAGAAAGCAAGTAGACTGGAAAGTCGAACAAATGCAACATCAAACAGACATACCTGGATTGTGAAGTTCGTATACTGTGTACTATGCAAATAAATGCTCCTTGAACATCCAGACAAATGGAATAACCATAAACTGTAACCATCATTTAGAAATGTAAAACATACAATTCTATAGAACATGACAAATATAAACGGGCAGTTCACAAGAAGACCGGACGTCATAATAGTTCACAAGAATAGACAGATATCAGCCAAATAGTAGACTCATCGTACCAACAGTTCACAGCGTAACTGTTAACGAAAACAGAAAAACTTAAGGAATAACATGCAGCTTGCCAGGGAACTGAAAAGACAATATGGGACATGATAAAGACCACTGTAATACCAATAATAATACGACTTTACACATTTTCGATAGATTCGGCAAAAACAATTAGGAAAAATTGGAATCGAAAGGATGATAGCTATAAATTACTCGATGAAATTAATTAAGACAGCAGAGATATTAATGAACATTCGCAGCGGAATAAAATTCGGACAACCAGATAACGCAGACCAGGATCATGACCAGATTGAGGGACATAGTACTGAAAGTCTCAGATAAATTATTGTCACTCCGGCTCTTGGGAAAACTAATGACTGATGTAAGCGAGAAAATAATCATGCACGGCTGTTATGATAGCGCAGAGAATTTTATCAAAAACTAGTGGGGTGTCGTAAATCTGTGAAAACTGGATATCACTTAGACTATAGACAACATAACGCGAGATTTGTTGCCAAAGAGTAAAGTGATGATCTTGAAATGCATTCTCATCTTTCTTAATTTGAGTTTAATTTAATGTAATTTATGTGCATTTCGTGTCGCATGCAACATTGCAGATAAATACAGAATTGCGTACATTTTTCATAGTATTTATCGCAATACATAGATACGCATGATCCGACGCACAAATGTACACAACTAGACATAATACTCAGACGGACATATATAACGATGTTGGATGCCTCCGTTCAGTCTCGAAAGACAAAGGATACAACCCTGCAAGAGAAGCTGGGTGTGTAATTATGAATCAAGGGTTGTGTAATTACCAACCACACCTCTCTTGAATCGGAACTGCTTGTGTCCAGTAGCAAAGAGAAGTCCAAAACAACCGGAAACAATGCTGAGATAAGCGAAGATCACATACAGCACCTGAAAGTCCGAAATGGTCACCCATTTAGTACTGATCAGGTTAAACGTTGCTTAACTTCGGTGATCCAACGGGGACCGGTGTGTCAATATGATTATGTCGTACAGATTGTTCAGTAGATTCTAGTTGGATGTCTAAGTGCTCACAAAAACGTCATCACAAAATAATATGTTCAGAAATGAATAAAGACACGACCATCGAAACTATATATATATATATATATATATATATATATATATATATATATATATATATATATATATATATATATATATAGAAGCGTACATTTTTCAGTTAATTATACATTTTCAAACATAACTTAATTCGAGAACTTATGTGTACATGAGCTTGTTATTTCTGTTATAAAAATATATAATAAAAAAGTAGAGTAAAAAAAAACGTTGATTAATTGATATGCAGTATAATCATAAATTATACCGCGATATTTTTTCAATGTGTTCACTGATTACTTTCACAAACTATGTTGTATTAAGAAAAAAAATATTTTAAAAAGTTTTTTCTTCTTAATGAAAATATTAATAATAATTCACAATGTTTGATAAGTATTTCAATTTGATAAAACTTCATGTACATGTGTACGGCCCACACAAATAGTAACGTATGCAAATTTAGATTTTATGATCAAATGAAAATTGCAATTAATTACACATTTAATGTTCATAATTATTTATATTGATAAAACATGGAAAACGTGATCACGTTTGCAGAACATGCATAATCTTAATAACTTATAATAAAAATCAACGAAATAATTTCTTTCACTTTTAATAAACACAAAAAGTATTCATTTGTCTTTAATTATTACTAAAATAGCAATTAATTTATGAGGATCCTTAATGCTCTTTTTACAAATGTAGGGGGCGGATTTGTATCTTTATTTAAGTTAAACTTATCTTGCGTATTCGGAAAACAAAACAGAAAAAAGCAAAACAAAACAAAAAACAAAAAGCAAAAAAAAAAAAAAAAAAAGAACATATGAACTCCAAATCGCGTATTTAATCATTAAGTAAGATGCAACTCGCGTATGTGTATTAACTAGCAGGGAATGTGAAAATTTTACAGAGGACTACTTCAGATGCAATATATTGATGTTCGCATTCTGTAGATATTCAGTGTAAATAGAGACGATCTGATATTATTATAACTATTTGTTAAACCTGTAAAAGATTTCGTATATATTATTATAGAGTTAATGTTCTATCGATGTTTATATATTATAAAGTTACGATTTCAATAATCAATAAAAATATGTATGCATATGACTTGGGCATATATATATATATATATATATATATATATATATATATATATTTCAGCTACAATCAAAACTGAAAACAAAACTTATGAAGAATTTTTGATAAAATTATTTATAACAAAAATAGATTACTGGAGTGCCACCAGCTATAATAAAAACTTAAACTAAAACTTATGAAGAAACCTTAGTAAAATTATTTATAGAAAATAAATGACTTGAGTGCCATCAGTTATAATCGAAACCGAAACCAAAACTTATGAAGAATTCTTGGTAAAATAATTTATTACAAGAAATGGAAATCCATAACAATTAAACGACAGTCACTCGAATGTAAGCGTGACACACAAAATAAATAACACCCACGTCGTCCTATTAATATATAGATTGGTCAATTTTGTTTCGGTAACTTTTTTATATTATGATTTACTTCTAGTGCGACAACATTGAGAATCAATTCGTATCAATTAGAATAAATTACTTACTATTCAACCGTGTTAGGTTGTGTTTTCCCATCAATATACTAACCTATTTAAACAGATATTATTAAATTAAATAATTAGCTTAAAAAGTATTTAGTAATAATTAAACTTATAAAGCATTATTTTTTAATAAAGAGATAATTTAAGTGTAATCCTACGTTTATCGACGTATTTAAAGATTCATTGATTCGAATAGAACAAATCAAAACAAAACTTAAGTAGATACACTTAAGATCTCATTTTCGCCAGTGAAGATATTTAATTAAAAATTTAATATATAAAGTAGTTTAATTGTCCTAATTTCATTTAATTCCAATCAACTAAACATGCGCTTTTTATGCTGCCATTGTTTTATTAATTGGAATAAGGAAATCTTTAGGAAATTGTGCAAACTAAAAATAAAATTTCAGAAATGAAATCAGCATCCGTTAAAAAATTTAAATACTGATCAACACATTTGATCAACTCCACACTCCACAAACCCGAGCCTCATTAGATGAGTGCGAATGGGAACTGGGGTCTTGATGAAGCTTATTGCCACCCAATTTCCAGCAAGGAGTCAATAGTAAGCGGCTGTTGCGACAATGCAAATTCATTTTAAAGGTTATCGAAAGAGACAGAGAGTACTGAAAACTTTGTTGGCTTCCGGACTCCGGCTAACAGTATAGATTCTTGTCAGTGAGTAATCTCTGATGATGACCTGTGTAAGGTCTCCTGGTTAGTTACTACTACTACTACTACTACTACTACTACTACTACTAATAATAATAATAATAATAATAATAATAATAAAGTACCCAAGTAGATATGACTAATCATATTATGTTTACAAGAAGGTTCTTGCGGAATTTTTAATTTTGATTTCAAATGATGTATTTTCAAATAAGTTTTCATTGTAATACGTTCACTTTGTATCCTATCCTAGAGAGCGTTTTCCGATTAATCTTATCGTTTAAATTGCAATCGTTTTAAAACAATTATGGCGTCTTTTCAGAACGTTTAATACAAGATGGAAAAAAGCAAATTCGCACAGTTTTTTTTTAAATTTTAATTCATGCTAGGCAGAAAAGCTATTGAAACAGCTCACGATATCAACAAAGTGCTTGGTCCAGGAACCATTATTGAACACACAGCTTAATGGTAGTTTATGAAATTTCGTGGCGGCGATGAGAGTCGTGAACATGATGAGCGTAGTGGTGAACCATCAGATGTTGACAACGATTAATTAAGAACCACTGTCGAAGCCAATCCAGGAAGACCTGTTCGAAAACTTATTTTGAATTAGACGTAACGTATACGATGATTTCCAACAATTTAAGAGAGATTGGAAAGACAAAAAATCTTGATAAATGGATGCCTCACGAATTGAACGACAAACAAAAGAAACGCCGGTATAAAGTGTCATCTTCCCTTCTTTTACGCAACAAGAATGACTCGTTGCTTGACCGGATTGTGACTTGCAATGAAATATGTGTTCTTTAGGACAACCGGCGACGCTCAGCTCAGTTTTTAGATACCGATGAAGCCCCGCGACACGTCCCGAATCCAGAGTTTCCCCAAAAGAATGTCATGCTGATTGTTTAGTGGTCTGCGACTGGTTTCATTCCTTACAGTTTTTTTTAATGCAGACGAAAATACTACGGCGAAAAGTACTGCTAACAAATGGATGAAATGAATCAGAAGCTTCGAGAACAACACCCAGTATTAGTCAACAATAAAGGCCGAATTCCTTTCCACAACAATGCCCGACCGCACGTTACTAAATTGACCCTGCAGGAGTTGAACGAATTGGGTTTCGAAACTCTGCCTCATCCGCCATACTTTCCAGATGTCTCTCTACCGACTACCAATTTTTCAAACATTTCGACAACTTGCTGCGTAAGAAATGTTTAAAAACCTAAGCGATACCAAAAACACCTTCAGCGACTTCATTGCCATCAGAACGCAGGATTTTACGTCATTGGCATAAATACAATTGGTTTGCGTTAGCAAAAGTGTGTTTATTCTGATTTTTTTTACATGGGGTCACCACTTATCAAGGCCCGGAGGCAACTCAGGGATAAGGGTTATTGCGTGTACAGTAATCAATGAAATAGTATTGTAGTAATCATTAGTATTGGAGATTTGATAGAGTGTCTTGCTTAAGGGATAAGGTTATTGCGTGTACAGTAATCAATGAAATAGTATTGTAGTAATCATTAGTATTGGAGATTTGATAGAGTGTCTTGCTTAAGGGGGGGCGGTTTGTCAGGAATTTGTTTATGTTGGATTTGAAGACATCCAAGTTGTAGTCAGGTGGGAGACAAGTAAACGGAAGAGAGTTCCACAGTCGTGTACTTCTAAGAAAGAAGCTCTGCTCATGGAATCCACGTTTGGATTAAGGCACAGATAAAGAGTAGGGAAAATTATTGACAGTAGTTTCAGCCAGACGGGTGTTTCTCGTGAAAGATTGGCGAGAGAGGACGAGAGATTGGAGCTCAGACGAGCACTAGCCATGGAAATGGAAATAACGATAAAACAAAGACAGACTCGCAACGTCTCTTCTGTGGGAGAGAGGCTGCAGGGAAGAGAAAAGGGCATCCCCACTAAACCACAAAGTCTATTTTGTACTCTGTCAAGGCAGGATAGGCTGTTTGTAGCAGCTCCTGCCCAGATGTGGCAGCAGTACCCCATCCTTGGACGTACTTGGCTTTTATAAAGATAGAGAATTGCATCACTAGTGAGATATCTTCTAGAGCGGAAAAAGATCCTACCATTTTCCCAGCATCCTTGGCAACAGACCTGATCTACGTGTTCCATTTCAGATCAGGAGTAAAGGTCAAACCCAGAAGTTTGTCAAAACATGGAGCCTTCCCAAGACGGTGATGGTGCTTATTTCGATTGATAAATGTTTGTTTTAGCCGAGATCTGTTCATCTGAATTTCAAAATTAAACAGAAACTTTCTTGTCAAGATGATATAATTCGACATGCAAAAATTAATTGCTAGCATCAGCACTGGATGATGACATACGAAATTGTTTTTACGGGTCCACGAAAATAAAAGTTCAAGGCGAGATAACACTATCAAGATCTCCACTAGAAAAGAAGGGAGAATAACGTAATAGTATTGAGGCTTAGTGCTACTCAGATTCCGAACAAAACCAATGGACAGCATAAGCGAAAATGCTGAAAATGCTCGGAGATTTGTTGCTATCTAGACTCAAAGGAACACCTTTCTCGTTCCGTTTACATTATTCAGTCGGCAAATATTTTTGTATTTGTTCTGTTATTATTCACCTTTGAATGAATACGCGCATATTCATACACATACGCATATAATCTGCTTTTAAATCATGTCAAATATTCTAAAACTATTAAATTAATCACAAAAAAACAAAAAACTTTATTATTTTGGTCTTAAATCAAAATACAACGTTTTTACCCATGTCCAAGTTACCTACATCTAAAATGTAAAGTTTTAGACCCAAAATTGGCAGAGGAATTTGGTAGAATCTGCAATGGTCAAGTCTTTAAACTTTGAGCTTTTGGCAGCTAAATTTTCGCCCCAAAACTGAGTGAAATGCTTGCCGCATGTCTGAAACCCGTTATGTACAAATTTCAAGTGTTTAGACCCAAAATTGGCTGAGTAGTTTGCTAGACACCGCAAAGGCCAAATCTTTTGTACTTTGACCCCTTGACAGCTCAAATTTTCGACCCAAACCCATTAAAAAGCTTGCCCCATCTCTGAACACCCTTTATGTAAAATTTCAAATGTTTAAACCGGAAATTGTCTGAGTAATTTGGTAGAGACCGCAGAGGTCAACTTTTAAAAACCTTGTACCCCAATTTTGATCCCTTAAAATTTATTTGTTTGGACTCCAATCAAACTATAAAGTTTGAGCCATGTCTAAGTTACCTATATTTACAAATTTTAGTGTTTAGACCCAAAATTGGTCGAACCTTGATTCCTTGCCAGACAAATTTCTGGCCGAAAACCGACTAAAAACTTTTTTCCCAAATCTTAATACGTCTTATGTCAAATCTCGAGTTTCTCCACCGAAAATTGACATAGTTTATTAGTAGGGAAATGTACACAGACACACACACAGACACACACACACTTCTACTTATAGTTATATAAATATATACATACGTATTTATGTAAATGTATAAAT